>NW_026057582.1:84261393-84561393 GCF_023721935.1 Panthera uncia
AGATCTCCTTGAATCCTAAGGCTTTAAATGCATTTAACTGAGATGTCTGTACCAAGGGCTGAATTATGAAAATCTTTTAAATACTGAGCTTGTGCTTATAGAGAGATCGGACCTGGGGGGAAATGGGACAGAGACAGATTCTGGGAGGAGGCTGCTTCCAAGTGGGTGCTTTTACTGGGGAACCTCCCAAGGGGAGGGGTCATCCTTGTGGGACACAGGATGCTGGGCCAGGGTATGGATGCCCCAGCTCCCTCCTCCCTAGAAGCAGGGACCCAGTCCCTGCTCCACCCATCCAAGCCCCCAAATGGCCTTCTTTAGTTAGTCTGACTCCTGGAGGCCTCCGGGACAGGGGCTCAGCTTCTGTTCCCCTGGGAGCAGCAGCCATATGAGGCCTCTGGAGCTACAGGCACCTGGAAGGACAATTACCACCAGCACGCCGTTGGTGACGAGGGTCTCAGGTGGAAAGGGACTGGAAAACAAAATGAGAACTCCCTGTCAGTTATAGCATTCTTGCCTGGTTTCTCACAAAGGTGTTGAAAAACCTAAATAGGGTCAATAATGAAAATTTATGAAAAATAGCAGCTTAAGAAACATTAGCTCTGCGGGTTGTCAAGGGAAAAAGTGGCAAACATTTTAAATAGAATAGGAAAAAAATAAATGTATAGGATGGAAGGAAAAGAGTTCCTCTTTTCTTTCTTCCTTTATTTCTTTATTTCCTTTCTTTCTTTTTTTTTCTTCGGGGATAATGCTTCTTTATGCCCAGCTGTAGGGAACTATGAGGATAAATAGGTAGCAGCAGGGAGGGGCCTGAGCTCACCAGCTGCAACAGATGCAGTAAATAGTTCTGGTGGCAAAAATGACCCATTCTCCTGTCTGCGCTTTATTTAATTCATGCATTTAACAAACACTTATGACCCAGCTAGAGAGGGGCCTGGTGAATATGAAATGTCTTCATGTTATAAAGTCAGGAACATAAGCCTCCAAGGTTACAATTAGTCTAGGGGAGTCCACAGCCTCCCTTGCCAAAATTAGGCCCAAGATGACTGTGTCTCCAGATCAACTCTTATTACCAATTGTGACACGTTTCATTTCGCAAGCTATAAGGAATTTTCCCCCCTAAAAGTCTTGTTAGATCAAGAACTGGAAGAGAGAGCCCAGATTTCTTCAATGGGAAACAGTTGATTTTAATTTGTCAATCAGCTGTTGATGGGAAATGAGGCACCCCAAAGAGTTCCAAGAGCCCCTAGGCAGAGGACTGTTGGAGTGGAGTTTGATAAGCCTTCTTGTTACCCTCCCCCTGCTCCTCTGCAGATCCTAAGATGGCAGGGGTGGCAGTAGGGTGGGGAGGGTGCCGCGCTCAGCTCTACCAAGGCTATGGAGAGGAGTCAGCTGCCCAGTTTGCCCAATCACAAGGCACACTACCCTCCTGAGCAGACTTCTCCCCTCCCCTTCCCATTCCCTTCCCCCCTCCTCTCTTTGTCCTCTTCTCTTTCCTATCTTCCAGCTCTGGGGCCTAATTCTACTTGAGTTCCCAGCATAGTCGTATCTCCAAGACCTGGGTCATTTTCCTAATTGAAAATGATGGGAAATAACCCCATATGTTGGGCCTGAGCATCCCCTTGATGTGATTCTAGAGTTGGGTGCAGAGGGGGAGAGGCTGCTTCAGGCCAGGGTTTAGGGGAGCTTATTCTAATAATTTGGGGTTGAGGATGAGACACCCTGGTCCTGACCTCTTTCTCAGCCTGGCATCTACGAGGCCCCATCACCATGTGGCAGGAATTCTTCCCAGAGGCCACTCTCAGGAATGCAAGGGAGCTGAGGCAGGCAATTTGGCCAGAATTCTTAATCTTTGAAGCCATATTGATGTCAGTAGAATAGTGTGAGTAGGGGTGGGGCCCGGGCACCTATAGTATTTAGAAACCCTCAAGTGATTCTGATGCACCCTGTGGGGTGTCAGGGGTAAGCGTGGAAGAGGGGAAGGCAGCAAAAAGGCAGACTAGGCTCTGAAATGCTTGTGCCTGGAGCCACTGGGGAGTGAGGACTTCAGTGGGGTCCTACGGGGCTGGGACCTACTCACCTCTCCTCCAGCAGGAACTCTACCTCCAGCTCTTCCATGCCCTGGCAGAGGGATAAAAGGAAGGCAGCTGTGAGCTGGGGCTGTACCTGTCTTCCCCAGAACATGCCCCTTTAGCTTCTACCCCCCGCTTCCCATTGCTCTCCTGACTTCCCAAGGGGCTCAGCACCTTGGGCAAAAGAGAGCTGAACTATTGTCCCCTGTAAGCTCAACTCTGAAGGATAGGGACTCCTTCCTTCATCCATTCCTTCCCACCTCTTGTATAATTTCAGGAAGTTGTGACTTCATTGGACCTTAATTTCCCTGCCAGAATGTAATTCAGGCAAGAGCAAGGATACTCATTCTCTGCTGTGTTCCCAGTGCCTGGAACATAGTAGGAAATAAAGTTCTGTTGAATGACTGAATGGGTAATATCCTGGTCTTTTCCAGCTCTTTCTCTGATTTTCAGCTTTACTCTTCTTTTCCCTCATCTGTCCCCTGTTCCCTGGGCCATCCCAACAGCAGGACTCGGAGGGAAGAAAGGGAACCAATACCTATTACACCTCCATTTTGTACCGGGAACAGTGCTAGGTGCCTTAATCATGTTTTCCCATTTCAATGTCACAACGACCCTAAGTGGTAGGTATCATCATTGCCATTGGATAGATGAGGAAACAGAATACAGAGGAATTAAATAAATTCTGCAAGGTTACACAACTAGTAAGAATAACACTGGGATTGACCCAGCAGTGCTATCTTTTCCTCACTTGGTGACAGAGAGAAGCCCATAGAGTGGCATCATAGAAATAACCAGCTGCTCCTCATGAGGCAGGAGGCTGAGGGACTGGACACCTGCACCCACCTCTGGGTTGAGTGGGAACTTCATATGGGTTTTCTTTCGGAAGCAGAGCTTGGTGAGGTCATAGAGGACTGTCAACAGGTGGTCATTTGGTGTCACTGTGTCTTCATCACAGATGCTCAGCTCCAGCACGTTCTAGGGGAAAAGGGAGGGTACAAGTCTGGTTACTGTGTTTTCATGGACCCATTCCCTAGCAAGGAGGTGGGTTTGAGGTCTGGGGAACAGCATGCAGGTCCCTGCCCAGGTATGAGAGACTTTCGTAGAAAAATGAACTCGGGCGGTGGGGGATAGTGTCTATACCCTCCTTTCCAACTCTCCGAAGACTTCCTGACCCTCTGCTCTGATTCTCCTGGATAATTTTGCTCTTTTGCAAGGTTGGGAAGGGCCTGTGAAGTGTGAGGGATGTCATTTCACCTGGGGGAATGATGGAAGTGCAGAACAAGCAAAACCCTTCCCAAGTCATAGACTGTGTTCAGCACTGGGACCCCAGTTGCTGAAGACAGCCCATTAATTACTAGAAAACCCAATTCAGGGAAACTAACACCTTAACACTCCAGGGGAGTGATGTGACAGGTTACAGTGATTCTCATACTTGATGGCCTTGGGGTGAGGTATTTGAACTCTATACTTTGGTTTATCAGATCCTAATAAGGTCTTATGAGTGGTCCCAAAGCTATGTTAAGAGTTGAACAGCTGCCCTGTCATCTGGCTGAACACTGAGGTCAGTGGTTTTGGGTGACATGGATTAGTCTCTGAGGTCTCTGGTTCTAAGGATCCTGGGAGATGTGGGTTGGGGCTGGGTTTGCCTCTTTGGTCCCTACCAGGTGGACATAAGGTGGTCTGGAGGTTCCCTACTGAATGAGATTTTCTAGAAACACAGACATGCCCCACAACCAACCCCACATATTCATATGAACAGCCCCATAGCTCTTTAGACAAAGGAAGTTCAAATTCTGCTTTCAAGATGGCAAACTGAGCCCATGCCAAAAACCATATATATAATATGGTTATCAAAACCATATATATGATAGAAGAGATATTTTTATAGTAACAGTATTAAGTCCTTCTTGAAAGTTAAAAGGACTCATCATGAACCAGAAATAAAGAATCATCCTAAAATGTGGAAGCAGTAAGCTGGAGATGTCAAGCCTCAAGTATCCCAAGACTGGGGTCAATACCTCCATGATGAAGCCAAGTTTGTTTTAAGAGCACTCTGCTTGGGATGCTCAAGGGAGAATTCTCCCAAAGGAGATGTGAACGCAACTTAGAATCACCATATATCTGAGGAAGGCCAACACCATGAAACAACTCAACAAAGGAAAGAACAGACGCTCAAGGAATTAAAAATAATAAAGCCTTCTAAAAAGGATTTAAGATAGGGTAAACCCTCCAGCTGGAATTAGACTGGCCTTAGACCTAGTGAATAGAATGGCTCTTCCCCTCCATTAGTTTCCTACTTGGAGCATGTTCTGGAAGCACACTCAGTTTTGTGGCAGGGAGCACCAGGTTCCAGCAACGATCAGGTAGAAGGACAAGAGAGAAAGGAAAGAAGGTAGAAAGATAAGTAGACTCAGAGGGAAAAACACGAGGCAGGCCTAATAAAGGAGTGGGTGAGCAGAAAGATGGATTGCTAAGAGAAGGAGAAGTAGGTGGGAGGAAAATAGACATAAGAAGGACACATAAGCAACAGAAGGACAAGCAGGCATGGAGGGGAACAGAAATGTAGGCAGGGCTGACAGGTGTTGTCCTCCAAGTCTCACCTTCACTTGGCTCTGGATCTGGAAGCTGAAGGTTTCATTCCACTCTGGGTTTGGGCAGTTGGAGATGGTCCTAGTCCTCAGCCTTTCACGAGAAGCGGTGGGCAGCCAAAGGCTCACAAAGCAGTCTGTCTGGCTCACTGTCCAAGGAATACAAGGGTTGGGGGGAAAACTGGGGAATCAACCCGGGGCCAGAGAGGAGAGTGTAGAATCAGAAGGAAACTTCAGGCAAGTCACTTCCAGAGCAAGCCCTTGTCTCAGCTTTAGCCTTTCTCTACCCTCCTGACTCATGGGTCTGGATCTCCAGAGACCTTTGTCCCAGAAGTCTCGAGAAGGCCACAGCCTGCAGGCTAGAAAATTCACAGAGGGGGATTCAGGTCCCACTGGATTCTTCTCATGGACACTGAAGGCTTCTGGCTCTTTTCAGAAGCACCCTAGCTTTTTGAGCAAATGCTTGCTAGATTGGGACAAGGTATGGCCACACAATTTTTCCTCTGCCAAGGGAAGAGCTGAAGAACCAGCCCCATAAAATCCAGTTTAACCCTTGTTTAGCCAAGGTACCAGGGAAACCAAAGTAGGGCTCTACTCTTCCTCTGGGCTGGTGACAAGCAAGGATTAGAAGGAGCACAGTCTGGGGCACCTGGGTGGCTCAGGTGGCAAGCTTTTGACTTTGGCTCAGGTCATGATCTCATGGTTCGTGAGTTCGAGCCCCGAGTCAGACTCTGCACTGACCGTGCCGAGTCTGCTTCAGATTCTGTCTCCCTCTCAGGAGAATCTAGAAGCAAGGACCACAATTTAAATATGACTTAATGTCTCAACTGCAGCTACCAGGCTCTTCATACCTACACGAGTCTCCCAGCATGAGGAAGGTGACCCAAGAAGCCCTCACATCTGGCCGTATTCTTTTTTTTTTCTTCTTTTTTCTCATTTGAAATGAACAACCCAAGGGTGATATTACTGTGTGTGCTCTGGAGAAGGGACAAAGGCTTTATTCTTAAAAGTCTCTCCTAAAGTAGAGGAATGCTTCTCAGGTCTTCTAGTTGGAACAGCGGAAGGCATAGGGCAAAAAAAATAGCAGCCTAGCCTGGTTCCCTCCCTCCATTCTACCTGGGAGGAGGGAGGAAGAGGTACCATGACTACCTTGTCACTCTCCCAGCAATCTGCTGGAGAAATTCCCAGGGCACACACCAGATTTTTAGGAAATGATAAAAGTCAATACAATCTCCAGTGTCAGAGAGTCCTCTACTTGGTGAAGCTAGTATGAAGATAAGAGTTTTGTTCTGATAGGACTGATCCAAACTAGTTCATAGTTATTATTAGTAATGTCCTCCTGGACTGACTGGTCTCATGCTGTCACTACACTGAGAACATTATCAGAGGTAAGAACCACAGTTTATATCATTAGCATCCCTAGTTTCTGATTTCATCTCCAATGTCTGATTAATCTTTGAGGGCTGGCCATTCAGTGAATTGGAATTCATGGCTCTCCTCCTACCCAATAAAGGTAAGACGACACTGCTTTTAGAGGCCATAATCAGATAATCCAGGGGCAAAGAATGACCAAAACCCAGAGGGATGCAGAGAAAATGATGACCCCTCTGTGCCCAGCCTACTCCTCCTCATGTCAACTCAGGTGTCTGGCCCAGACACCAAGTGTTGTCCTTGGCTCTCACATGGCATCAGTTTAACTCCTCTGACCTCACCAGACCACCCACCTCTTACTTGTACTGCCACTGCCTTGGTGAAGGCCACCATCACCTCTGCTGCCACTTCCCACTCTTCTGCTGGCTAGCCTCTTCAGATTTCAGGAAGAGCCTCTTCTGGAAGCCTTCTCTGAGCCCCCACCTCTGGGCCAGGTACTCCTCCTAGCTTAGAGCCTCTGCTCCTCTCCTGGCAGGGCTCTGGTTACACCACACTACAATGCAGGTCAGAACATCTGTCTCCACTGCACCTTGAACACCAAGAAGGCCTGGAGTCTGTGTTTTGGCACTTGCCAGACATTTGCTGAATAAATGAATTGAATGGAAAAGCCCAACTTCCTGATTTAGAGCACAATATCAAATTCTGGACTGAGGCACCACAGATATAGGCAAGTAAGCTGATGTCCAATTGTCTATAGGGAGACTCCCCAGGATCTCCCGGGACCTCTCTGTTGGCTTTTCCTGGACACTTGTCATTCCTCCTCAGCCTCAAACATTCTCCTCAGGTTTGCCTCCCGTACAGTAGGAACCTGCAGGCAGGGACCCCACCAACTCTATACCTATCTGCTTAGCATGATTTGATTGACCCTGTAAAGGCCCCTTTGCCTCCAAAATCCCTTTCCTATTATCAGTCTATGCTTATCCCATTAAGCCCATGAAATAAAATCTCAGTATTTTTGGCCTAAGGTTTAAATCTCTAGTTAAGATACAAATACTGGAAGAGACAGGATTGATCACACACCCACACTTCAAGCACTGATTTGTTTTTCAGTTATTTCCACAAGAATGGGAAGGAGAGTGAAATCCTGGAGAGGGAGAGATGATTTGGTGGAGCAAGGCTGCCAGGGGCCTGGATGATAATCTGGAGCAGGCATCATTATCTGACTATAAGGAGAGTGACCAGCATGTTGGCAATAAAGAATAGTTAAGCAACACTGACCCAATTCTGAGTATTTCAGGGACTGCAGAGGATTTCCTAGGCATTGATAGGTTTTGATCCTTGTTCCTTTTAGAGTGACAGAGGGCTTGGTCATTTGAATGACATTCTTCCTTTCCTGGAATGTGGGTGGCAAAGATGACTCAGTGAGATCTACAGATGTTGAGAACACTGTTTTCCTAATACCTCTGGAGACACCTGCCTCACATCCCTTGGGGTACTGGTTTGAGTTTTAATTTTCTTTTCCCAAGAGGAATAACACCTCTTGGGAGCTAGGAGGTTTCTAGGTCCACTCTATCCAGTCCTGGCTCAGGGCTGGCCAGAGCGCACCTTGACGAGGGAGTCATCACTGAATCTCATCCTTTTCAGGCTCCTTGAAATCATAGGAAACTCAGACAGACACTAGAGGGCTGGACCAGAGTGGAGCTCAGTTTTGATCTAAGCTAGAAGGGAAAAGTTTGGGGCAGGAGTAATCTAGGACCCAGAAGATATCAGGATAGTTGCAAACCTCACTAGGCAAGGTGACAGAAGAGCCCAGCCTAGGTCAACTGTGGAGTCTACAGGAACGTGCCCCAGGCTGGAGCCCCCAGACACCATGCATGCCTCCCACCCTGTTCCTCAGGAGAAATGAGAGAAACATAAACAACAAGGGGTTCCCCAAAGGGGCCTGGAAACCCCCAAAGGCAGCTGTGTGCCAGAGGGGTGTGTGGGGAAGGGGAAGAGGAGGGTGGTGGAGCCAGACCTCAGCCCTCTTGTCTGGCTGCCTGCTCTCCCATCTCCCCACCTCTGGGATATGCAGAGGATGGGTGTGGCAGGAGAAGACAGACGAAAGGGGCTTGGACAAAGGGAAGGTCTGCACACACAGGTGCAGGCATGCCATGAGAGCGTGCAACCTGTGTGACCCGAAGGGTTGGGACACACACACCCTAGGAGTGGAGGCAGGTGAGTACAGCTGTGGGCATGTGCAAGCTGTGGGTATCCCAGGGTGGGGGGAGTGGGTGAACTCTGCCCAGGGGTGGGTGAAGTGTCAGTGACCCATGGTGGCATTGGAAAAAAGGCAAAAGAGGTGGCCAGGCCCGGACCCAGGGAACCCTTCTCTTCAGATCACTCTCTGGTGGCCTGGGAGGTCCCAAGGAGCCTGAGGAGAAGTCTCTGGGCCTCCTGCCAGCCTCTTGGCAGAGCTAGGCCCGACTGGACACTGGCTGCAATTGCCCCCGTTGGCATGGGCTCTGGACACCATGCCCTCCAGGGGGTCCAGCTGGAGTCCTTCGTGACCTCTTAGCTTTCCCTGAGCCCCAGGGCCCTCCCTCCTTTGTTGTACGCACTCCTGCCTGCATTGCTACAACAGTTTCCCAGCAAATTAGTCAGCCTCTCCCCACCTATGCTTCAGCACAATCTGCATATGACCTCAGGAAATCATGCAATCCCTTCCTCAAGAACTCAGGTGCCCTATCACTTGGATCCCCATCCCTTCTCTGCCTGGCCCTAGCCTCCTTCCCCTGCTCCTCCTCCCTCTACCCCCCAGAGTCCAGACCTGGAATCAAACACTGCTTCCACCATAGGCAATCATTAGACCTCACATGCAGAGTGGGCCTCAGCACTACCCTCAGGTTGTGGGAGGAGCACATGTTGTTTTGAGGCCTGCCCTTCTCCCTCCCCACCCCCACGGGCCACAGGTGTCATGTGGCTCCTCTACCTCCCTCAGGATTGCCCCTCCTGCAGATGGGGCTCCCAGGACCTCTGGATGCCCATGCCCTGCCCCTTTCAGACCCCAGGCCCTCAGAGCAGCCTTCCTTAACTACTCCCAGCTTTCAATGTCCTCCTCCAGGTCTAAATTCTACAGTGACAAAGTTAGAATGCCATTTCCTGTTACTAGTCTATAATCACTTTGGGTGTAAAAGTCTTCCCTTGTTAAAATGTCTACTTGGTGTCATGGCTGTTGGCATTCTTTGCCCCCCTGAGGCTCTTGAGTCTAGCTGAATCCCAGGGTGAGGGCAGTGGGAGTAAAATGGAGCTTTGGGGAAGCCTGGTGGCTCTTGTGAGTGCGGACACCCCCACAGCCAGGGGGCCTTGACACAGAGCTCTCTCCTCCTTGAGGGCTAAGCCTCTCTCTGGATGGGGTAAGTTGAGGGGAGCACAGGAAGGGGATCTGGGCTCTCCTGCTTTCTTGAAAAGACAAGCATGAGGGGAGCATCTAGCCCACCCAGATGCCTTGATTTCCTATTGAAGCCAGACACTTCCCAGGGCCCCCATAACCTGGAATGCAGGAGGGGCTGGGATGAGGGTGAAGTCAAGGCTGTAAGAAAACACTGCACAAACAGTGCTGGTGAGTCAAACCACATCCATGGGGCTACACTGCAGAGCTGGTGCCATGTGGCCTCCACCATGAACCCCAGAACCCAGTTTGGGATCCATGCGCTGAGCAGGGGCACGGAGACTAGGCTGGCAGAAGGGGCTCTCCTTCTTCTTCACCACTAATAGCTCGTAAACTCATGCAGAAGCAAGAAGTGCCCGGTGTGGGAGAAGCTGCTGGTCCCACAAATGGGTGTTAGGGAGTGGGGAGTGGGGAGGAGAGAGTGAAGCGAACAGTTTTCTCAGACCCAAGAACCCTACAGGGGCTGGTAGTGCCAAGGTTACAGCTAGGAGGGGGGCCTGGAAAAATGATATCAACCCCAAAGTCTGAAATACAACCTGAGTGTAGCAGACACCCTGCCCCCACCCCCCACACAAACACCTCTGATGTTTCTCCAGCCAGGGCAGGACTCCTTCCAGCCCCATATGCAGAGAAGGAGGGAAGACCGGATACTCACCCATATCAGCCTGCCGGACATTTTTCATCCGGATGACCTTCACTGTCAGCAGGTGGCATGGAGAGACCCCACCCTGTGGGTTGAGAGGACAGCGGACTCATTCTTCAGGTGATGACAACTGATAGAGCAGCTCAAGCTGGACACAGTCTCCCACTGCTCAGACCCAAGATGCCTCCTCACAGTCAATCCACATTTCTGGGCTCTTGAGGACACTGCTGGTCCCCAAGACTGCTGAGGTGAGGGGCTTACTTCTCGCCTCACTAGGAGCCAGCACACCTTGGAAAGGGATGGCTTCATGCCTGTTCTGTTCATGTTTCTCCTGTTTGAATCTCACGATTTGAAGCCCCTTCCCTGAGAGTTTTAACCAGGCTTAGAGGAATCTGTTTACCATCCACTCCCAGCCTGTGCCCCTGGAACTCCTCCATCTGACCAAGTGACCCTATTTAAAGAGGCCTCTGAAGAACTTATCAAACTCAACACCCAAAAAACAAATAATCCAGTGAAGAAATGGGCAAAAGACATGAATAGACACTTCTCCAAAGAAGACATCCAGATGGCGAACCGACACACGAAAAAAATGTTCAACATCACTCATCATCAGGGAAATATAACTCAAAACCACAATGAGACACCACCTTACACCTGTTAGAATGGCTAACATTAACAACTCAGGCAACAGCAGATGATGATGAGGATGTGGAGAAAGAGGATCTCTTTTGCATCGTTGGTGGGAATGCAAACTGGTGCAGCCACTCTGGAAAACAGTATGGATGTTTCTCAAAAAGCTAAAAATAGAACTACCCTATGACCCAGCAATTGCACTACTAGGCATTTATCCAAGGGATATAGGTGTGCTGTTTCGAAGGGACACATGCACCCCCATGTTGATAGCAGTACTATCAACAATAGCCAAAGTATGGAAAGAGCCCAAATGTCCATCGATGGATGAATGGATAAAGAAGATGTGGTGTGTGTGTGTGTGTGTGTGTGTGTGTGTATATATGTATATATATGTATATATATGTATATATATGTATATATGTATATATATGTATATATATGTATATATGTATATATATGTATATATGTATATATATGTATATATGTGTATATATATGTATATATATGTATATATGTATATATGTATATGTATATGTATATATGTATATATATGCATATATGTGTATGTATATGTATATATGTATATATGTGTATATATGTGTATATATATGTATATATGTGTATATATATATGTGTATATATATATATATATATATATATATATATATATACATAATGGACTCGGCAATCGAAAAAGAATGAAACCTTGCCATTTGCAACTACATGGATGGAACTGGAGGGTATTATGCTAAGTGAAATTAGTCAGAGAAAGACAAAAATCATATGAATTCACTCATATGAGGACTTTAAGAGACAAAACAGATGAACATAGGGGAGGGGAAGCAAAAATATAAAAACAGGGAGGGGGACAAAACATAAGAGACTCTTAAATATGGAGAACAAACAGAAGGTTACTGGATGGGGTGTGGGACGGCGGATGGGCTAAATGGGTAAGGGGCATTAAGGAATCTACTCCTGAAATCATTGTTGCACTATATGCTAACTAACTTGGATGTAAATTAAGAAATAAATTAAAAAAAAAAAAGAGGCCTGTGAGTTAGGACCTTTCACACTCCACATAGTTTGCCCTGTTGCCAAAATCATATTACACCTTTTTAAGAATATGCAATTCTTCTCTATTTAAAATATTGTTGGGGTTTTGGGAAAAACATAAAAGTATGAAGAAAAAGAAAAGAGTCTCCAGCATCCCACCACTCAGAGAGATCACTATTTTCACTTGTTTTTTGTTTTTAATGTTATAATCACTTTTATTTTCAACTCAGACTGTATAAAGATAGTTTATCTGCCTTGGTTATATTATCAGAGATAATAATATTGCAATGACTAACATCTACTGAATATTTACTATTTGTCACTTTTCTTACATTTTTAAAAACAATTTTAATCTTTATTTATTTTTGAGAGAGAGAGAGAGCACAAGCAGGGGAGGAACAGGAAGAGAAGGAGACACAGAACGGGAAGCAGGCTCCAGGCTCCGAGCTGTCCACAAACCGTGAGATCATGACCTGAGCCGAAGTCAGATGCTTAACCCATTGAGCCACCCAGGCACCCCTTCCTTACATTTTAAAACCTTCATTAAGACCTTGAGGTCCTGTTATCTTGCTATGATTGAGGTATTGCTATCTTTTTAAATTGAGATACAATTGAGATATAACATATTAGTTTTAAGTATATAGCAAGATGAGTTGAGATACATATATACTGCAGTATGATTACCACAACGAGTTTGGTTAACATCCATCACCACACATAGTTACAATTATTTTTTTTTCTCATCAGGGGAACTGTCCGCGTTTTGATGTCTGTCCTTCCAGCCTCTTCTGGGGCTTATTCTAAACAGCAACAATAGAACGAAGCCTGGGAAGGCTGCTACTTAGAACCTGAGATAGATGTGTAAGTCAGACTTCAGGTCCCTTCTTCCTCAATTCCCAACAGCTGCCTCTGATCAGAACAAAAGCCAAACTGACAGTCATATACAGGTCTGAGGAATCCTTTTGCGAGATTAACTCCGAAATATTGGAAATCCTCACAGCCCATAACTTGATCTAACAAGATTCTGTTTTGAGCTGGGTGGCTCGAGGCAAAGGCCACATACACCACTTCTCTCCTGGCTTTGGAAATATGGCTGTGGCTGTTGGCCGTACCCACTCTGGGCATGATGGGCTCCTCATTTCTCACTCCCCAGCTGGCGCAGCGGGTGTCCTGGTATGATCTTGTGAGGAAGCAGGAGTCGGTTTTCACCCAGGAGAGCAGTTCTGGCAAAGCCTGTTCCCAGTGGCCCACTTTCTCAGATGGCAACCAGAGTTCAAATGTGGGCCACCAGAGGCCTCAGCTCAGGCAAGGGTCAGTCCTCAGGGACATTCCCTAGTTATTGAAGGACTCTCGATCATCACAGCCCTTCTTCTGCCTCCAGGAGGGCTGCCCATAGCCCTGCCTGACCCCCCCTTCTGTCTTGTCTGGAAGGGATGAGCACTCACAGCTTCCCGCAGCACCTCACTCGAGGTCTCCCTGCTTCCCAGGGAAAGTCCTCCACTATCTAACCCTGATGCCTTCCAGTGAGGTTGACCATCTCTTCGCATTCTAACTCAGCAAGGCTAACAACACCAGCTACTATCCCTTGACTGTGTGCCACATGCTAAGCGTTGTGTGTATAATCTCTGTGTTTCATATTGCTCAATTTTCCAACACCCCTCGAAGCAGTTATTATTAGCCTCGCTTTACAGATGGCGAATCTGAGTCCAAGTCCTTTGATGGTGGGCACTCAGCTAGAATCAAAGGAACCCGAGTTTGAATCCAGTTCTAATTCTTAAGCCTGTTGCTCATAATCATGATCATGCTGTCATCTTACTTGAAAGCAACACTTGGGACACCTGGGTGGCTCAGTTGATTAAGCGTCTGACTTTGGCTCAGGTCATGATCTCGCGGTTCATGGGTTCGAGCCCCACATCGGGCTCTGCACTGACAGCTCAGAACCTGGAACCTGCTTCAGATTCTGTGTCTGCCTCACTCTCTGCCCTCCCCTGCTTACACTCTGACACTCTCTCTCAAAAATAAATATAAAAAATTTTTTTTAAAAAGGAAAGCAACCATTAACTTTCAATGCAGAGACAGGTGCTGCTTGGCCCTCACCTCCTCCTCCTTCATCTTTTCCTCTTAGAACCTCTTTTCCTAACAGCTTCTTCTTTTCACTCTGAATTCCCTCAAGGCCCTCCAATAATCCCCAAACTCTGGTAGTCCTTCTACCAGTAATGCTTTTATTGGCTACATTTCTACCAATATGTTTCATGATCTCTTTTTTATTTTTTTAAAGTTTATTTATTTTGAGAGAGAGAGAGAGAGAGAGAGAGAGAGCGAGCACAGGTGGGAGGGGCAGAGAGAGAGGGAGACAGAGAATCCCAAGCAGGCTCTACGCTGTCAGCACAGAGCCTAATGTGAAGCTCAAACTCACAAACCATGAGATCATGACCTGAGCTGAAACCAAGAGTTGGATGCTTAACTGAGCCACCCAGGCGCCCCTCTCTCTTTTTTTAAAGAGCCAGTATACACCGAAGTGTAAGGGTCCTTGGAGGAGTTCTGCTTCCCAATAGCCTAGAGGGCTCCTTCGTGGTCTACCTTGAGTCTCAAATCACAACTTCTAGCTCAAGAATTTGCAGGAGAGACTCAATTCCAAAGGGCTCTACAAACTACTCTGACATCTTTGCCAGCAGAGAGGCAGCACCTGGCAGGGAGTTTGGGAGACGGCCCAGAGGGGCCATGCTGAGAGGTAGGCAGTGGGAACATGGGATTCAGGTCTTGGGCCCAGATGATTCCAAGAACTAGGTCTGAGAAAAATGACCTTCTTGGATAAAAATGAATGTAAATATTTTGCTCCTGGTATAACCAGCTGAACTGGAGTGGTGCTGGAGATAAGCAAAACTTCATGGCCCCAGAGATAATTGATCCAATTACCAAGATCCAAGAGAAGAAAGCACAAAGCAGATGGGAGCCAGAAACCGGCAACATTATGGCAAGTTCATGGGGCAGGTTATAGTGTGGTAAGGGTAACCACTTTAGGGACTTGGATAAGCCTGTCCCTCGGACAAGATACCTTGGCTGGTCATCACGATGAAATCATAGCCACGGCCAGATACCATACCAGCTGGACTGCAGCCCTGCAGCAGGGTTGGACATCAATCCTTCGGTTCATGGGGCCATTGGGGGGTCCTGGGTAAGGAGCAGGG
This sequence comes from Panthera uncia, assembly GCF_023721935.1. Lineage (NCBI taxonomy): Eukaryota > Metazoa > Chordata > Mammalia > Carnivora > Felidae > Panthera > Panthera uncia. The sequence continues at coordinate 84,276,372 of NW_026057582.1, forward strand.
AGTACTCAGGGGGTTGGAGCTCAAGGCAGAAACTATTTGGCAAACAGTGCAGAAGTGTATTCGGACACGTTAATAACCTACAGGGAGGGTGAGCCTGCTAGTTTTCAGGGAAGCCATGTGGGAGGAAGGGCTCTATTACTCAGGCTGCGGTCACACACACGACTCCAGCTCCAGCCTCCTCCCTGGCCTTGGTTCCTGGGGCTGATCCCTTCAGGACCCTACTTCCCCCTTGAGACCTACATAGGACAGGGGGATCTCCTGTGGAAAAGATGTTGCCCTCAGGACTGGCTATTATGCAATTCAATAGTACCCCTTCCCACGCCCATCTTTATAGGTATGACCTTGGCGGAGGTTGGGGAGCACAACTCACCACCCTCCTCCAGCATGCCAGGCCCTGAGCCTGTGCTGGCTACATTGCGTCTGCTCTCGTTTAGCCCTCCAGCCACACTGTGGGGAAGGTGCTGCCATCCCCACTTTGTAGGGGACAAGACTAGGTTTAGAGATACTGCATCTCACACAGGGACACACAGCCCAGAAACAGCAGGGCCGGGACTCAGGTGCAGATCCACCTGACTACAGGGCAGCACACTTTCCATCTACCCGGAGGCTGGCTCTCACCGAGAATTAACCAAAATGGCTCAAAGCTTGCTCCGGGTCACATACTGGACTACTTAATAGCAGAGGCAGGAGTAGGCCCTTGGCTCTCAATTCAGGGCTTACCCTGCACCCCAGGTCCAGCTGTCACCACAGATTAGTCAGAAGAGTGGTTACAGATGGGATCCCAGGGACAGGCTCCCAGGTGGGGGTGGGAGTTGGGGAGAGGGTCTGACAACCCTGTTTCAGAGGTGGTGGGTGTGATACCCATCCCCGGGCCAGGCACACCCTAACTAAACCAGCCCACAAGGTCTGGGGTGCGGGAGAGGGGAAGACAGTGCGCAGGGAGCCTGTGGGCCATCTGTCCCCAGGGCTTCTTAGGACAGGCGTGGCCGGTGGTGCCACCTCCTCCTCCCCAGTGAGCTGGGTGTAGCCTGTTCCTTGCAACACCTGTATCAGAGCCCCGAACAGCTTGGTGATCCCTCCCTGGATGCGTGGGTCCTCCCTAAGACGACACCATTGGGATGGGGACTTTATGGGACCTCAGAACATTTCCCAGCTAATCTGAGCAACATCCCAGACCAGGGGGTTCCCGGGAGGAGCTACCATGCTGTTTTCCCTTTTAATCACACAGGCTAGGTGACAGGTCACGGCAAGAAGGCCAGCTCTGAGCCTTGCACCCTCTGGGACCTGAGAGGGCCACGCAGTCCTCAGCTGCTTCACTTGCCCTGTCCCTTCTGTGGAAGCTCTCCCCCAGCCCAGGTTCCACAGGCTCAACCAGACTGGGGAGGCAGGAACATGCGCTGACCAGAGGCTCTTCCAGCTCCCTGAGGTGCTGTGGGGGAAAAGTGGCACATCCCAGGAGGTGATGTCTATCCTGGCCAAGGCAGTGGGGCACCAGGCACCATGCAGCTCAGAGCTACCCTCCTTGGGCTCATTGGAGGCTGAGTAGGGTCTCCATCTCCCACCCCAAAAGGACAAGACACTTTCAGGGCATCACTTGTCTCATTCAGTGATTCAGTGTAGGCTGGGGGAGGGAACCCTGAGGAGGGGAATGAGGAAGAAATTGCTGCTGAAAGTCCTGGCCATGGCGTGCCTATGGAAAACTGGAAGCTTGAGGTAAATGGGAAAGCTGAGGTGGAGCTGGTCTGGAGCCCTGGCAACCCGTTCCTTGAACCCAGGGTCTCTCTACGAGGCCATGAGGAATCGGATGGACCCAGGAGTCTTGACCACAGACCTAGCTGGGCTTCGCGGCTAATGTGACAGGCTGGCAATGCCACGGATCCTCATGGGATACTGTAACACACACTCACAAGGCATGGCAATTTAGAATGACCGTAGGGTAAATGTCCACTCACAGCTAGGACACGCAAGTGTAGATCCACCCCTGGCAGTGCTGAGCACCATCTATCCAGGTGCTGTCTTGGCCCCAGATGGCTCTGGGCCACACCACAGCACAGTGTCGAGCCTGTGGGTAACCCCAGCTGGGCCATCCCCCCAGGAGTTCCAGCTGGGCCAGACCATGTCCCCAGGTACTAGGTAGGGCTGCTGAGCCTAGGTGCTCCATGTCTTCGGAGTCTACAATGCTCCCAGTCCTCCCTGTGCCTGTCTCCTGCCCTCAGCCTCTGCCCCACCTACCCAGCACTGCTCCCTCACCTCCAAGGCGCAGAGGGATGAAGGCTTGCCATCTTCTGCCTGGTCTAGGTCTGGTAGGTAGTGGGAGAGCCAGGCGGGCATCTGCCTCTGGAGCATCGTGTCAGCTCTCCAGCTGGGTGGCAAGATTGGGAATTTATATTCTGACTCAGAGCTCCGCCTTCTGGACACCTCTCTGCTGTGGCTGGGATTGCATGGGGAGGGGTTAGGGCGGGTAGGCAGATGGGGAACAGGGGGTCTAGACGTGTTAGCATCAAGGGACCCTGAAGCCTGCAGATCTTGGAAATGCAAGAACCAGCAGGGAACTCTGACCCTTGGGGTCAGCAGTCTGCCACCCCCAGAAACATACCACCTGGCTGTCCAAGGAAACAGGGTGGCAAGAAGAGGATCCTGGACCCTGAAAACTTTAGGATCAGCACAGCCATGATCTGGGAAAGCCCTCTTTCTTCAGCTTATCAAGGTCATGGCTCAGAGATGCCCTTCTGGGCATCTGAGGAGATGGGGGGAAGGTGCCCTCCCTCCTAACTCCACTGAGTCTCACAGCTTGGTGCCCAGGAGCTGTGGGCAGGGACTCCAGGGAGGCAGAAACCATGGTCAGGGCTCCCAACGTTAGGAGGAGAAAAAAAAAAAATTTGCCTCAATCCTTGGTGAGGAAAGGGTCAAGTACAGTGTCCCCAGCTCTCCCTCCTGGGAAGCCAGGTGCAGAGAGGGTGTGCCCAGACTGTCTCAGGACAGCTTAGAGGATGCTCCCGCCCCACCCACCCGATCCCTATCTGTGGCCTAGTGGTAGGCTCATTCAGGGGCCCGGTGAGGTGACTTCGCCTGCTCGGTTGCCCAGCTGGGTACACTGGGAGTTTCCTGCCTGCTCTGTTGCCTGAGGCCCCACAACCGGCTTTTCTGGCCCACATATTAAAGTGATTTTGTGAAATTGAAGGTGAGATCTGAACACAGGGCTGACCAGGCCCAAATGCAGGGATGAAACTTGGTTTGTGGTATCTGTGGGACCTCTTTCTATGCCAGGTAGAGGTGACATGACTCCCCCAAGGACCCAGCAAGGATGAATTCCTCACCTTCCCTCTTTCAAGATGCCTTCAGTGCCTGTCCCTTCCTTCCCATCCCATCAGTGGCTTCTGTCTCTCAGCCTCCTCTGCCTCTCAGGGATTCATGCCCCCTACACCTGGCTGGCCAGTGAGTTCTGTAACCATCCCTTCAACTGGCCATTCTGCTCCAATGCATCCAATGCTTATCCATTCTTTGTCAACGAATTCTGGATTCCAATACCTTCCACAAAGCAAATAAAGCCCAGAAACAATCCTATGTATATATGGAATTTTAGTGTATGATAAAGGAAGTCTTGCAGATAGGGATGAAAGGATGGACTATTTGTTATTGGAAAACCTAGCTTGCCCTGGAATAAAATCACTAGATCCCAACTTTATAACTGTACAAAACCAAATTCCAGACTAATTAAAAATCTAATCATTAAAATAAAACCATATAAAAGTTAAAATAAGGTATTAGACAACATTAATATAATATTGGGATGAAGAGAATCTTCCTAAATAAGGTACAAAGCCTAGAAGCCAATAAAGACGTATTATCAGATTTGAATATATAGAAACAAAATTTCAGTAAAGCAAAAATGTCACAAGAAAAGCACTACCTCTAAAATATATCCCCAATATTTTCCTCTTAATAAATATCCATGGGGGGCGCCTGGGTGGCGCAGTCGGTTAAGCGTCCGACTTCAGCCAGGTCACGATCTCGCGGTCCGTGAGTTCGAGCCCCGCGTCAGGCTATGGGCTGATGGCTCGGAGCCTGGAGCCTGTTTCCGATTCTGTGTCTCCCTCTCTCTCTGCCCCTCCCCCGTTCATGCTCTGTCTCTCTCTGTCCCAAAAATAAAAAAAAAACAAATAAATAAATAAATAAATATCCATGGATAATGAACTCACCATTAAAAAATAATGGTAAAGAAGAGAGTCTTGGCCTGCCAGATTCTAAGATAAAGTACAAAGCCACACTTAGACAAACAGTATGTCACTGGGACAAGAACCAGACCAATGGGACAAAGATAGAGGGATCAGAGACATGCCCTGATATTTAGTGGAACTTAATCAATGATAAAATTGGCACCACAAATCAAGAGGAAAAGAAAAGCTTTTTAACAGATGACATGGACCTGAGTGGCTCGCTAAGTAGAACAAATTAAACAACATCCCCATTATTGCCATATTTAAAAAATAGGCTGTAAATGGGATCAACACATGAAATGGAAAACCATAAGGCTAGTTGAAGACAATGTGGGAGAATCTATTTATGGGGGTAAGAAGGATTTCTTAAACATTTGGAAACCAGGAACCATAAGGCAAAAAATTTCTAAACCTCTACTTAAGGATTAAGGATTTCTGTCAACTAAGAACACGCAGAAAAAGTTAAAAGATAGTTGACGGAATGACATAAGATATTTACAATGCATCTGCAAATCACCAAAGGATCATTATGTAGCATATACAAAGAATTCTTATGTAATCCACACACAAAAAAAGATGGCTGTGCCAACCTAAAAATAGACCAAAGATTTGAACCTGCAGTTTATGTAGGAAGGCAATCCCACAAAGCTAACAGGCATTTGAGGAGATGCTCAAAATCATCCATAATCAGGGAAATGCAGATTAAAACACCAGTGAAATTTCACTGCAGCTATTAAATTGGAAAACACCAAGAAAGTTGAATAATGGTTGCCTTTCTGAGGAGAGAATGGAGAAGGGTATGTAGGTACAGGGAAATAAGAACCAATCATGAGGGCAAGTATGGGGCTCACAGGACCAAGGAGGATACACTCCACATCCTCAGAGGAAATTTTTTCTTTCCAGCTTTTCCCCAGCTTCGCTGCCATTGCTCTGGTGAAAGCCTTTGCCCTTACTCATTGCAACAACTGCATTAGCCTACCTGGTCTCCCTGCTTCCTCTCTTGCCTTCCTATATGCCATTCTCTACAGAAGGGCACAAGTGGTCTCCTAAAAACACCAGCTAGATGATGTTGCAACCCGGAGTAAAACCCTCCCAGATTCTGGTTGCTCTCATTTCTTGCCATGCCCTGGAAGGACCCGTGTGGTCTGGCTGCTCACATCTGTTCCATTCCTCCCTTCACACGTGAGTTCCAGCTCTACTGGCCCTCCACACCCGGAACATGGCAAGCTCTTTCCCACATCAGGGATTCTGCACTTGTTGTTCCCTCCTGATGTCTTTGACACTGACTCTGTGTGTTACTGCTCTTTTTCATGGTCATGGATATGCTCAAATGTCCTTTTCCTGCAGCTCTTGCCTGACCACCCTCTGTAACATGTATGCCTCTCGCCCACCTGTGTGTTTCTGAGTCACTCTGCTTATTTGATTTGATTTAATGTATCATATCTTGGATTATCTTGTTCATTTCTTCTTTCTGCCTCTTTCCATCAGCCTGTAACCCTTTAAGGGTAGAGACATTGCTTGTCTTGTTCATCATCTGGAAACACCTAACCCCACCAATCAAGGAATGGTTTGATTGCTAGGGCACATTCACACACTGGAATATTACGCAGATGTCAACAGAAATGAAGTGGCTCACATTTGCTGAATGTATAAAAAGTGACAAAGTCTATTCTACCTATGAAGTAGATATTATTATTATCTCATTAAAAAAAGAATTGAGGTGCACCTGGGTGGCTCAGTCAGTTGGGTGACTGACTACGGCTCAGGTCATGATCTTGTGGTTGGTGAGTTTGAGCCCCATGTCAGACTCTGTGCTGATAGCTCAGAGCCTGGAGCCCATTTTGGATTCTGTGTGTGTGTCTCTCTCTGCCCCTCCCCTGCTCACATTCTGTCTTTCTTTCCCACAAAAATAAATAAACATTAAAGAAAAAAAAGAATTGAAACACGGAGAGGATGAGTAAGTTGTTTGGGGTCACCATGATAAGTGACAGGGCTGGGATGCAAGTCAGTCTGACTCCAGAACTTCTGGCTCTAACAATACACACATACACACGTTGGGAGATATGTCTTAATATGTTGAGATGTGTCAGGACTTCTGGCCAACAGGCTAGACGTGGGTCCATTTCATGATGAGGAGATACAAAATGATACAAAATAAGCATAAACAAAACAAGAAATAGGGGCACCTGGGTGGCTCAGTTGTTTAAGCATCTGACTTCAGCTCAGGTCAGGATCTCAAGGTTCATGGGTTCGAGCCCCACATCAGGCTATCTGCTGTCAGCATAGAGCCTGCTTCAGATCCTCTGTCTCCCTCTCTCTGCCCCTCCCCTGTTCTCTATCTCTCTCACAAAAATAAACATATAAAAATATATACATATTTTTAAAAACATTATAAGAAAGAACCTTCATCCCAATGTAGATAATACTTATATCCTTAGTTTTGTCAGTAGGTCTGGCTCACAAGTATTTTCTGTTCTTCTTCTTGGTAACAAAATGTGAAGGTCCAGCTGAGTGCTTTGCATCCTCAAATTACTTTCATCCACAGCTCCATATTTCTCAATCTTGGGAAATTCCTGCTACTAAAAGTTGTGGCCTCTTGTTTCAACTAGATGACAGGTGTTATTTTCCAGCTCCTGACTCTCTCTCACATAACAAAACTGGCTGGAGCCTTTCCTAAACTGCATTTACTTTTTGTCACTGGTTTACCTCTGTGAGGATAACACTGACATTGTCTCAAACCTGACTGAACATGGTATAGTTGGTTAAGGGTCTGGGCTTTAAAGTGTCACAGCTGCATTTGAACACTGCTTCTACCACATATTAGCTGCATGGACCTGGATAAATTTATCCTTATAAACTTGAATTTCTCCATCTATAAAATGGAAAGCATAATGATTTCTACCTCTTGGGGTGGTTATGGAGACTAACTGGGATGAAGGTCTTAGCATGTGGCTGACCCGCAGTTAGCGATGGTTTTGCCACAAGAGGTGTGATACACAGCAATATCAGAGACACCAAGACATCATCCCTGCCCAAGGAGCTACAAACTAATTGGGTGAGACAGGAAGATCACAAAAGTGGTCTCAGGATGATCCTATCATGTATGAGGAACAGAGGTGTGAAGATATGCTGCTCAGAGAGCATGACCACCCAGGGCTGGGAAGGTCAGAAGAGGCTGCGTGGCATAGGAAGAACTTGCACTTGCCTTTGGAGGAAGGGTAGGGACCTGATGAATAAAGCAGGAGAGGGCATTTGTGTCAGGAGAGACAGCATGAGCAAGGCTATGAAGACTCAGAAAGGAGATGAAAGGAGATGAAAGTAAGTCCTGGATATCAAGTACAAGAATCACGATTGTTTGTTGGCAGTGGTAACTCATGGAAAGTTTCTGAGCAGAGGGTGTTTAAGAAATATAGCAAATCCTGCTCCTATGGGTAGAACAGGTGACCATCAGGACCGTGTGGTTTGGGTGAGTTGGAAGGCAGGTGTGCCTCTTTAATCAGCCTAGTGTGGCCCCTCAGGGCAAGCCATGGTCCACAAAAGGCCCCTGATAAATACCTCTCCCTCTTCACCTGCTGGGTCTCACCCTACCCAAATGCCCTATGGGCTCCAGTGTCATGCAGACTGCCTCAGATTTTCTAGCTGTTACTCTGGACCTAAGAGGATAGGACTTGGGAAAGAAAAAGACCTGCTTGTCTATGGAGGAGGGGGAGGAATCCAGAACAGGCTTGTAAGTCTTCTCTTCCTCTTCCTGCACCCTTCCCTTTTGCCTTGCTATCCCACAAGCCTCTTCTGCCAAGCCTAGGAAAACCCACAGGGCAGATGTGTGTGGTGGGGAGCTCCTGGCTTCTCCCACAGAGGGATGACAAGTGGCCTTCACTTTTCTTGGTCCCAAGATGGCTGATCAAGCATCCCCCAAACTCTGCCAAGTCTCTTGACATCATCTCCTCCACCAGGGCACGGTGGTGGCGGGGGGAACCCTAGACTCCACAGGGAGAGGATTAGGGGAGGGTTCAACCAAATTCAGCTATGAAGTAATGCGTCAGGGTGAGCTTGGACTGGTGCTGTTGTTTTATAATTTTTTTTATTAAAATTTTTTTTAATATTTATATATTTTTGAGAGAGAAAGGTTGAGAGAGAGAAAGGTTGAGAGAGAGAGAGAGAGAGAGAGAGCACAAGCAAGGGAGGGGCAGAGAGAGAGGGAGACAGAACCTGAAGCAGGCTCCAGGCTCTGAGCTGTCAGCGCAGAGCCCGATGCAGAGCTCAAACTCACCAACCGTGAGATCATGACCTGAGCCAGAGTCAGACGCTTAACTGACTGAGCCACCCAGGCACCCCTGGTGCCATTGTTTTAAGAACTGTATCCAATGGTTCGAGTCTATCCCATTCACTGGTGCTGTTTTTGGACTGAATTTGGTTACAGCCAAGTTCTAGCAGAGGAACATAATTCCCCACAGATTCCATCTGTGTCAAGCCCCTGAACCAAGGTTCTGCAGTCAATTCCCGAGAGCCACTCCCCACCACGTCTCAGGGCAGAGGACAAGGGGATGAGCGGTGTTGGCCTGCGAGGGTCTGTGAGCAAGAGGTGTCCTCATACTAATTCCTGGGTTTGACAGGTCCCAGCAGAGCTGAGGAATGCCTTCGCTCCCTACTGATTTCAAGGTCAGTGTTCAGGCATGCGCTGTGGGGTGGTGGACAGAACCCTAGACTGGAAACCAGGAGCTGTGGGCTCCAGTTCCAGCTCTGCAGGATGATACAAAACAAATGGATGTCTCTCTCCAGGCCTCACTTTCCTCTTCTGTAAAACGGGAGGTTGGACTAAGTGAGTCTGGAATCCTAGGAGTGGGGCCTGGAGTCTGTATCTTTTCATTATCTCCAGTAAGTCTGAGACATAGCTACGGCAAGACCACAGAACCAGGGAGCCTCAGCGTCCCTTCTGGCTGCTGACTTCAGGGGTCTGGCCTGCCATGCTGCCTACTGAGGCTTCACCATGCTTGGGCACCAGTTCAGACTGAGAATAAATGGGGAATTCTCAGGGTCCTTCTGAATAAGCTATGATAGACCCCAAACTGTAAACACAGTGTGTTTGATGCCCAAAATGAGGAACAACCAAGGATATGGTCAGAGAAGTGCTGAAAGTGACTAAAAATAGACTGATATTTGGTGAGGGGGATGGGAGACATGAGGAGGACGCTGGGGGTGAGTGAGCACAGCCTGTGGCCTGTTCTCAGCAGGATCCAGGGCTGGTGACTCCTCTTACCACCCCTTCCCCCAGTTGCAAGTGTGAGGAGTGTGGTGTGTGCCTTTGGGAGGGGATGCACATGTGCTCTCTCTTGCGGGGAGAGCCCGAGCCCTCACTGGAGAATAAAGTCCTGTTGCACCAGCCTGGATTAGTGTCATCTGCCCCTGGGGATCCTGGAATGTGACCCTAAAGACCCATTTCCAGCTGTCCCCACAGCTTCAACCCTGCTTGCCCTGACAGACTCAGGGTTCATGTAAGCCTTACAGCTGGTTCAGGCCAAGTACCCTGAGAACTTGAATGATTTTGAGGTAGTGATCAGGGTTTGAGTTGAAGAATTTGCACTGAGGAAGTGGAGAGTGGCTGAGCTGGGTCTCTGACTGCGGTGACTTCCGGGCCACTCCCACCTGGCTTCTTGCCCTCCACTGCCCTGCCCCGCCCTCTTACAAGCCCGGGCTGGTTGGTGGCTAGTGGGCTCCAGGACCTGGGAGAGCAGAGGGGAGCTGCCAGGAGGATGCACTGGGGCAAAGGGCATTCCTGGAGGTGGAGTTGGGGCTGGCCCCTGGGGCTGACTGCTATAATCTAGGCTGAGCCTGGGCGAGCCTGAAGAAGTGGGTGAGCCAGCACAGCAGGCAGAAGAGACCCTTGGGTCTGTGAGGAGCAGAGAAGGGTGGGAGCCCTTTCCCTGCCTGGGAGCAGTCTGGAAGAGGCGCCTCTTGCTGCTAGCTGGGTCCTCCAGCTCTGTCCACAGTGGGCCCTGGAGGGGGCTGGGCTTAAGCCTCTCTTGTCCCCAGTGCCTGGGAGCTGGCAGCATTGCAGCCATCTCCTGCCACGTGCAGGTGCCACCTCCCCCCTCCCTCTGTGCGCATGCATTTGTAGGGGTCTGGTGAGTGGGAGTAGGGTGTTCCAGTCTTCTTTCTGGTGATGCAGATCCTCAGAGGGAAGGACTCTGGATTCCAAGAGTCCAGACCAGGCCCCTGTTGTACCTGGATTGCTGCCTTCAGCTCCTGTCTGCTATAAACAATAGCTAAAGACACACTTAGGGTGACCAACTGACCCAGTTGGCCAAGGAATGAGAAGTTTCCTGGGACAAGGGACTTCTAGTGCTAAAACCTGGGAAAACTAGGATGATTGGCTAGATTATTTTTAACTTTTCTTGAAAATATTTTTTAAAGCAGACACATACCTGGCATGCCAGACCTGCAGTCTGTAATTATTTGTATCTATGAGTGTTTATAAGCACTCCTAGGCTTTAAAATTATTTGAGAGGAAATAATTTGATTGCATTCTGATTTTATTTTGGAGTATATGAACAAAATCTATATGGAACAATTTCACGTATTCAAGCCAATTCTGAGGTTAAGGGGTGATTGAGTGTGTATATGGGATCCTAGTATATGGACATAATGCCCCCTAGAATTCCTTTCCCCGTCATCTGATAAAATAACACTGGGGATCTTATGGAGCTGTCAATCATGGGGAATCTTCCTCCTTCCTCAGAAGTGCCTGCCTCTACCACCAGTGTGGCCAGTCAGCATCCCCAACTTCTTAGATTCACTGATTGGTTCAGGAACAATTAGATCTCCCCCCTGCCCTTCTTCTTTTTAGGATTATGGGTGGGTGGGGTCGTGGTGGTTGTAGTGGTGGAGATTAGTGAGATGGAGGGAAAGAGAGCTATTACTCTTTTATCTAGATTATGAACTCTAAGGAAGATGTAAACTTTGAGTTACTGTCACCACATGGAAGGATTCAGTATAAGAAACTAAGCTGACATAGGGGCACCTGGGTAGCTCAGTCGGTTGAGTGTCAGACTCTTGATTTAGGTTCAGGTTATGATCCCAGGGTCATGGGACTGAGCCCTGCATAGGGCTCTGCACTGAGCATGAAGTCTGCTTAAGATTCTCTCTCTCTCCCTCTCCCACTCCCTGACTTGTGCTTTCTTTCTTCTAAAAGTTTTTTTAAAAAATTAAAAAAAAACTAAGCTGACATAGAAAAAGCAAAGTTGAGAGATAGGGAGAAAAAGGGAAAGTTCTGAGAATGTGTTCTGGACTACTAAATTCAGCCATGCCTGAAGCCCTCATATACCTTGGACTTACCAATTACACAAGACAATAAAGGCATCCCCACACCCAACCCATCTTATGCTTATTTGAATCCAGCTTCCATTATTCTGCACTGTGGCTGAAGGAGTTCTGGCTAATTCACCTGACCACCACCTCTGTGGCAGGTCTCTATTTGGGACTCTCCATTAGGGAGAGGGGAGGGGAGAACTACCCCAGTGTTGTGTCCTCTTCTGTCTCCTGAACTGAGTCCCTTATGCCTTCAAATTAGGAAAACCAAATCTCCTCCAGGACACATTGAGGGTGGGAGGTACATGTCTGTGCTTTTGTCTTCAGGAGACTGTTTGGGGGAAAATGGGATGAGAACTCTTCCAAGTTCTTTCTCTCATCTGCCCCAATCCCTCCCCTTGTTCCTAGGATCTACAGAGGTCTCTTGTTGGTCTTTGACTCTGCAAGTCAACCCTATAATACATCTACCTCCCACTCACATACCTATTGCCTTTGTGACACCTCAGCATAGGTAAAGCCTTTCCTAGTCATGGGAGGAGTGATGATTGCCTTCACCACTCCATTTCAACACCAGCTAAACTGGGATGGAAAAGAGCATTGGTTACTGTTGCTGCCTAGAGCTGGGGTAGAGGAAGCTCACCCCTTCTCCTGGCTAGGGTTGGAAACAGGCGGCCATCCTCAACCTGTGAGTAAGGCTGAGTTGACGGAAGGGAAAGGCAGGCAGGATGGGGCAGGCCCACTAGACAATGCATAAGAAGAAGCAGGTGGCAGAAGGACCACAGGAAATGGAAATAGTATCCTAAGCAGGCTGGGATAAGAATTCACAAATGAGCTCAACATTTGACTTTTGGGATGACCTTTAACCCAAAGACATCCAGCTGCAAGAGGATAGAAGGAGGGAGGAAGAAATTGCTTCCCAGTCCAAATAAAACAGCCTCCCACAAAGTACATCTTCCTAGCTTAGCCTATAATTTCAGTTTCTCCTTTTAAAAAAATATTAAGCAATTTTATGACATGAAAAATGTATAGAGAATAATAAAGTAAACATCTATGAATCCACTACTCAGAGTAAAAAATAAAACAGTGGTAACATAGTCATTTCCCCTCTCCTCAGGGGAGAACCACAACCCTGGATTTCTAGCCATCATTCCAAGGCATTTCTTTATTCTTTTTCTTTAAAAAAATTTTTTTAATGTTTATTTATTTTTGAGAGAGAGAGAGAAAGAGAGGGTTAGCTGGAGAGAGGTGGACAGGATCCGAAGCAGGCTCTGTGCTGCCAGCAGCAAGTCAAAGGTCAGGCTAGAACTCATGAACCATGAGATAATGACCTGAGCCAAAGTTGGACACTCAACCAATTGAGCCACCCAGGCACCCCTCTTTATTTCTTTTCTAAATATGTCTGTATTTCTAAGTTCTATTTGGTATCACTTTACATGTTTTAGACTTTATATAAGTGGCATCACATAATGTAGGATATGCATTCTACAGTAAACTTGGATTTTTTTCCCCCAACCAGATATTATGTTTACAGGATTTGCCTATATTGGTATATATACCAATATAAAAGTACAACTATAAAGTACAGCACAACTTATCTGCATGTTTTGTGTGATGGACATTTAAGTTGTATCTAAGTTTTGCTATTACTGTATTTCATCAATTCTAAGGCATGCGTTTTTCACATTTAAAAATCTCTGAATTAAGAGATACTTATTGAAAACAACAATGGGAAGGTGCATGGGTGGCTCAGTTGGTTAAGCATCTGACTTCAGCTCAGGTCATGATCTCATGGTTGGTGAGTTTGAACCCTGCTTTCGGCTCTGTGCTGACGGCTCAGAGCCTGGAGCCTGCTTCGGACTCTGTGTCTCCCTCTCTCTCTCTGCCCCTTCCCTCCTTCACATTCTCTCTCTCTCTTTCTCTCTCCTTTTCTCTCTCTCTCTCAAAAATAAACATTTGAGAGAGAAAGAGAGAGAAAGACAGACACAGAGACAGAGCATGAGCAGAGTAGGGGTAGAGAGAGACAGAGTCACGGAAGCAGGCTCCAGGCTCTGAGTTGTCAGTACAGAGCCACATGATGGGCTCAAAGTCATGAGCTGTGAGATCATGACCTGAGCTTAACCAACTCAGCCACCCAGGCTCCCCAACATAAAAAAAAATCTTTTTAAAAACAACAATGGGTCATACTTTAATTGGCGATATTTTCCCTTAGTGAATGTTGTACCTTAGATTCAATGAAGAATAGTGCCAAAAACACTGCAGCATTCCTATATGTGTTGTGTTTCTTTAGTGTATATCCCCCTGGAAGTAGAAATTGCTTAGTTATAAGATATATTACCACCAATTTTACTAGATATTGCCAAATTGTTCCCCAAAGTATTTTTACTGATTTATACTCCCACCACCATGGAAAAGGGTTCCCATTAGTGTATACCCAGGATTATCAACTGACTTTCTGAGTTTTGTTAATCCAGTGGGTATGAAATGGTATCTCATTGTAGTTCTAATGTGTATTTCCTGATTATTAGTAATCTTGGGCATCTTTTCAAGACCCTTTACTTTCTCTTACCCATATTCTTGGGACTCTCTATTGATTCCCCTGCCTCAGTCCTCCTTCACCATAGTCAAACCAACCACCATCAATATTTATCAGGATAGAACAGGAATTATCAGAAGCTATAAAATTATTTATGCCCAAGTAATTCTACTCTTGGAAACTCACACTGAGAGAAGAAAATGCTACATGCTTAAAAATGTTAATTGTATCTAAATTTTTAATGGTTAAGAGTTGAAAATCATCCCAAAGTTCAATATTGGTAGGTATTTTAATAAATAATGGCATATTCCTATGATTAAATTCTATGCAGTCATTAGAAAGAGAACTATAGGGGCTCCTGGGTGGCTCAGTCAGTTAAGCGTCTGATTTTGGCTTAGGTCATGATCTCACTGTTTGGTTCACAGGTTAGAGCCCCACATCGGGCTCCTCACTGACAGTGCTGAGCCTGCTTGGGATTTTCTCTCTCCTCTCTCTCTCTGACCCTCTCCCACTCATGTGTTCTCTCTCTCAAAATAAATAAATAAACTTAAAAGAAAAAGAAAGATAACTATAAAAACAGTGTATGTACGTGTCTGTTTGAACTTAGGGCATAATAAGGATGGCTGATTAAAAAATAATTAAAAAACTGTAAATTTTCCTATAAAAATCATAACCACAAGAGAAAATGAGATCCCATGTACAATAGCAATGAAAGTATAATAAGTAAACCTGGGGCAAAATAAATAAGAGATTTACATGTGAAAAAAATGATAGCATTACAAATTAATAGGGGAAAAGATGGATTATTTGATATTATGTTGGAAAATTACTTTCTTAAAAAAAGTAACTATTTTGCCATCTGGAGAAAGAATAAACTGGATCCATACCTTACTCTTTACATTAAAATAAATTAGTTATTTCTTTATCATCATTAGTTAGGAAACAAGACACAAAACTGAGATGCAATGAAGGAAACAAATTGATAATTCTGACTACATACATATTAAAGTTCT
This sequence comes from Panthera uncia, assembly GCF_023721935.1. NCBI lineage: Eukaryota > Metazoa > Chordata > Mammalia > Carnivora > Felidae > Panthera > Panthera uncia. The sequence goes on from NW_026057582.1 coordinate 84,291,440, forward strand.
CTGTGTCAAAACAACCATAAATAATAATAAAAGGCTAATTTGTAAAAATATTTGTCAATTTCATGAAGGGGTAATTTTCCCAGTAAAGAAAAAGCTCTTTAAAATAAATATTAAAAAGCAAACAATACAATAGAAAAATTGATAAAAGATACAAACATCATGGTACTTATGCATATTTCAGTGCCTCCCCAACTTTGGTAAACGCTGGAATCACCTGGAGATCATTAAACAAATATTGATGCCTGGCTCCCTGATAGCTGATATAATCGATGTGACATGTGAGTTGGACATTGGGATTTTTTTTTTTATGAAATTTATTGTCAAATTGGTTTCCATACGATACCCAGTGCTCATCCCAAAAGACATTGAGATTTTTAAAAGCTTCCCTGGTGATTCTAATGTTCAACAAAGTTGGGATCATTGGAATATGCAATAAGCCTATAAAAGATTACCACTAATAATAAGAATGTAAATTAAAACAACAAAGTGATTCCATTTTTCATCTATCAGATTGGCAGGGGTGAAACGATAAAGCTTCACGTTGGTCAGGGTGTGGGGAAGACTATAAGACTTTGTTGAGAGAATGTAAATTGGCATAGACTTTTTGGAGGGCAATTTGGTAATCTTCATTAATATTTAAAACTTGCATGAACTTATATTCTACAATTCTATTTCTAGGAATTTATTGTACATAAACTCTTACACAAATCCTCAGTGATGTTCGATGTAGCATTATTTCTGTAACTGCTTTTCATTTCTGTTGTTGTTTGTTTATTTAGCCTAACAAGGGCTGTGACTTAGAAGCCATTGATGGATGGAGATAGCAATCATCCCCTCCTTAATATACCCATGGTGTTTGGGCCTCGGACGTTGCTGAGTGGAGCTGGGTAGTCACTCTCTTCCTTAGGAATCTCATTGCATCCATAAATTTAAGTAGGAGCAAAGAAGTCTCTTGGTGGAAAAAGAAGGTTGGGACCCTAACCTCTTTCCACTCGGTATTGAAATTATTGAAATGTATATGATGAACTGAGGAGATCTTCAAGAAAACCATTGAGGCCAGATGGCAAGGAAGGACAATGGGAGTCACAGAGAGGAAACGCCCATAAAGATGAGAGAAGGTTGGACCAGTGTCTAGGACTCAGTTTTAGGGCTTAGTTTATTGGAATCTAAGGTACAGGAGTAATGTTGAGACTCCTTTGCTCACCTTGCTACGATGGGTCTATTTGTGGGGGAACAGATTCCCTGTGTGGGGGGGTTGAGAGAACCTTATTACCAGGTGATAGTTGGTAATCTGGTAACTTTGCTGGGGGCGGGGGGGTTCTCTTCATTAATCCTGTCAGGGCAGGTGCATTCCTTAGTCTGGGCAAGTCAGCAGAGATACCTCTGAGGAGAAGTCTAGAGTCAGCAGACAAGTGAGAGGGAAACTCTCTCAGTGACAGGGACACCAGCCTGGGAATTCTGAGCTTCTTGGAGTGGAATCTTGGGGAAATAGTGCTATCTCTCTGCCAAGCCGGCAAAGAGGAGAGAGGAATCATTGTAATTCGGGTATTAATGGCATATTTTCTAGGCTTTGAGGTAGTACTCATAACATCAAAAATTGGCAGATATGATCATGCTTGGATGGTGTGATAATTGTAGCCATTTTTTTATCTTTTTTTTCTAACAGCAAAGGAAAATGATTACCATTTGCTGATAGGTAGGAAAGTTCTTACAATACGAGCTCAATATTGCATGTATACATATATGTATATGTAAATAATACTGATTTCTATGTATGTATGTGCGTAGAAAAAAGAACTCAAAGGAAATATATCAAGGCTTCAAGAAGTTATCTCTGGATGATGAGATTATTGGGAATGTTTATTTTCTTTATTAAACTTAAAATTTTTTCTAATGTCTACACTGAACAAGTGTTACATGCTCTTGGTAGTCAGAAAACCAACTTTTAGAAAAAGTAGAATTATTGTATGTTAGGTAAATAGATAAAATGATATATGTTAAATAACATGTTATATGTTTAGGAAAAAAAAGAGACAGGGAAAGAAAACTGCTGTATTTCATGCTATGTGCCAGGTCACCATACTAGATATCTGCATATGTTAACTGTAAAAAGTACATAGGTATATTCTTTTATGCATATTCTCTGAGAGCAACAGGAAGCACTGAGTAAGGACAGAGTCAGGCAGGTCTGTTCGGGGGAGGAATTTTTCTTCAAGTGCTCAGAGGCCCTCTCCTCCTCCTCCCACCTCACCATCTGGATCCTCCTCTTTCCCCCAGCTGGGACATCCACCAAGGGATAAGGCAGAGAGCAAAGCCATGGCTCATGGAAAACTTAACCGAAGCAGATAGTGGAGCCCAGGACAGCAGGGTCCTGAAACTGCTGAATATGGAAACTGACTCAGGGTATGAAAAGAACTATCAATTAGAGAAAAGGATTGCATTGATGTGTCACGCCTGATGGTGGAAATGGGCCTTTGTGGGTGGGTAGACTTGACCTCAGTGTAAGTAAGAACTTAGTCATATGGGAAGTATTAAATTTCCATTGCTGGAATTATCCAAGGGGTACTTGCACAGAGGAGATTCCTCTGCTGTGCAGGAGATTGCTCTAGAATCTAGATGGTCTGTTTCAGCTTTGAGATTCTGTTACTCCCTATCCAGCCTTGCCCTAGATCCAGGGGACAGTTTGTTAATCCCTGCAGCTACTTGACAAGCCTATGGGAGAGGCCTTCTGACAGTCACGCATATAAGCAACTCCAGTGGTGAGAATTTCACTAGGAAGAGAGGGGAGGGAGGGGCAGGGCCAGCCTGGCCTGGTGGGGGAGATATTAGGGGAAAGTGGACCTTTGGGCCCCCATAGGTCAAGGTCTATGGGTGGCCATCCATTCCACCGTCCTTATACCCAGCCCTAGCACTCACCTTGCAGGGCGACTTTGACAGAAATACAGAACTTTTGTCCTGCACAGCTCTCACCTGCCCACCGACACACCCTCATAAGTAGCAGGTATTAACATAGCACCTGCAATGTAGAAGTGGAAGATACCAGAACCAAACCAAACCAGCCATCAAACAAACAACAACCACCACCACAAAGCAAAGAGGCCACTGACAAAATACAACAGCAACAAAATTTCACAGGCCAGCTAGAGACAACACCAACAGACAAATGTAGAGGAAAGAAGAGTTTTGGAGTCAGAGAGGCTTGAATCTGCATCTTGGCTGTGACACTGACTAGTTGGGTAGCATTAGGCAATTACTTTATCTCTCTGAGACTCATTTTCATGACCTGTAAAGTGATGTTAATAGTACCTATTTCGCAGGATTGTTGTCAAGAAACGCACACGCACGTATGCATACATGGCACGCAGAGTCTGGCATGTCATAAACCTCAACGAATTATGGCTATTGCTATTTTTATTGCGTTTGCTATGAAACAAATAAATTGGGAAGAACCAGCTATAAGTGCACCTGGAAGGCAAAGAACCTACAGATCAGTTGGAGCTGGAGAAGTCAAAGAAAGCTGTGTTCATTGACGGCAATGTGCTTTAAGCACCTATTAGTGCTAGGTGCCATGCTGTAGGTTCTGGGTGTCAAAACAGATGCGGCACCTGCTCTTCCGTGATGTACAGTTGCTAGGCAATGAGCAAGAAAGTAGAAAGGAATTTATAGTTATAAATTGTGATAAGTCTGATCAAGGAACAGCACAGGGTGCTATAAAAGACACTAGAAGTGGGGTGCCTGAGTAGCTTAGTCGGTTAGGCATCTGACTTTTTTTTTTAATGTTTATTTTTGAGAGAGAGAGAGAGAGAGACAGAGTGCGAGCGGGAGAGGGGAGAGAGAGGGAGACACAGAATCTGAAGCAGGCTCCAGGCTCTGAGCTGTCAGCACAGACCCCGATGCAGGGCTTGGACTCATGAACAGCGAGATCACGACCTGAGCCGAAGTCGGATGCTTAACCAACTGAACCACCCAGGTGCCCCTGTGTCCGAGTCTTGATTTCAGCTCAGGTCATGATCTCACGGTTCATGAGTTCGAGCCACACATCAGGGTCTGTGTTGACAATGCAGAGCCTGCTTAGGATTCTCTCTTTCCCTCTCTCTCTACCCCTACTCCACTTGCTCTCTAAGAAACTTAAAAAAAAAAAAAAGACACCAGCAGACGGTACGTGATTTTGATTGTGGAAAGAGTCAGGAATGACCTCTTGGAGTAAGCAGCCTTTTTTTTTTTCTTCACATTTATTCAATTTTGAGACACAGAGAGAGACCGAGAGCACAAGCTAGGGAGGGGCAAAGAGAGAGGGAGACATAGGATCTGAAACAGGCTCCAGGCCCTGAGCTGTCAGCACAGAGCCTGATGCGGGGCTCAAACTCACAAACCGCAAGGTCATGACCTGAGCCGAAGTCGGATGCTTAACTGACTGAGCCACCCAGGTGCCCCACTGGAGGAAACAGTCTTTAAGGTAAACCTAAAGGCAGATCAGAGTTCGTCCCGTGTGGGCTGCAGGCACAGCACGTGCAAGGTGCTGAGAGGTGGTAAAAGCTGGCGCATCTAGGAGCTGAACATGTGTGTCTGGAGCATCGTAAGTAGGGAGTGATTGGGTGAGAAATGTCTGGGAAGGTGGGCAGTTGGCTGAATCACATGAGGCCTTGAAAGACTTGGTAAGGATTTGGTATTTTATCCTGAGGGATTGGATGCCACTGACGGATGTTAAGCAGAGAAGTGATGTGAAGGAAATCACTGGCTACCGTGTGGGGAATGGAGGGGACAAGACTAGAGGTGGGAAGGTGAGCTGCGGTGGTTCAGATGGGAAATGGTGCCTTGGGCCAGGGTGAGGGGCAGAGATGGACAGAAGTGGTGAGATGCTAGAGGGATTTCGAGGCAGACCCTACACGGTAGGAAGATGGATTAGATATGAAGGGCGGAGCAGAGGCGTCCAGTGGGCTTCAGTCACCTGGCCAGGAAAGGTGTAACCATAGAGGTGGTCCTGAAGGGCGATCCACCAAGTAGCAGAGTAGAGGGCAGGTGGGGAGAGACTGGAGAACTGAGCCCTGAGCTGGGCCTGAAAGGAAAGGCAGCAGGAGGATGGAAGGGAGACATTCCAGGAGGGGAAGCTGCAGAATCCAGGAGAAGAGCTGGGAATGAGCTTGCCTCATGCCAGGTAGGCGGCACCGGGCGGCACCGAGTCAGTGAGCCCTGCCAGGAGAGAAGGGTGGGCACGGGGCCACAGGGCATGTGACAGGAGCAGGGAAGCAGCAGGGGTGGGGCCTGATTTCGCCAGGCCTCTGGAGCCAGGAGGTATCAGCCTTGATGTCAGAGATAACGAGAGCTGTGTGGGCTCCTAGGCCAGCAGCCAGCCAGCTGGCCAGGCAGTGGCCCATTTCTCAATGCTCCAGGTCTAGGCCAGACAAGACATGAATACGTGGCACAAAATTTGTGCTTTTTACTGATAACCTACTCTGATGATAGCGTGGGACATTTATAGAGAAAGTCTCTGGGCTCCCAGGACACCACCTCCTCCTTGGCTTCTTCCAGTCTCACTGGCTAACAAGTGAGACTTGGCGTAACAAGCCACAGGAAGAGTTACCTAAGAATCCAGTGCAGGAAGTGGTGACTCTGAAAACTGATTCAAAGCTAGTCTGATAAACTGATTTTTGCTGAAGTATTGTTGGATGACAATGTACTACCTAGTAATGCTGGCCTCTAATGGGGATCTAGAAAGACAAAGGTCTAATCCATATGGTGGTCCTAGAGGGAAACCCTTCAAGGACTAGAACGGGGGGCAGATGAGGAGCTATTTGAAGACTGGTGGGTGCTCCCCAAGGACTGAAGGGTTACAGGAATGGTGGGAAGGGTGTGGGGCAGGGAGGTTGAGGGAAACACTAGGGTGGGAGCCTTGACCACTCTTCACTTGTGACTCTGAGAGGAGTCACTGGCAGGGATCCTGGTGATTGTATGGGGCAGTCAGCCTGGTCAAGAGGTAGAGTGGTATGCTTGGGAGGATTGGGAGGATTGGTCATCCCCCCAGCAGCCCTCAGTCGCCTTGCGTGGTGGAAGCTGGTTGACAACCACAGCTATGATATGGGGCCTATCGGGGCCAGGCAAGTGACCCCAGGGTCAAGGCCCAGGATGGACCCACCAAGCTGGGGCCAGAAAGAGGGTGAGGCAGAGACAGAAAGGCCTATAGGAGGCAAAGAGACCAATGCTCCTTATGAGCGAGATGCAGGCCCACAGGAGGAAGAGGCTTATGGCTGCAGAAGTCAGCCTGGCACCATTGCCGAGAATGTAGCTGCCAGAAGGATACAAGAACCTTGACTCCTCTCCAGTCACTGAGCCTCTGCAGGAAGCTCACACACTCACCCAGAGTAGAAGCTGGTGGGCAGATCTGGATCCACTGAGAATTACCTACAGACACTGTTCAATTTTTGTAGCCCACTAAATTACCAACGGGACTTACTTATTCAAGGTTTTCTCTTCACTAGCCGATAGGTGGGGCTCCTCAGGAAGGCCAAATCTACACATTCTCCCCAACATTTATGACCCTGCTCTGCCACGGTGCTAATTGTGCGGTCTGAGCACCTACTCTGTGTCAGACACCCTGCTAGGTCCTTGTCCACTCTCCTCGGGATCGTATTAATAGAAATATCTTCCAGCTCAGGTCTCCCTTGGACTGACGAGGTGTGTGACCTCAATCCCGCTGAGCCTCGGTCTCATCAACAAACAGAAATGCTAATCCCTCCCCCGCAGAGCGTCAGGCACTTGGAATGCACTCCGTAACAGGTGTAGTTGTTTTAGTTAACAGCTCTTGGGGTCAAGGAGGCAGGTGAGGACAGGTGAGGGGGGTGGGGGTGAAGGGATTCCTCTGGGAAAGAAGGAAATCAACAAAAATACAGCTTCTTAACTCTATGGTGATGCAGGTGATCTTATTCGGAGCCAGCAAAGTCGGGGTAAAATTTAAGGAGCTAAGAACCTTCTAGCCAGGAACGCAGACATACCTGAGAGCCCCCAAGGGCCGTGGGAAGCAGAGGTGGGAGACTGGGAGTTTCCAGGTCCTGTGTGTGCTCAAACTCACTGACATTTCTTTCTGACCTACTCTCTTCAGCCCCCTGTAGCTCCTGTGGGGCAAACACATCAGTTCCCAGGCCAGGACAGCCTTCCGAGCTCTGGAGAGTCATTAAGGCAGTGTCCCCTTCACTGGGGCTCAGCACAGGCTGTGTGGAGGTGGGGCTAGTCCTTCACGGCGAGGTGTCTGAACATCCTCAGGAAATTTGAAGGGAGTTTTGCAAGAACGTGGAAGAAATGCCATTGGATTCCTCCCGAAGATAAATGAGCCTGGTGAATTATTAAGGAGGTGAAAGAAGTCAGGGCTTAGCTAAAAGAATCCCACATTTCTGTGAATATTTCAACCACTCCGGACCTATTTTGGCGAAGAGACTGTTCTTGTGCTGTGTGAAAAGTCTGGAGGGAGCTAAAATTACGCTCACCTAAGGCGGCTCTTGGTTAAGGGAGGCCTGCCTTTCTGAGCTCGGATCCAGGCTCAGAGATAGCTTCTCACAGCTCAGCAGCTATTTTTAACGTTGTGAAACTCAATATGTCAGTGGGGAGGCCAGGAGGAGGCAGGGCTGGAGGTGAAGTGGCCGAGGCTGTCTGGCCCCTGATGGAGGCGAAGTCACTCCCTGGCTCTTGGCTGATACCCCTGCATCTCTTTATTGAGCCCCGAAAATAGATACCTGGCCTGGTGTTCAGGGCTGACGGAGGGGGGTACAGCCCAGAAGAGAATTTAATAATTTAATCTGTCTCTCGTTTGAGCTCTTTCTTTGATTTAATACAGATGCTGTCTCTGGCAGCTGAAAGAGAATGCATCATAGCTCCGTGGTAAAAATAAAAACACTAAACTAAAAACAAAACCCAAACCCTTGGTATGTTCTGTTTACAAGTGCTTTAAAATGTACATTCAGGGGTTCATTTGGTTAAGCGTCTGCCTTCGGCTCAAGTCATGATCTCACAGTTCATGGGTTCGAGCCCTGAACTGGGCTCTCTACTGTCCTTGCAGAACCCGTTTCAGATCCTCTGTCCCCCTTTCTCTCTGCCCCTCCCCTGCTCGTTCTCTCTCTTTCTCTCTCAAATAAATTTAAAAAAGTAAAATAAAATGTACATTCAAGGGGTGCCTGGGTGGCTCAGTTGGTTGAACGCTGGACTCTTGATTTCAGCTCAGGTCATGACCAGGGTAGTGGTCATTCAGGCTTTGCGGTGCTTAGGATTCTCTCTCTTTCTCTGCCCCTCCCCCACTCACACACTCTCTCTTTTTCTCTAAAAAAATTGAATGTACATTCAAAATGTGTGTCTTTTCATCTCTCTGTGTGTTGGCTCTCAGTGATCCAGCATCCTCTCTAGTTGGGACACCCCATGAGCTCCCCCGTTTCAAGTCTCTCTTTTCCGAGGCCATGGTTTTCCAGTGGAGACTGTCTCTGGCCTAAGCAGCACTATCAGAAACCCAGCAGCAGGGGTGCCTGGGTGGCTCAGTTGGTTGAGTGTCTGACTTCGGCTCAGGTCATGAGTTTGAGCCCTGCGTCAGGCTCTGTGCTGACAGCTCAGAGCTTGGAGCCTGCTTCGGGCTGTGTCTCCCTCTCTCTCTGCCCCTCCCCCGCTCACACTGTCTCTCTTTCTCAAAAATAAACATTAAAGAAAAAAAAAAAGGAAAGAAACCCAGCAGCGGCCAGACCACAGTCCAACTGACTAAAGTCGTGTGTAAAGTGTCACTTTTCTGTCTGTGCTGAAGAGTAGCACAATTTGCACCCACCTCTCCCCACCCCAAATCTGCCACATGGCATGAGGATTATTTCAAGCTGAAAGGCAAGTGAGGAGAAGCAGATACAGGAAAAGCTCTCTGCCCTCCCCTTGTTTGCCTAAAAGCAGGACATACATTTACAAAGGTGTCCTTCCTCCCCTGTCCACCAGGGAGGATGGATGTTAATCAGGGAAGACAACACCAGATCCTCAGCAGCACATTGTACACCTTTTAATAATAACCTTGAGGGGCGCCTGGGTGGCTCAGTCGGTTAAGCGTCCGACTTCAGCTCAGGTCATGATCTCGTGGTCTGTGGGTTCGAGCCCCGCGTTGGGCTCTGTGCTGACAGCTCAGAGCCTGGAGCCTGTTTCAGATTCTATGTCTCCCTCTTCCTCTGACCCTCCCCTGTTCATGCTCTCTCTCTCTCTGTCTCAAAAATAAATAAATGTTAAAAAGAATAATAATAACCTAGAACAACCTAAGTATATATAATTTTTATTTGTCAATCGTATCTCAATAAAACTGGCAAAAAAAAAGAAACGAATCAGAAGGTGACTGGGCAGTGTCCCTAGTGTCACAGTAGTTGAAACTGCCAGCCCCTATGGTGGCTTATACTTGAGTCCTGGAGCCCCTCCCTCCAGACCCTCTGGGGCATTAGTGCTGGTGGGGCTCGCCCTCCCCACCCTGGTGAGCAGACCAGAGGAGCCCTCACACCTTTCCCAGATCTGTGTCAGGGAGTATCTGGATGTGTTTTTCTTTTAGAAGTGTTTGTAACAGGCACCTGGGTGCCTCAGTCGGGTAAGCGTCCGACATCAGCTCAGGTCATGATCTCACCGTTTGTGAGTTTGAGCCCCCCATCAGGCTCTTTGCTGACAGCGCCGAGCCTGCTTGGGATTCTCTATCCCTCCTCAACTTGCACTTTCTCTCTCTATACAAAAATAAGTAAATAAATAAAAAGAAATCTTTATAAAGAATGTCTCCAGGCTTCCCTTGCTTAGTCCCCTGCAAAATCCACCTCCTACATGTTACAAATAAAAGGCAAGCAAACGAACTTCAACCTCAGCCAAAACACATGGTCTTGCCCTGGCAGCTTGTGTCCAGAAACCCCTGAGGGCCCCTGGGCCCCCTCCCCACCAGTCCTGCAGAAGGTCCCATTCCCCTGAGCTGCAGCGTGGCCCAGGGTTCCTGGTGGTGCTGGCCCAGAATGGCTTAGATCAGCATTGTTCCTAACAGAAAATGTGTTCTAAACTTAACTATATACACAATTAAATATTTATAACGGCTCCCCGCCCCCACCCATTACAGCTGGTCTTGCTGTGCTCATTTCCGCCTGTGTGGCCTTCTCCCTCATGTAAGGAAAGGAGTGTGTTTGGGCAAAGTGTGCCGCCCAGGACAGGGACTTGATAAATGCTGATGAGAAAGGACACAATGGGAAAGTGGAAGATGATTCGAAGACGTAACAGCATTTAAGGGCGAGCGGTGACAGAATAAACTGAGGCAGTTACTAGGGACAACACATGTGGCCCCGCTGTGTGGCCTTAACATGCATCTGCTTTACAATGTGGAGGAAGTTTTGACTTCGTTCTGTTAAATATAAGCATCTTAATGAGAAGTATACTAGTGTTGATGAATTTTTTTTCTAGAAAATGCTTTATGAGGGGCACCTGGGTCGCTCAGTCTGTTGTGCCTCCAACTCTTGATTTCGGCTCAGGTCATGATCTCACAGTACGTGGGATCTAGCCCCAGTGTGGGGCTATGTGCAGACAGCACAGAGCCTGCTTGGGATTTTTTCTCTTCCCCTCTCTCTGCCCCTCCCTGGCTCATGCTTGCTCATGCACTATCCCCCTCTCTTTCTTTCTCTCTCTCTCTCTCAAAATATATAAATAAACACTTTTAAAAAAAGAAAAGAAAATGTTTTATGAAAAAAAGCCTCAAATTGATAATAGGAGTGGGAAATGGAAATCAGAGAAGGGGAGGGGAGGCTTATATCCCTGTCCTGTTCCAGTTGCTTATAATGGGAATGTATTTTTAAGTTTACATAATAATACATACATTTATGTAAATTTAACGTTTTAAATAAGAAAGGGAAAAAAGTACTTTTCTGAGCAAATTCAATCAAACCAATTTAATTTCTTGATCGATTTTTCAATAGAATAATATTGAGCTGGTTTTCTATTTACTTTCATTAGAATCAAGTCTTTTCGGTGGGCCATGAAAATTTACCTATTATAGTGGCGGGCAGGACGAGGTTTTCCTCTACTTGTCTTAAATTCTTGGCTGGAGCTCCAGAACAAATCCAAGGCTACTAGAGGGGAGGTGGGTGGTGTGGGTGATGGCCATTAAGGAGGGCATTTTTCGGGATGAGTACTGGGTGTCATATGTAAGAGATGAGTGAATCACTGGGTTCTACTCCTGAAGCCAAGACTATACTCACTTGAATAAAAAAAAAAAAAAGAAAAAGACAAATTAACAATAGAAAAACACAAATTGAAATAGGTTAAAACACACACACACACACAAAAAAAAACACGTACAAGGGAACCCTCACAAGAAAAACGAAGATCTAAAGAAATAGAGCCAAACACTTACAGGCTAAGTTGGACAAAGGGTAGTAAGTTGTGAAAATGTGGCAAGATAAAGGGGCTTGAGCTAGGGCAGTTAATCGTGGAAAAGTAACTAGAAAGATAAGGTTTTAAAGCATATTTTGTGCAAAGGTTTACAGAGTGATGAGTATGCTCTGTGTACTTTCCAGTTTACGACTCCATGCCTTTTTATTTTTATTTTTATTTTTTTTATTTTTTTATTTATTTTATTTTTTATTATTATTATTTTTTTTAATATATGAAATTTATTGTCAAATTGGTTTCCATACAACACCCAGTGCTCATCCCAACAGGTGCCCTCTTCAATACCCATCACCCACCCTCCCCTCCCTCCCACCCCCCATCAACCCTCAGTTTGTTCTCAGTTTTTAACAGTCTCTTATGCTTTGGGCTTGAAAACAGTATAGAGGACAGCAGAGAATTTTTATTTTTATTTTTTTTTATTTTTTAATTTTTTTTGTCATCGGGCAACGAAGTCCCCTGGTGGTGGCTGCCTGAACTGTAACCATACCTCTTAGAAGTTAATTGTCTGCTTTTCAAACCAAGCATTGTATCAAGCGTCACAACCCAGGATGTAATTTTGACTTGAACCAGAGACATTTATATAAATAAAACTGCTCCGTCTTAATCTCACAATCAGGATACAGATCCGTGTCGAAAATAATGATAAAACATTAAAAATAACAACTCTCATTTATCGAGTACCTGTGTGTCAGATATTAGAGCAACTTCATCACATACAGTGTTCTGTGTAATCCTTACAGCAAGGCTATGACGTGGTTATTGTCTCCTTTTAGAGTTGAGAAAACAGACTAACAGAAATTCAATAATCCTCTCAAGACTCCAGAGCTTTCCCACAATCCTGGTCTCTAACGCCTTCTACAATGGGAGGCGCCTCGCTGTTCATGGCTCACTCAAGGGTCATTCCCTCTAGACCGGACCCTTCCCTAAGGAGGGCTGGAGCTGGAGAAGAGCCTGTGCTTCCTTCTGTGGCTCTCGGGCGGGAGGCAAATGCTTCTAGCTCTTCTTCCCACATCTCTCTCTGCTGATGAGGGAGGGACACGCACTCCCGCTTTCTCTTGTCCATTTACACAAGGGGGACACATTTTTCTATCAGTAGAGCCTTAAGACATTTATTGGGTCATGTTGTACTAGTGGATGGGTTAATACACCTAAAGGTCAAGAGTCATGTGGTGTTTTCTCCAGCTCCCTGTATCAGCACAATGTCAGCTCAGCCTGTCCTCTGTCCTGCTTACTGCTCATGACCAGGTGTTAGGATGACAAACCTTTCCTGGTATGCTTGGATTTTCCACATTTTTGCACTGAAGTTCCCAGGTCCCAGGAACTCCCTCAGTCTCAAGCAGGGTGACTTTCCCTTCCAGTCCTGGGCAATTTGGACCCAAATTGCAACACAGATTCAGCTGTTCTAGAGCCTGTGGGGAGATGAGACATTCTTTAGGCCTCCTGGTTTGTGACATGTCTGCCAATCCAGTAGCTACTAGAGCTCAGCACTGGGAATGAGAATTATGGGGGGCTTGTTCAGCCTCCAAGGATGGGCTTTGGCAGTACACGGGTGGCCCAGCATGTGGTTTCTGCAGGAGTCCTGGGTTCCAATCCTGGCTCTACCTCTCTTGCTGGCTCTGTAGCCTTGGTCAAGTTATTTCATGGACTCACTACCTCCCAACCTACACAGTACCTACCTCTCACCCCACAACTTCTCAGAACAGTACCTACCTCATGGGGATAGTGTGAGAATTAAATAAGAAAATGCAAACATTTAGAAATGTTCAGCTCGTGAGCTGCCAGATCAGGTGTGGAAACACCTTCCTGTTGGCTGCTGTGATGGCATCCCGGATATTGATCTTGGCTCTTCTATTTATTTTTATTATGAAATGTTTCATAATACAAAAGAATACATATCATGCACACTCACATATTTGATGTCAAAAGTCATAAAACACATATGCCCAAGTACTCACCACCCCTACCACTCCAGCTGGAGACACAGTATATTGCCAACGTTTTTAAAGCTCCTGTGTGTCTCTGTGTAATCATAACTTCCCTGTAAGCATAACAACTAATCCGAATTTGTGTTTGTCATTTTCCCAACTCTTGTTGTATGTGTACTACGGATGTATATATCCCCTAAGTAATATACTGCCAAGTTTTCGATATTTGGGTACTAATCCAAATGTATCGTACTTTCTTTTTTCACTCTACGTCGCGTTTTTGAGATTCATCCACGTCAATGTGCAAAGCCATAGTTTGTTACTTTTCCTTGCTGTATAGTATTCTACTGTTTGACTTATTTATCCATTCCCCTATTGATGGCCATTTGGATTTAGCTTTTTGGTGCCATAAATAGTGCTGCCACAGTCTCATATATGTGTCCTGGGCATGTGTGCATGGGTTACTCTAGGGAATATACCTGATCCTAAAAGTCTTCATTGATTGCCTAGAAGCAAAGGCCTACTTTTTCTCCCACCTCAGGGTTCTGAATCCAACATTCTCCTCTCCATTAAACTCTCTCTTCTTGTATATTAGTTAGGATTCATGACTGTGGGCAACAAAACTCCCCACTCAGATGAAATTAGGCCAAAAAATGGTGGCTGGGTCGGGGGAGGAATTCATTGGAATGAATGAGTGAACAGTCAGGAAGGGGACTGATTTAAACTTGGACTTGACACTGGTGACACAGCACAGTGTCTCTACCTCTGAGCCTGATTCCTGTCTTCCCTCCATCCTCAGACAGGCTCTTCCCTCCTCAGGGCCAGATGGTGGCACTCACTTCAGCCTCACATCTGCCCAGGTTCAAGTCCAGTGGGAGAAAGTGCCCACCTCTGTAGCCCTAAAAAAGTTTCTTGGTGTCTCTCTGGCTGGCCACATACTTGCCTCTAAGTCAGTCTCTGTGGCCAGGGGAATGCAGCACGCTGTTCTGAGGGCCAGACCAGGCCACAGGCCCATTGTGGCATGAAAGCTGTGGGAGAGAGTCCTAAGCTCGTGGGCTGAGTGGAGGTGAGGGGTGAGCCTCCCAAAGAAATGGGTACCATTCCTAAAAGAAGGGTAATGACCGCAAGATAAACAGTAAGTGTCCTGAGCTTGTCACATGACCTTGGACGAGTCACCATCACATCCTCAGGTGTTAGTTCTCTATCTTTGGTAAGAGTGATGAGCTAAAAGGTCTGAGATCTGGTCAGGCCTGTGAATTCTGCTGTGTGGGTTCTGGAAGCCTGGTGACTCTCCTCCTTGCTACCTTGTGCCTTTTGAAACCACAGCTGGACTTCCTTAGAACTTTGTGGGTCAGCATTTGTTGCTCCCATCCTCCAGAGCATTTCCCGAGTTTAATGCTCAAAAATGCCAGGCTGTGGTTCTGAGCACATTCTGTAAGGTAACTCACCACGGGACAGTTTCTCAAACCGAGCCCACCACAAAGCCCAGAAGTCTAAAGCTCCTCATCTTTCTCACCACCCACAGTTCTTTCAGGCTGCAAACTCTTTCAGCATCTTCTTTGGATCTTCACCCCCAGCCCTTATATCCCTGAATCTGATCTGTCACAGAGTTTGGTCATTTTCATTCCCTAGAATGTCCCTCGGGCCCCCTCTGTGGTTCTCCTTGCTTGCTCATATTGATGAAGCCAGCTGCCGTGTTATGACCTGCCCTGTGGACAGGCCTAGTGACAGAGAACCAGGGGACAGCCTCAGGCCAACAGCCCATGGGGACCTGAGTCTTGCCGGCTTGACCTGTGTCAGCTTGGAGGCAGACCCTTCCCCAGCTGAGCCTTGAGCTGATTGCCGGTGATGGCCTGGCCCACAGCTTGAGTGCAGAGAACCAGTTACGTCATGCCTGGACTCCCAGCCCACAGAAACAGAAATGAGCTCCAGGAAACAGTTATCAAGAAATGGAGTTGGCAGGCATCCTGGTCTTCCTGAACTGTATGGAAATGAGTCTAAGATTTCACCATTCAGGATGACAGGGCAGTTTTTTTCTTTCTAATAGATACTGTATTAGTCAGGGTTATTCAGAGAAACAGAACTGACAGGAGATACATATGTAAACATATATATGAGAAAGAGAAGGAGGAAGGGGAAGGGAGAGGGGAAGAGAGAGATTGATTGATTTACTGTAAGGAATTGGCTCACACAATCGTGGAGGCTTGGTGAGTCCAAAATCTGTAGGGAAGGTTGGCAGACTGGCGACTCAGGGAAGAGTTGCAAGGGGTCCAAATGCAGTCTGCCAGCAGCTTTCCCTCTTGCTATGGTAGGTCAGTCTCTGTCCTATTAAGGCCTTTATTTGATTAGATGAGGCTCATCCATGTTGTGGAGAGTAATCTGCTTCACTCAAGTCCACTGATTTAAATGTTAATCTCATCCCCAAAACACTTTCACAGAAACATCTAGAATACCGTTTGACTAACTATTGGGGCATTGTGGCCCAGCCAAGCTGACATAGAATTAATCATCACGGATACTCTATATCTGGTTAAGTAAATGCCCTTCCATTCCTAACATATTAAGAGCTTTTCATAAATCTTGCATTTGTGTTGAATTTTATCAAGCAATTACTTTTATACTATTATTCTCATTTGGTCTATACCTTGTTAAATCAAATTTAACAGGAAAATAAAATATCCTTCAGTTCACTCTTTGCATCCCCACTGCCACAAGCCGTGTTGGTCAGAGAGCAGATTGCCAGCACAGACCCAGGAGCAGTGACGAGGCAGCTTGGAGGGCCTTCCTGTCCCTGAGACAAGCCCTGGGTCTGGGCCTTGCCCAGGAGGGGCCCACAGGCTGCAGAAAGAGCCTTGTACAATCCACATGGAGACTGTGGGTGGGCCTGACAGCTGCCTGAGTTGTAGGCCTCACTCGGATCAGGATGGGGCTGAGACCTCAGGTAATCAGGGAGCCTGGGGTAACAGCAGCTAGTTGGGGGGCGGTGGCAGTGGGAGACAAACCTGCTCACATGCACACATGCACACTCATGCATCAGGGGTGGCCTTGAGCCTCAGTCCAGCCGGCTCTGGGGCGCACAGAACTCTGGCTCTCTCTGGCTTTAGCGAAAGCTCCCCAAATGGAATAAGTCTTTCTTTCTTTCTTCTTCTTTTTTTTTTTTTTTCCTACTTGGGCCCCTGTCAGTCCCCAGAACATAGGTGCCCTGAGTCAGTCAAACTGCAAGGTTGAGGGAAGAGTCCTCCAGACTGCTGAGTCTGCCCGGGACTTCCAACCCCACTCGCAAGGGAGTTACCAAACTGCAGCTTGAGGGAACATCCCCTTTACAAGAGAGCCCTCGTGACACCAGCTGGAAGTTCAGGGGTCCCGGGATGACCCTCACTTCAGATCAGCTGGCTACCAATTCCAGGGTCCCCAGCACCTCAGCTTTGATAATTGGCTAGAATGACTCACAGAACTCAGTAAAGATCTCTACTTACAATTACCGTTTATTTGACAGTGAGGGGGTACAGACTGAAGCCAGCCAGAGGGAGAGATGCACACGGCAGAGTCTAGGAGAGGTTTAAACACGGAGCTCCCAGTCATGCCCTCCCCACACAGTCACGGACCCGACGGTGTTGCCCTCATCCACCACAGTGTGTGACAATACCCACAGAATATTACCAACTAGGGAGATTCACCTGAGCCTTTGTGCAGAGTTTTTCCTGGGGCTTGATCACATACTGCCCATGTGGCTGACTTTGGTCTCCAACCCCACTGGTCTGTCAGGCTCATGGCTTTAGTCCCAGTTCTTCTGGAGGCAGCAACTAATACCGACTGTTCCAGAGTCCCCATCACAAATCACACTATGAGGCTGTGCAGCGGCCAGATTCCCAGGCAAACAAAGACACTCCCGTCAGGCAGGCCATTCAAGGGATGAAGAGATCACCGCTCAGTAGCCCAGAGCAAAGGCATGACCTCTGTTCAGGTATGGTTAATTCTTCATTGTACAGTAGGACATGCCATAAAGTAAGTACCCAAACATGCAGTGTGGTGCGACAGCTTGGCTTGATTTTAAAGCCTCCAGGGACGCCTGGGTGGCTCAGTTGGTTAAGTGTCCAACTTCAGCTCAGGTCATGATCTCACGGATCATGGGTTTGAGCCATGCATCAGGTTCTGTGCTGACACCTCAGAGCCTGGAGCCTGCTCAGGATTCTGTGTCTCCCTCTCTCTCCTGAAGTATTTCTTCCTCCCCCACTCATTCTCTCTCTTTCTCTCTCTCAGAAATAAGTAAGCATTAAGAAAGAAAGAAAGAAAGAAAGAAAGAAAGAAAGAAAAGAAAAGAAAAGAAAAGAAAAGAAAAGAAAAGAAAAGAAAAGAAAAGGAAATCTCCAGTTCCAGTGCTGGCTTTGCACTTTTGAGTTTAAGTTACTTAACCCTTATTCATGCCCAACAAAGTTGGAAGGCTCACAATTGCTGATTTCAAAATGGACTACATACTACAGCCATCAAAACAGTGTGGTATAACATCAGGATAGACAAACAGATCAATGAAAGGAGCACAGATAGACACCCTTGTGTTCACAGATAGCTGATTTTTCAGTGAGGGTGTCAAGACAATTCAGTGGGGAAAGAACTGCCTTTTCAACAAATGGTGCTGGAATAACTGGATATCCACATGCAAACAAGTGAAGTTGAACCCCTATTTCACACCATATACAAGAGTTAACTCAAAATGGACCAAAGACCTAAATGTAAGGGCTAACACTATAAAACTATTAGAAGAAAACATAGGTGTAAATCTTCATGACCTTGGATTAGACAATGGTTTTTTTAAATATGCCACCAAAAGCACAAATAGCAAAAGAAAATATAAATGGCACCATCACAATAAAAAACACTTCCATGCTTCAAAGGATATCATCAAGAAAGTGAAGAGGCAACCCGTAGATTGGGAGAAGACCTGCAAATCATATATCAGGGATCAGGGATTTGTATGTAGAAAATATAAAGAACTCTGACAATAATAAAAAGATACATAATCCAGTCAAAACGGGCAAAAAGATCTGAATAGATAAAAGAAGAAATGCAAAAGGCCGACAGTATGTGAAAAGAGCCTTAACATCATTAGCCATTAGGGGAATGCTGATAAGATACCAAGATACCACTTTGCACCCACATGGACAATTAAAATGCAAAAGACAGAAAATAACGAGTATAACAAGTGTCAGCAAAGATGTGGAGAAACTGGAACCCTCGTGCAATGCTGACAGCAATGGAAAACGTTGCAGCAGCTTTGGAAAACTAGCTGGCGGTTCCTCAGAAGGCTAAGCAGAAAATTACCATAAGACCTAGCAATTTCACTTCTAGGTATACATGCAAAGCAATGAAAAACACTGTCCACATACAAGTGTGTATATGAATGCTCATAGCAGCATTATTCATAACTGCCAACAAGTGGAAACAACCCAAGGGCCCATTAACCAATGACCATTAGGTGAAGTGGGCCATCTACACAACGGAATTGCATTCAGCCTTGGAAAGGGGTGAAGCAGAGATACCTGCTACAATGTAGATCAATCTTGAACATATTACGCTAAGTGAAACAAGCCAGACGCGAAAGGCCACATATTATAGGATTCCATTTATATGAAATAGAATAAGCAAATCTGTAGAGACAGAAAGTAGATTAGTGGTTGCCTAGGGCTGGGGAGGGAGGGTTGACGTTGACAACTAAGGGATGAGGGGCTTCCTTCCGGGGAAGTGAAAATCTTCTCAAAATGACGATGGTGGAAGCTGCACAAGGAAAAACCACAGAGTCATACGCTATAGATGGATGAATTATGTGGTATGTGGATTATAGCTCACTAAAGTTGCTTACAAAGAGTATAAAAGGAGAATGAGAAAAAGGAGGAGGGGACGAAGAGGGGACTCTCAGAACATACTGTGATTCCTGATGCCCGGAGCCACCTCTCAGTCAGGCCATCCCTTGCCCTGCTTGTCCCCACTCCTAGTCTCAAGCCTCAAGCGTGTACCCCAAATCTGTTCTGTTCAGCATGAAAGTAATCACACGTGCACTTTTGTCCAGTCAGACCAGCTATTCTACACTCTGGTCTGGTGAGGAGCTCACTTCCAGCTCCTCTCAAGCCAGCGATGAAAGTGAGGGAGAATTTGGGTCGTGAGACTGGCTGCCGAGGAAGCCCAGGCCTGGGACAGCCCAGAACTCCAGCCCAGTGAGGGCTGCAGGGCTATGGTTGTAGCCAGCTGTGCTTGGGTTAAAGCCCTCAGCCCCTGGAGGGTCTTCAGGGTGCCGGGTCCCTGAGCAGCCTCAATTCTGTGCTGTTGGAGGTCTGGCCCCCAGGGCCCGGTGTTTCACGGCCATCCTCAAGGCCTGCAGAATGGCATTCTGGCTGTTCCGTACATTGTAGTCACTAAGCTGCAGCAGGCGATCAAAATCTTCCTCCTTGTAGGTCATGTTGAATAGGGAATAGGGTGAGGCGGTCCCAGTGAGATCCACCTGGCCAGCTGGGAGTTCTGTGGGGCTGCGTAGGACACCTGTCCGGAGAGGGGAGGGGTTAGGAGTAGGACCCACAGGCCTCCAGGGGTGGGCAGAATGAAGCCTTGAGACTGGGCACAGGGGGGCGCTGTTCCTCACTGAAGGGGCTCCTTGCTTTCCTCTGCCCTCTGTGTCCTTTGCCCAGAAATATAAATGTGGTTAGTATATGAACGCACTATTTTGAGATCTGAAGGGTTTGCTGCTCCCCACACTTCCTCATAGCAATGCACTTCCACTATAAAGGGAACCTCACAGTATCCCTCTGTATCACCTTCAGGGGCAAGGTGGAAACAGTGGGACAACAAAGTCAGGTCAGTGAAAGATTCAGCCAAGAGTCTGAAAACCAAAGGGATTTTTGCTTTGTAAGAACCAGTCTTTGTTGAGAGAGAAAGAGAATTCCGCAACGTGGGCTGAGCCTGTTAAGGGTAGAGCTGGAAGGTTTGGAATTAGAATGGGAACCAGCAAGCCAGGAATAATGTACAAAGGCAGAAGTTAAGTTTTCCCACCAGAAGGAGTTAAAGGTCTGACCCATTGACAGGAGGTGAGGATTGGAAGGCCTGTGATGAGGGTTTACATTTCAGAGGCCCCAGAGTGGAGTCCCAGCTTCCTGAGAAAAGACGGCAGGCTGGGCTGGGGTGGGAGGGCAGAAGCCAACTGAAATCTCAGGTAGCTTCAGGGGAATCTGAGAGCAAGGGGCCCGGGGCCTCTCTGTCCTGGCTGTCTAGCGGTCCAACAATGTGGGGCCTAAGCACAGGTGGAGATGGCTGCAGACGGGGGGGACAACACAGACCTCTGGTACAGGGATTCCCACACACCACCACAGAACAGGACTGCTGAGGAGCCCAGGTGTAGCTCGGGAGGCCGGGGGAGGGGTGCCTGGGGTCATGACAGAGGACAGCATCACAGTGACTGTGCCAACAGAGAGCCCCTGTGAGGATGCGGCACCCACAACAGAAGTCAGCACACTGCCATGTCCAAAACTGGGTGGGAGTAGCCTGAAGACCCCTTCCCTTTGCTGGCTACAGGAGGGCTGGGAAGGACCCAGGCAGTGCCTCTGAGGGTCCAGGCTGCCAGGCTGTTAGGAAGGGAGGGGATGCCTTACCAGGGGCTGAGTGGTCCTTGAAGGAGGCATTGACCAGTGGGAAGTGCAGCAGGACAGGGGTATCAGGGTGAGTGGGGTCCGAGAAGAGGTGGCACTCTGTTGGCTGGTGTTGGTCCTGAGGGTTGGGGTCCACTCGAGGGAATGGCAGTCCCTGGGCCCGGCAGTACAGCTCAGTCTGCTGCAGCGTCTGGTTGGGGAGAGGAGGGCCCAGAGAGAACCAGCTACTTTCTGGTCATCCCAGGTCAGTGCTCTTGAAAATGCTAGGATAGCTCTAGCCCAAACTGACTGCTCAGTGTCAAGACAACCTGGTACTGACCTGTGTGGGGTCTAGTACCTTGGAGGGAGGCGAAGGATTCCAGTGGTCTGCAATGTTGTTTGGTTAAAATCTTTAGGTGAGGTATAGACCTAGCACCCTTGCTCCCACTTGGGATTCAAATCTGGGTTATTCATGGGGCGCCTGGGTGGTTCAGTTGGTTGAGTGTCCGACTTTGGCTCAGGTCATGATCTCACGGCTTGTGAGTTCGAGCCCCACGTTGGGCTCTGTGCTGACAGCTCAGAGCCTGGAGCCTGCTTCGGATTCTTTGTTTCCCTCTCTCTCTGCTCCCTGCCCCCCCCCCACCCCCCGTCCCTGCTCATGCTCTCTCTCTCTCAAGAATAAATAAAAACATTAAAAAAATTTTTTTAAATCTGGGTTATTCAAATCCCAGAGCTTAGAGAGCCTCAGTAGGGGACCCACTTGTGTCCCTAGGTCTCCCACCCAGGGGGGCCTGAGGGGATGGGATGTGGACTCTCTTCCCAGTTCTGTCTAGCTGTTCTTCTTGGGGTGGGTGTGGTGAGCTACCTCCCATCTGCCTGTCCTGGGAGCCCAGGGCCCCAGCACCTTCATAGCCCTTCCCAACCAAGGACCCTGGCAGGAGTCTGTGGGTTAGAGCCTGTCACCCTTCCTTCCCCTTGGGGACCCAGGAAGTCAGGGCCAGTGGCCCAGTGGCCCTTTGCTTGCCCCTGGAGCATGGCCTGGCTGACTAGAGTATCTGGGTTTCCCATGAGGCAACCAGAAGCACCTTAAAGGGTGAGGATAGGGAGTAGTCGAAGGAGAGTATGAGGTCCAGTCTGCGGCCTGGCCGGAACATGGAGGGACAGCTGGTGTTGAGGAAGTAGCCGCCATCTACCAGGCAGAGCTGTGGCTCCTGCGGCGTAAGCTGGCCAGGGGTGGAGTCTAGCTCACAGTCTGATGGGGGAGGCAGTGATAGTCAGAGGCAGCCCCTCCACCACAGATCATCTACCTTTCATACTACATTTGTCTCCATGTCCCCTTCTAACTTCTGGAATCACTCCCTGAAAGCACACACAACCCCAGCCCTTCCCAAGACCTTCTGCAGGCCAACCCCAGAAGGGAATGCTACGACCCCCCCTCCCCCCAAGTCCCCCGCCAGTCCTAGCCATGGTCCATTTCCACCTGGGAGCCTAAGCCTATTACCTGGGGATACACGGCAGGGGCCCTTACCTGCCCAGGTGGAGAAGTCTCTCTGGCTATAGTAGTCCTGGTGCAGCTGGAGGCCCCGAAGGAAGTTGAGGCTATGCTGGTGGAGCGGCCTGCCTGTCAGGAAGCCCTTAAATGCCTTGGCCAGCATTGTTCCGGGTTGCAGCCATGAGGCCTCCAGCCACGAGGAGGTCCTCATGGAGGCAGGAGACTCCTCTGGGTTCAGAGAAACAGACATCGGTCCAGTGAAAGGCCAGGAAATGCCTGGCCCTGCCTCCCCTCTGATAGTGCCCTCCCCCAAGCACCTGAAGAGGAAGTAGATTCATTTCAGGCTCCTCGCACTGTCCCCCCTTCTCACCCAGGTTCTTAATTTTGTCCTTGACATGCTGCTTCCAGGTGTCATCAGAGCTGATGAGGTCATACCAGGCATCCAGCAAGTTCAGGGACAAAACGTTGCTCCAGATACCTGAAGGTCAAACCCCCACCAAAGTCACCCTCAAGCCTCAGCATCCTGCCTCCCATCACCTGGAGGGTGGGGACGGAAGAGGGGAGTCAGGTGGGCTGCCCCTGCAATGGCTTTTCCCCACAGCCCAACTCCAGTTTCCCCCACCTCCAGGGGCTCTGCCAGACCCGAGTATGGGAATCATGTCTGGGCAATGAGGCCTGGCCCAGGACTGGCTAGAATCTTCCCAGTGACCACCACTCACCTTCCAGAAAGCAGATCCGGGACTCAGGGAGCTTCCTCATCAGCCGCCCCATGAAGAACTCAGAGCCAAAGAGATCAGAAGGGACAAAGGCCCCATACTTCAGGAACCCCACTTCATAGGGTGAAAACTCTACCCACTCTGTAGGAATAGGAGCAAGAGGCAGGAATGAGAGGAGAGTGGGTTGAGGAGAGCCCCAGCTCTGACAGGGGCCAAAGACACTGCCCCCCCCACAGGCCTTAGCCTCCTCTCTGCCTGGCTGACTCCTGGGCTCACCATTCTTCCACCCAGCCCCTTGACCACATCCCCACTACCCCACAACCAGGAGAGTGGGCTCTGCTCCCTGGCTCATTAGCCCATCAGAACCTCCTCCCTTCCAGAAGGCTGAGCACTCTGTGTAGGAGTTTCCTGTTTGAATCCTCTGAAGGCCTGCTGGGTGCATAGGAGGTATGCACGTACGTGTGTGTATGAGTGTGTGTGTGTGTGTGTGTGTGTGTGTGTGTGTGTGTGTATGTTGGAGGGTAGTGTGGACAGGACTAAAGACTGTACCCTTGAAGTCCAGGGTCTCCAGATGGTTCTCTTTGACATTGAGGCTCAAGTAGAGGGGCAGAGGGTTCTGGCCCCGCTCCAGTGCAGCTCTCTGTTCTGACAGCTTCTGATCCATCACCTGGAGTGGGAGGCATGAGGGCTTAAGTGAGGTAGGGAGCATCCTGGAGGCACAGGCTGAGGGTGAGGAGGCAGCTCCCCGCTGGAATTTGGGTGGCATGGGTGGGTGCACCCATCCAGTTTACACTCCCACCCTCATATTCTGACCAGATTCAGGGTCACCATGGGGGACTATGGAGGTTGTGCACTGCACATGTCTCAAAAGAATGCCATTCACAAGGACTACCGTGTCAACAGCAATACCCTACCCCTGCTCCTATGATTCCGTTGGCCCCATCCTTATGGGTTGAAGGGTGGAGTGGATGTGGGCCCTGACACATGGACACAAAGGCACACACACACACATACATTGCTTTCCAGAAAGGACACAGGAATCCCCTTTCAGTACACATTGTAAGCTCTGTCGGGGGATGGGCTGTCCCTTCTAGATTCACATGAATGCAGTTCAAGTTTCAGCCCTTCCAACATGCTTTCCGGTCATCCTTGCCTCTCCCTCTTCACCCCCTTCTTTCCTGCTTTGCACAGTTGAAGTTGTACCCCGTTGATTAGTCTTGCCTCTGTTTCCAATTTTCTCTTCAATAAAACTCCAAGTTCTGCCTTGATGGCAAGGACTGTGGCTCGCCTTATTGAGGAGCCTCCGCAGAGTCTCACGGAGTTCTAGGAGCACAGAAAGGTCTCCCTCTATCCCAGACCAAGGATGCAAATAGGGTTCATTTCCAGCATCAGCAAGGTTAATGGTGGTGGCTGGCTGGAGCCCCACCTGGGGAACGAGGCTTCCACAGGTCCTGGCTGCTTCTGCCAAAGCGGGGCGTGTGCCACACACAGATACACCGTCCCTCTCTTAGGCTCTCTGAACTGGAAGGCACCGCACTCAGTAGCCAGACCTAGGGGTTTCCCAAACTGCCCTATCAGCCCTTATGATCTGATTTACTTGGAGAATGTGCAAAATTAAACATACAGATTACTGGGTTTCCTCCTGAGAATCAGCAAAAACCACTTAGGAATTTGCTTTTTCTTTGGTCTCACCAGATGATTCTGATGATCAGCAGATGTATGTCCCAGGATGCTAGCCCTACCTTTCTAGTGAGGAGACCCCTCCCACACGCCCGGTGTCCCCCATCTTCCCCCTGCAGCCCTCTGTCACTGATGCATCATCTTTTCCCCTAGTTCTGCACTAGTGCCCAATAGGACTTGAGTTCTAGGGAAACCACAGGAAGAATCCCCAAATACAGCTTAAGCCCTGGCACTATTTGTCATACATACAAGTCAGTCCCTCAGGTGTGAAGTGTGTATGTAGTGAAGAGAGGGGGAGCTTGATTAATACCTGCAATTTCCCTTCTCAAAGGGTAATATTCTCCAATTCTCTTCTTTTTATTTAGGCATCCTGTTTGTCTGCTCTTTTGTCTTGTACGATGAGGGAAAATGTGTCCTTTATTTACTCCAGATGAACCATTTCTGACCTGGGGGAGAGGGTCAGCACACTCCACCATCTACTGAAATAATACCCAGCCTTCTTCTTCCTTTTTTTTTTTTTTTGTTTTTGAGAGAGAGAGAGAGAGAGAGAGAGAGAGAGAGGAACAGAGAGACCGGAAGAGAGAGAACAGAGCAAGAGGGGGAGAGAGAATCCCAAGCAGGCTCCACACCCAGCATGGAGCCCCATGCAGGACTCAATCTCACCATTGTAAGATTATGACCTGAGTGGAAATCGAGAGTAGGATGCTTAACTGACAGCCACCCAGGCGCCCCTCTTTTTCCTTTTAATAGCTCACCAGGAAGTGGTGGCAAGCCTCTGGATCTCCAGACCCCCAGTTTCCAAATGAGCATCCCCAACCCTTCAGAGCACCACTCTGATGACTCAGGAGTCCCCCTGAGGTGTGGAAGCTGAGTGCAGTGTTGACCATGGGTTCATGTGGTCTAGGCACTGCATTGGGGTGGGGGGGTGGAGGGGGGGGAACTAAAGGCAAAGCCTTTCTGTCCAGAATTGAAGAAAAACACGTAAGACCTTCTTAACTCAGGAAAACACGAGAAAAACTGAATTTCTTCCTGAGGAATGGTGAATAGATTCTAAGCAGTTCAGTGCTTGCCACCAAAAGATAAAAGAAAAATGTGTGAGAGACATAGTTTGAGAAGCACTGATTATAACTGGTGTATTTTCAAGCAGGTTTTTACAAAACCACGACAATATTATAGAAGTGTGTAGACTAATAACGTCATTCTGTGTAAAGTTCAGGTTATACTATTTCTCTAATAATACTTAATATTAATGAAACTGTGATTTGTTATGGAGTTCTATTTTCTGACGTGTAAAATGACTTTTGGAGCCATGGATTGGTATAGCAGGGAGATAATAAATGCTTCTTTCTACCCAGAAAGTTAAATTTGAAATACATACTACATTTTTCTGATTAAATAATTATTTTAAAAAGCATGCAATGGGGGCACCTGGGTGGCTCAGCTGGTTAAGTGTCCGGATTCGGCTCAGGTCATGATCTCATGGTTTGTGAGTTTGAGCCCACATCAAACTCTCTGCTCTCAGCACAGAGCCCACCTCGGATCCTGTCTCCTTCTCCCTCTGCCTCTCTCCTGCTTGCACTCCCTCTCTCTCTCTCAAAAATACATAAACATTAAAAAGTTTTTAAAAAGCATACAGTGAATGTTAGCTTTAAGAGATAAAGCATGATAACTAAGAAAAAAAAGACTATTTGAAAAGCTTTAACATTAAAATAAAAATTTTAAAACCACACCAGTGCTCATTTTTAAGGACACATTGTTTGTTCAACAAGATCATAAGATTTTTTTCCTGTGAACCAAAAAAAAAAAAAAAAAACAAAAAACCCCCAAAACCCCAAAACCTTATTAAGTTTGTCTTTTAAAAAAAGACTATAAACCTTGTACATAAAACCATGCACGAAGTCATTCCTGGAGAATCAAAGGGTAATTAAATAAAAGTGTTCTTTATAGCCTCAGATCAAACTGCATTTTATAGCACATCATAAATAAACTTAAAAGAAGCTTCTCCCAACTCTATAGTAACTATACCTCCACCAGATGGGAAAGCCACTAATAAAACACTGTATCCTCACACCAGAACATGAACTTCAATAATAGACCTAAACAATACACAGGATATATTAATAAAATAAAAATATTTCAAGTAATTACATTGGTTTTATAAATTTATGCCATTTATAAATTTAATGCCATTTCAATAAAAATTCCAAAAATTTTCCCATGAAACTTGACTGGCTGATTGCATTACATGTATAGAAGAGCTAAGGCCCAAAAGGAGCCAAGACAATTCTGAGAAAAACCAAGGTGGCAGGTGGGGGAAAGTCAGCCCTGTCAAATACCAGCATGTACTACAAATGTGGAGTCACTAAGCCAGGGTAGTGTTGGCACAGGGAATCGGCCCCATTCGAATGGAAGAGAGCTCAGGAAGGGTCCCATGAGTGTGTGAGAGCTGACAAGTGAGACAAGCAGCAATGCAGACTTGTAGAGAAAGAAGAATCAACAAGTGGCATTAGGAAGGTTTGCTATCCATATAGAAAAAAAAAAATTGGATTCAAGTCCACATAATACTTGAAGACATATTCTGAGTAGATTAAAGTCCTAATTGTGGAAAACAAATCTTTAACACTTTAATAAGGATATATAGGAAGAGATTTTATAACTTTAGGAGGGAGAAAGATTTCTCTAGCAAGACCCTAAAAGCACAAACCATAAAGAACATAATGAGACATTGGATTATATTAAAACTATGCGTCAAAATCTAATAGAACTGATAAAGGATTAATATCCAGAAGTGGATAATAATATGTTAATATTAATTATTATTTTAATTATTTTTAAATATTATATTTATTATTTTTATATTTAAATTATATTGAGATATTTTAATTATTATTTATTAATTATTAAATTTCTTAAACATTTATTAAATATTAAATTATATATTTATATTTATATATTATATATTTTATATATTCTATTTGATACTTAGATATTATAAATTAAATATTAAATTAAATATTTATTGAATATTAAATATTATTAATATTAATTGTAATTAATTAATAAATAATATTAATATCAAGAAAATGGAAAGCTATAACAAAATTTTGTATAGCACCCATAAAATGATCAAAAAACTAAAATTTTATTTATTTATTTATTTTTTTTTTTATTAATATATGAAATTTATTGTCAAATTGGTTTCCATACAACACCCAGTGCTCATCCCAAAAGGTGCCCTCCTCAATACCCATCACCCACCCTCCACTCCCTCCCACCCCCCCATCAACCCTCAGTTTGTTCTCAGTTTTTAACAGTCTCTTATGCTTTGGCTCTCAAAAAACTAAAATTTTAAAGAGGACGTAAGAAAAAGAAACCATGATACATTGACGGTAGGGGTGTGAATTAATGAAGCCTCTTTGGAGAACAATTTGGAGAACAATTTGGCAATAGGTAGGAAAGCAAACGATACATGTGCCCAATGGCCTGATAAGTCCACTGCTGGGTGTGTATCTTCAAGGCTCAGAGAATCTCTAACATTTGTGCACAAGGGGACTTGTACAAAACCATTTGTGCAAGTAACATTATATTTTTCTTAAGGATGTATAATAAAAGGTGTATAATAAGATAAACAATAAAAGTAAAGTATGTTATGTACTTATGTTTTGTATTATACAATACAATAACATGTAAGACCGAAGATATGAGTGTGATGATAAAGCCAAATTCAGGATGGTGGTTCCCTCTGGGGTGGGAGGGAAATGGGACTTGGGAGTGAGCCACAGGAGGCTTCAACTCTTTCTGTAACATTATATTTCTGAGGCTGGTTGGCAAGATTGTGCATATTCATTACGTTATTTTTTCTGCTTTATGCATTTTCTTATCATGATTTTTATATCTTGATAATCTGAAGATTATCATAATATTTAAATGAGAAATACTGATTTTTATAATAAATATTTTTAAACTAATAAATACAAAACAAGAATGGTTGGTAATTTCCAAATAGCACTGTGCTTGCCAGCAAGAATAACATTTAAAGAAAAATTCAAAGCAAAGCCATTTTTGGCACTCATTCATTTATAAAAAATCTTTCCTGGTCAAACTCCTGATTCCCAAAAACAAGAAAGACAAGAATCCTTTCTCTGCTAATATATTTGATAGTTTCCTTTTAATTATGAATGCTGACAATAACCTTTTGTGTTTTAGTTGTTCCACATACTTAAAAAAATTTTTTTTTAACATTTTATTTATTTTTGAGACAGAGAGAGACAGAGCATGAACGGGGGAGGGGCAGAGAGAGAGGGAGACACAGAATCGGAAGCAGGCTCCAGGCTCTGAGCCATCAGCCCAGAGCCCGACGTGGGGCTCGAACTCACGGACCGTGAGATCGTGACCTGAGCTGAAGTCAGAAGCTCAACCGACTGAGCCACCCAGGCGCCCCCCACATACTTTAAAAGAAACGTTTGCATAATTATATGTGGTAAAACAATAGTGGGAAAAAAATCACTGACTTTAATATCAGTTAATGTAAGATTTAACAGTTGACTTACTAAACTTTCCTTAAAGAAGCAATGTAAAGGGGTGCCTGGGTGGCTCAGTCAGTTGAGTGACTGACTTCAGCTCAGGTCATGATCTCACGGCTTGTGAGTTCGAGCCCCGCGTCAGGCTCTGTGCTGACATCCCAGAGCCTGGAGCCTGCTTTGGATTCTGTGTCTCCCTCTCTCTCTGCCCTCCCCCGCTCATGCTCTGTCTCTCTCTGTCTCAGAAATAAACATTAAAAAAAAATTTTAAAAAAGAAGCAATGTAAAAAAAAATGCATACCCTCAGTTTTGTCTTAATGGTGTTACAATAACAGTAAAGAAATATAATACCTAATACTTAATGCTTACTCTATCCCAAAGCACTACAGAATGCTCACAACAACGACTTGAGGTGAGAACTGTTCTCACTAAATCTCGCCTCTCTCTCACCCCCCTGAACAAATGAGAAAACTGAGGCACAGAGAGGTTAAGTAACTTGCATAAGAACACATAGCTAGTAAGAGGTACTGAGATTGAACCCAGGGAATCTGGCTCGAGTCTGTGCTTTTAACACTGTCATGAAGATATAGAAGAAGAATACATTCTATATTGCAGTATTGATAAAATAAAAATTGCTCAAGCAATCTCTCTGACACCCAAACATAATGTGAGACTTTTGTCTCACTGCCGAACTGACTTTGGCATTGACTGGTCCCTAAGCTCTTGAGAGATCCACAAATTTCTATTTTGTGGCAATGAACTGAAGAATAGCCTGATTCAAAAAGGCAGCATCCCAAAGTAGGGCAGACACTGAGACACTGTGGTTCCTACTTCCTCTAACCACAGATCCCCGTCTCCCTCAACCTGTGGGAAATGCACACACGACTAACTGCAAGGTTGCCCTGGTCCCGCAGGTGCACACATGCCCTGCCTGGCAAGCAGGTGCCCTACCTGGCCATGCAGCATGGACTCCAGCACGAGAGCCCACAGGTCCACAAAGGTCTTGGGGTGGCCCTGCTTAGCCCGCAGCTCCAGCTCCTGGCAGTAGCTTGCTAGGCGCTCTGGGGAGAAGGCCTCCAGTTTGCTCTTGGCCAGGTGCTCTCTAGCACATTTGATGGGTCCTTCGAGGTCCCCCTGTGACCACTCCGGGTCCCCGTAGAGGTGGGCCATTGTCCTGGGAGAATAAAGGGACAATATGGAGGGAGACGGAGGCCCAGCTTGGGTCACTGCAACACCTCCCTCCCACTTCTCCCAACGTGGTACTCCTGCAGCTAAGGCCCTGCCCATCTAGAGAATGTGTCTCAGGGCTTTCTCTCAGATCAGCGCTGTCCAATATAATGTGAGTCACATATGTAATCTGAAATTTCCTAGTAAGTACATTTTGAAAAAGAGAAGGCTAGTAAAAATTAATTTTAATAATATATTTTAATTCAATATATCTAAAATTTATAATTTCAACATGTAATCAACATAAAAAATTGACATAAATTTATATTTTTCAAACTAAGTCTTCAAAATCCTTGTGTATTTTATAACGCATCTCAGTTTGGACTTGCCACATTTCACGTGGTTGCTATCCACAGGTGACTAGCAGCTACTGCATTGTATGGAACAGATCTAGACCCTACACCCATCTTCATGGGCCTGTCCTCAAGCCCTTTAAGATGCTGCATGTCAACAGCTGTCACCTAAACTCCTCAGAGTTTACTCTTCTTTTACTCCTTAAAGTCTCATTTCAGTAAGACTCAAAGGAGTGAATTTCTAACAGTGAAAAGCCCCACCTCATCATAGGCAGAGTCAGATACAGGAGGCAGTGGTGTCTTCAGGCAAGACAGTATCTCTCCATCTAAATTTCTTCATCTGTGTGTTAGGGGCAGTAAGAGAAACTACCCTAGGGAGTGTTATAAGGATTTAATGAGGTAACAACAATTAAAGAGAAGAGAGCTACCAATGTGGAGTTCCTGGTACTTATCATACATGTTAAGTGTTTTACTTGGGCTGTCCCATTACAGTCCTATGAAGTATGTACTACTATTACCCCCATTTTGGAGATGAGTCAACTGAGAATCAGAGGAAATAAGTTGCCCAGGAAGTGGTGTTGCAGAGACTCAAACCCAGCTCCTTCTGAATCAGCTGCCTTACACCTCTTCGGTAGCATGGAATGATGTCCTACAATGCCTCTCCCATGGCAGGACCTCTGTAACATCTACTTCCTCCCTTTTGAGAAAGTCACTTTTGGCACCCGTCAGACCGGACTGCTCACACCCATGTGGCTTCCTCACAGAGAAGGTTCCCCTGGTGTCTATCCCATTCCCCTCTGGGACCTGATCATCTATGTCTTCCAGTCCCCAGGGCCCTCACCATGTAGAGCCTGAGATGCCACTGAAGTAGGTCACACAGTCCAGGAGGCCCAGCTTCTGTAGGGCCAACAGGTGGCCGTAGAGAGACGTCATGGCCCGGGCACCTCCTCCTGTGGCCATTATGCCCACAACAGGGACCTGGACCACACACAAAAATAGGCTGGCTTAACAAGGACCCAGGATGAAACTACTTCCTGGCTCCAGGGAAGGGACCTCATGGCCAGGGCCTGACTGGAGTCGGGATTAGAGCTAGTACCCAGCCCCTCCCCCAGGAAGTGACAGATCTCAGCCCTGGACAGATCCCCAAAGAGAGTGAGAACCCCAGAGCTTACCCCCTTCACCACCACCCCCACCCTGCTCCATGTCCACTCCCATGTCTGCTGACTAGAGTGTCTAGGGAGGGCATAGGAATCGGGTACTTCCTTAAGGTCATTCCAAGGTATTGCACCCCCAAACCTCATCCTCCTGTAGGTCTCTGTCCAGCTGCAAGACCTGCTTGAGAGCCTTGGCCACCACCTGCTTCCTCCTGCTCAGGAAAGCTTTCTCCTCTGCACACAGATCAAAGCCCAGGTGCATAGCCAGCTCCTTAGGGCTGGGCAGTAGAGGATCCAAGAGTCAGGGGACACTGCATAGCTCAGCCACTGGTTGGCCAAGCCCACGATAGATGCTAAATAACCTCCCTTCTCCCATCCCCAAAGGCCAGGCTTTGCACAGCTCTCCCCTGCCCCATGATCATCCCTCACTGTCTCCCACAGATATGAATGTCCCTTACCAGCCCTCAGTCTTGAGCTGCAGTGTCACTTCTGGGGCCTGAAATCAAAGCAAGAGACTGAACTAGGATGTCCTAGACCCTGGAGGGAAAGTGGGTAGACCCTGGGGGCCTGGGCTCCCCATCTAGTTGAAGCCACTTACGTTTGTAGCAGGAACGTTAATGGTCACCTCCTTTCCCATGGCCAAGGACCTTAGAGGCACAGTGAGGTGCTCAGCTGACTTGTCTGAATTCCAGGCATTCCTTTCCAACCTCTGGAGGGAAATATTCATTCATTCAGCCAATCCTTACTGAGTATCTAGAGAGTGATCCAGACACAGTCCCTCTCTGATAATATGAAAATAATCACAATATTTATAATTATTATAATTATGGTAATTACAATTACTAATTATAAAAATTCTTGCTAATATTTATGGTTCTAACTGAATTATGGTATGAATTTATAATGAATTAGGTAATGAACAGATGTTAGTAAGTGTTGTAAAGGGAAAAAATGTTGTAAAGGAAATAAGCAGTGTGATATGATACAATAACCAAAGGAGGGGTGTGTGGGGTCTATTTAAGATGGGGAGTCAAGGAAGACCTCTCTGAAGAGGTGCTATCTGAGCTGAGATCTAAAAGGAGAAAGAGGAAGTAGAGGATCAGGCAGCCTTGAAAGGAGTCAGAGGTAGAAGAGAGAAAGCACTTGGCATGTTAGAAAAGCAAGAGACAAGTATGGCTAGAGCATCATAAAGAGGGGGAGCGTGGACCAAGATGAGGCAACAGAGGTGGGCAAGGGCCAGGCCTTGTGGGCACAGATATGGGATTTTAATCTAAAAGCATCATTGCAGGAGCCATTGAAAAGTTCAGACAGTCTGACAAGGCATAACAGCCCCCATGCCCACTTGAGGCTTCTGGTGATTTCCCTGTCTTGCCAAGGGCTTAGTGTCTAA
This sequence comes from Panthera uncia, assembly GCF_023721935.1. Classification (NCBI taxonomy): domain Eukaryota; kingdom Metazoa; phylum Chordata; class Mammalia; order Carnivora; family Felidae; genus Panthera; species Panthera uncia. Next base: position 84,324,856 of record NW_026057582.1, read on the forward strand.
CTGGGGGAGGCTGGCAAGGCCACAGGAGCCTGGTGTTGGCCTGAGAGGGGCCCACAGCAGCTGGAGCTGGTCCAAGGCTGGGAGAGCTCCAAAGCAAAGACCTACCTTCAGATGCCCACTCAGTTCTGCCTCTTGGGCTGCCATGTAATGGAAGCGCAAGGATGCTGTGCCTAGTGCAGAGGTCTGTGTGTCTTCATATGAGCCCTTCAGCACCAACTCCAGCTCATCCTGATCTAGGGAGAAAATGGGCAGATTAGCACAAGTGGAACAAGAGCCAGGAATCCCGGCAGGGACCCAGGGAAATCGGCAGTGCTGCTTGAACTTGGCCAAGGCCTGGGAGCCCGGGCCGGTAGACAGGATTCTGGAAAGAGTCCTCCCCAGTCTTCTGGGCCCCACAACCCCCATGGGACTCCTACCTCCTGCTACATAGCCTCCTCCAGGTCAGGGGACCCTTCTGCCTAGAGGAGACTTGTTGCCCTTGTCCAGTGCGGGCAAGAAGAAAGAGGCAAGCTCTGCTCGGCTGCTCACCTCCCACTCTGTACAGGTTTCTAGTCACCCCATCTAGCAGAGACCAGACCTGGTTCTGAGCCACCCTCAGGCAGAAGCCAGACCTGGTTCTGAGCAGGCCTCACCTGTGACCGTGGCTGTGCTCCCAATGCTGACCAGATGGACATCCAGGCATGACAGCTCTCGGGCCTGGGGCAGACCACATCATGGGCAGGGGGCTCTGGAGGGAAAGCTGAGGTCTCCCTGGCTTTGCTCTCAGAACCCCTCTGTCCCAAATCCACCACACGCAGAACGGGAAGTGAGGGCCAGAGTGGGACTGGAGGCAGAACCCCTGACTCGAGACACTTCTAATCTGCTGCAACTGCCAAGTCAGGTGTTCTGGAGCAGCCAGGAGAGTCCCTTCTCCACCCTGCACACCCAACCCCCGGCTTTCCTAGATTTGCCAAACATCAGAGATCTTTGAAGGCCACCCAAGCCTCAGACACCATTCTTTCTTCTCTGTGTTTCTCTGGACTCAATCTGGAGAGTGTGTTCTACCATAACTGCCCCCAAACAGTAGCGTGCAAACCACTGGTCTATGATTGGAGAAGCCTTTACAATGTTAACAGTGAAGGTACCTCCAGCCTGTCCTCCTGTTGACCTGCTGGCCAAATGAGCCCGTAATGCCTTTCATTCTCTGTAATGCCTGTCAGCTGACACCCACAGTCCACCCGGCTCTTGTTACCGATCCTCTCCTGTAGACCTGCTGACTTTATCAACCCACCACTGGTCTCTATCACTCAGATAAAAAGCAGCTGCCTAGGTATGATGATTTTAACATGCATTTGTAAAAGTGATGCTAGCCCATCAAACAGGCACTTGCACAACCCTGAGGGTAAATGCTTTCTTCAGTTTGGGACTCTATGTGCCTTACCTCACCTTAGGCCCAGCCCTGCTCCCAGGTCATGGCTGTGTTGCTCACCTGTGAGCTTTGAGTAGAAAGTGCATTGGTTACCACTGCAGCTTTGTGAGTTTGCTCTGTTTTAAAAGAGCTGACCAGGACTGTCCAGTGTCTCAAGGAGGAGCTGACTGACCCCCTGATGCTATCCCAGAGCCCCCAGATTGGAAGCAACCACACTGGAAACTCCCTCTGAGCCTCTGCTACTTCAGTACTAACACCCCAGCCCGGCCTGGGCTTCATGACTTGCTCACCACCTTCCAAGGCTGAGAACTTAAGTCCATCACAGGTGACAACACTGTCAGGAACACCTAAAATTCCCCCAACACTCCCTCAGCCATCCAGCCTTGGGCTACAACCTCCTCTCAGCAGAGCCTCAAACTCTCTCTCTCCATATTCCCTGAAGGCCCTGGCCCTTCCAAGCCCCAGCCCCTGATCACAGCCCCGGTAACCACCTCGCTGGGAGGCCAGGGGTGGTAGTACCACAAGCCTCTGTCCCTGCCTGTCCCTTCTGCACCTCCTACCTCAGTTTCAGCTCTGGGGCCCCTCCCTCAGATGCCCTTACAAGCCTGAGGAGAGTGGTTACCACAAGGACGTTGTTGGTGATGAGGTTTTCTGGGCGTTCTGACCTGGAAAAATCAAGACATCGGGAGCTCAGCCTGGCAAAGGTGAATACTCCCTGCACTGGGCTGTCCCCTCACAGGCTAGCCTCCAGCCTCCCTGGGGCCTCCCCAGGGAGATGCTGAGGGACCCTAAGTCCTGGGTACCATTCATGAGGAGGGTGCTTCTGAAAAGTGCAAGGTGAGGAAAGAGAGGGACAGTGGGGCCAAGGAAGCAGTGACTTTCCTCTAAGACCCTCCACCCAGACTGGCAGGGGTGGGGACTAAGGGATGGAGAATCTGGGTCAAAGACATTTCCCTAAATAAATCCTGGGTCCTGAGACTCTCCCCAGACTGTGTGATTGTTACTCACATTTTTTCCATTAGGAACTCCACGTCCAGCTCCTCCTGTCCCTGAAATCAAAGACAAACAAGTCATCAACATTTACACATATCTTTGGAGTTGACACAGTTCTTTGACAACGCACTGTCTCGTCTCGAGCAGTGTCTCAGGGATGCACAGTATAACAATTCTTCCCACTTTACAGATGAGGAAATTGAGGCTTAGGGAAAGATGGTCTACCTGCCCAAGTTACCTACAGCTGATAAGTCTGCAGAGAGCAGTTCTCTCTTCTTGGCAGGGCTGAAGAGAGGGATGAGCACAAGCCTAAAGAGGCTTAAGGACACCCAGGGCCCATCTCCTGTTCCTCTGGTGGGGAACCTGACCCCAGAACCCTGCCTTCCCACTCCTTACCTGCTGGAGAAAGAGCAGAGGCCTTCATAAAGCAGGCCTTGGGTACCACGGGAGATCAGAGGCAGTGAGCAGGAGTGATGGATCCCACAACTGCCCCAAGGGTTAGTTACCCTGAGCTGTGTTTTGATGGACATTAGGAAGTTGTTCACCACTGAAACCTTCCTCCCATAGATGACTAAAATCCCTCCATGGAGTGATTCAGTCTGTAACAGTCTAGTTAAGCCTTTTCCTTTCCTATTAATGTGTAAATCTCTGGGAGGGGTTGCCATCTTTCTGAGATGAATTCAACCCAGCAGCATCCCAATAGATAGGCAAAAATGTAACTTCCTCAGCCTGGAGCTGAGAGAGGTGGGGCCCAAGGGGATCCCCCACCCACCTGGGGACGCAGGGAGAAGGTCTTCTGGAGCAGCTGGCCAGGGAGGACTTCTGAGACGTCATAGAGAATCTTGAAGCAGGCATCATCCTCCGTGACTGGGTCCTCATCATAGACGTTTAGCTCCAGAATATTCTAGGGACCCGAGAACAGCAACTTGACACATTATTTACTCATTACTGTACTTCACACCTGTTGAAACTTTACTTGATGTCCAGGGTCAGGAAAGATTATTATGCCTCCATACTTTGTACTTCAAAATAAAAAGGATAGTAAAACTTCAAAGCAGTAAAAGGAAATCTGGCAAAGTTCCTAATCTCCCCCACCCTTTAATTGTTTTTTATAAAAAATAAAATCCTTTCAGTGTTTCCTCACCTCCAATCTCCCCCCACCCCCCGCCGCCCCCACCTCCACCCCAGCTTGCTGGTCCCCCAGGGCACCATATGTACCAGGAGCTTCCATGCATTTATCTCATTTAACCTCACAACAACCCCATCAGGAAGGGATTCTTCCTGTCTCCCTTCCACCCATGGCCTTAGAGAGGACCAGCAACTTGCCAGAGGTCAGACTCACAGCCAGCTGCTGGGTCACACATTCTCTCCCACACAGCCGTATCCAGGCTGGGAACAAAGATACCTCCCCAGTGTCTCCGACTGAGCCCTGGAGGGAAATGTGTTCCAAAAGAAGGATATAGCCTGTCCTTAGGAGGGTGGCCCTGGCCTTTACCTTGACCCGACTCTGGATCAGGAAACTGAAGGTCTCATTCCATACAGGATGACTGGAGTTGGTGATTGTTTTGGTTTTAAACTTTGTCCCAGGTGCAGTGGGCAGCTGTAGGGTCACGTAGGGGTCTGCCTCACTCACTGCCAACATCAAGAGAACAGTGTCAGAGAGAATTCCTTACACTCCTCTCCAGGGGACTCACCAAGTTCCTACCACAACCAGCCCAGCCCCCAGGTTCTCGCCTGGGCCTTTCCCATAGGGTCTGGTCATCTCTGCACCCCTGGAGCCCAGGAAACCATTACTCACACAGGTCAGCCCAGCCCAGGTTCCTGGCCTCCAGGACCTTCACAGTAAGCCGCCAGCAAGCAGAGGCCTCCACCTGGAGAGAAATAACAGACTATTCAGTCCTTCCTGCCCAAACTCGAGCCCACAGTCTGTGCTGAGGTTTCTCCTAAGATGCTCCATGATGCTGCATGGCATTCTGGGGCCAAATAGCCTGTGCCCACCACTGTCCTCGGAGCTGTGGTTCCAGGCTATAGGAGTCAAGGCATGGCAGGCCACCCAGGGGGTGGAATTTGTGGGATCCCCTCCCCTTCAGGGACAGGATTGCACAGTGCAGTGGTGAAAGCAGGGAAATGAGGGCCAAGGAATGGCCACCACACTGGACATGTCAGTTTGGGGTTGCCCCCACCCAGGGCCCCCAGAGAGGGCAGCCCTTTGGTGAAGCATGTGAGTCTGCTGTTCAGCACCCCTCAGCCCTCTGGACAGGACATGGGACTCGACACCAGGGAGGCTGGGCCCTGGGAAGCCCAGTCATCTGTGACAGCCATGGGCACTCACCCTCTCTTGAGTGTGAAATAGGAAACTCCAAGAGCATCAGGCCATTACCGTGAGCAAGAGGCCATTGTGAACTAAGGCACTGGGGAGGCCACATTAGCCCACAGACAAAAAGCCCAGTGAGGAGGAAGAAGGAACTGAGTGGGCACAAGTGCACAGGGGCAAAAGGAGCAGAGGTGGTGAAGGACAAGCAGTAGGCAAGTAGGATGCCCCAAGTCCTGCTGGGGACAGGGCACCTGGGGGCTATCCTCACATCCCTACTGCTGAGGGCCTTGCTACTGCCTAGATCCTGGGTGCCTAGGGTTTCTGTTCTTCTTGAGGCCTGGCTATGGAGCTGTTACTGGGCACCCTGCGCAAGGTTCTTACAGCAAGTCCCTGCGGGCTGAGGTAGAGGTGACACTGTGCTTCCATGATAGACATTCGGCCTCATGTGGTGGGGAGATAGTGCTGCGATGACACCAAGGAGCTTTCTTGCTTTGTGCCCTCCCACCATCAGTCCCTTCTGTGCCCATGATCCAGAAGTCTCCTGCCAGGGCCCATCTCAGCTCTGCACAGACACTGCCTGCTGGGGGCTGCCTCAGTGTCCACAGACCAGCTCTCTATTCCCACAGAGAAACTTAAAGGACAATGGACCACAGCAGGGTCGCTCAGGACCAGTGCCCTGTGGGTCCCCACATCACTGTCCTGTGCCTTCATGCTGAGTATCTTTGTCATTCCTGTCAGCTTTCTGGCAGAGCATATGTGATATCCAACCCCCCCCCCCCGCCTGCCCCGACCCCGAACCCCCTGCAAGGCCTACTTGTTTCTCCCTTCTTGGGGCTTAACTCCAGTGACACTAGCAACACTTTGACCCTACACGCCTTAAGCCAGAGCTTATAAATGGTAGACGTTTCATGGCTTTTTAGACACCTGGTTCCATGTCCTCCCTGCACCCAGATTCTATCACTGCCTGGACAGAGGAAGTGATGGCTGGGGTCCTGGGGCCCAGGAGGGAGCTGTGCTTCCATGCCCCACTCCAGGACAGGGCAAGGACAGAGGCAGCCCCTGCTCCCCCTCATTCTCGAGGCCACAGCCTGTGCGCTGCTCTAGAGCCACATGGGGCTTCTAAGTGTCCCCAGTTGCTCCTTTCCAGACAGTCACCGTGCCCAATTTGAGCATTGTTGCCCATTTCTCTCTCTGGTCACCAAAAGCCTCTCAATCTCAGAAAGCCCACTGTTCCCTGGCGGGATATTTTTCCAGGGTGAAACCCTATTTCTTGTCACACCTAAAACCATCAATGTTGCAGAGCACCAGAGGATGGGCAGTGACAGTAATTACAGTAATTACTACTGAGGGAGGTGGAGTGGGGTGGTCAAGGCAGGCTCCCAGCCACGATAGCTGGATCTAAACCCTGGTCCTCTGCTTACTTGCTGTGTGACCCTGGACAAGTCACTAAACCTCCCAGTGCCTCCAATTCCTCATATGTAGTGGAATTAGTAGAGGCTAAATGTGTTAACACCTGTAGAATGCTTAGCAAAAAAGTAAAGTTTCCAGATAATTGCTCTTATTACTGTTTATTAAGTGCTTGTCATATTTCTAGGTACTAAGCATTTCTAGGTACTAAGCATGTTATGTATTCCAACTTGATTTATCCTCCTGACAACCTCCTAAGATAGTACAAGATAGTATTCTGCTTTCCTCCCATTTTACAGATGAGAGAACTGCTCAGAAAGGTCAACTTGCCATAGGTCACAGAGTTAGTAGGTGACATAGTCAGGATTCAAACCCAGATCTTTAAGGCCAGAGCTCATATCTCCTGTGCTGTTCTACCTTCCCAGGACTTTGCTTCTTTGTAAAAGCATGCAACTTTCCCCCACTGCCCTGTGGATATCTAGACAGCAGAATTTCATAGATTTGTTTTAGACCAATGTGAATATTGAACTAATAGGATTCTCCTGAGGGCACTGCGGCTTCCCCTTCCCTTTTGAAATGTCCTCCCATCTGAAATCATCCCATCAATCCTTAATTGATGACTGACCCTGGATGCTTATGGAGAGCTTCTCCAGGAAGGACCCCCAGCCCAGCTTCCTGGAAGATCCTGGGAGTACCTCCCTGCTGAGAGTGTCAGCCACTGTTTCTCCCAGGGCCTCCCCCAGCCTCCTCCCTATGGAGAGACTCAGTGCTGACCCCTGCTCAAGACAGGAGATATGACCCAAGGAAGTTTGAGGGGGCTGGAGTCCCCATATAGGGGTCTGGAGTATCTGTGACCATGGGGTCTTCATCAGGAGGAGAAAAATGAGCAGGCTGCCTTTCCCCCTGTTGGCACCCAGGGACCTGTGTGGTAGAGGAGGTTGGAGAGAGGGAGGTTGGAAACTTCAGGAACAGCCTCAGGCCCCGTGTCTCCTGAGTCATGCTGAGCTGATTCTCCCAGATCTCACAGCAGGCACGTTCCAGAGCAAGTCCTGGATGCTTCGCCTGTCCTGCCAGCTCAGCTCCTGCTGCCAGGGCAGGCTCCAGTTCCCTCTTCCAGTAGGAAAGACGCTGGGTGAGGCCACTACTGAGGCTGCCCCAGGAGCCAACTTGAAGGCTGAGGGTTAAGGGTCTGGTCTTGGGGACTCAGTCAGTCCCAACAACATCAGCTGCAGGAAAGGTGTTTTCCAGGCATGTGGGCCGACTCAAGCTCCCAGAGCCACTGCACCTTGAGCTTCAGTTTTGCCCCTGGGCTGGGCCTAGAGCAGGCAGAGGGTAGCAGGAAAAGATGCCCGGCCTTCCCCAGGGAGACAAGGACGAAGACAGATACTTCAGAAACTTCCACAGCTGGAGGCTGTAGGGTCAGGGGCTCAGGCTCCTGACAGGAGGAGCAGATTAACCCCGGGCTGTCCAAACCCTCCACCACCAGCTCCTGCAGCCTTGGGTTCTTCCCAGCCCCCCATCAAGGCGTTTTCACTAATGTCCACCTTGGAGGGGGTGGTCTTCTAGACCTCAGGTTGACACGGGCTGGGGCAGTGGGTGTCATCCTTCAGTGGAGGGGTGTCTCTCTATCCTTCCCCCGATTGCCTGGTCCCTGGACTGAGTCAGGCAAGTCTTCTGCAGAAACACCAGTCTGGAACTGCTGGACTGGATCTGACTCAGGCCTGGGTCTCAGGGTCAAGGTTCCAGAGGCCTGGCAACGTCTGAAGAATGAGGCAAATGCCTCAGGACAGTGTGCTTAGCACACTTAGCCCCTGTCATGGCCACTGCCTGGGGCACCAGGGGAGACCTGAGGAGCCAGTCCCTCTGGCCTTGGTCCACAGCAGAGGAAGACAAATCTGGGCTAAGGGGAAGCACACGGAAGGAGTGGGGCTAGTTGTTTATAGACCTCTTTGGCCTGGTTGCAGCCTCATCTCTTGGGCCCGGGAAGTAACTGGCAGAGGGTGGGGAGTTGGCCTGGCAGACCTCTTGAGACACACAGGGTGGTCCCTTGGCCCCAACCATTTCCAAGAAGTTCACTACCTGCAGTGGTGAACTATGGGCCTGGTGGGGTATCCTTTGGTGACACGTAGCCACTGTGTTCTCTGATGCAGCCTGTGAGCTTTTGTGGGAAGGAGGGTAAGAGCCTCTAAGGGGGCTACTGGCTGATCACTCACAGTGGAGAGGGAAGGCTCTGGTCTCCCAGGCCCTCTACTTTTATGAGAGCTGATCATCTATCCACCCCACCCACTCCCCATCCCCAAACACAGAACCCCTTACCTTCTACTTCCCACCCTTGGCCTCTGCCTAGGCTGAGACCCCAGCTCTGGGACCCAGGCCTTTGCCAGAGGTCAGAATTACCTCGGTGTTAGCTATGTCAGGCTTCTCAGAATGCACCCTGGCCCCAGGCCCTGCCCTGAGCGATGCCCAAGGGCTTGGCAACACTGTTACCTGGTGAGGATGGCCAGGTGGTCCCCTAGTTGTCAGTCTTTCCATACTGACACTCCCAGACTCCAGCTCCTCCCAAGATGCCAGCTCCCTCGCTGGCTGGCAGCAACTATTCCAAGGGAATGGGACTGAGAATCTGCCAGGCTCCGAGGAGCCATGATCCTATAAACAGGTTGGGGCTCCACCCCCCCAAGTCACTCCTTTAGCCTAGCACCTTCTCCTCTTCCCCAAGAGGCTGGGCCAACCAGCATCTCCAGAAACCTCTGGCAGGGCTCCAGGGCCCACAGGTGGAGCACCCCTTTCAGACATGGAGCAACAGAATTGCAGATGCAGCAAGGAGGGGAGACAAGTCCTAGGAGCAGTGGCAGGAAGCTGGTTTCCCTGAGGCTGAAGGTCTTGGCCAGGGTAGGGGCAGAACTGTGGCAACTGCAGCCCAGCCTCAGCCTGAGCCAGATGAGCCTCTCAGGGAGGAGGGCCAAGCATACGAGAGGAGGGCTGAGCATATGAGAGGAGACAAGAGGCCAGACCTCCTCAGCAGCTCTCTGCCGCCAGGATCCTGGGGATGCTGGTGTGGCCGGCCCTGTGCAGAACCTGAAGAGCTCTGGACTCTGGTTCTAAGCCCCTCACCCTCAACTGTACCCTCACTCCTTTCCTTTGGCTAATCCTAGGAATTTAGAGGATTTCCATTAGACTCAAATGGCAAACCTACCACATAAAGGTAACAGAGACAAAGCAGGAAACTCTTAGACTATGGATACCACAGAAGAAGACTTTGTGAAGTCACCTGTTTAAACTTTTCAGTGTACACAGTGGCACGAAGTGTTCTCCTAAAAGGACGTGAATTCAGTGTTTTCACTGTCAGTTCACTATGTAATTTAACAATATGATTTGTTTTTCAAGGCAAGTGAAACTGAATTAATGTTAACTTAGCACAAATGGATCTAAAAGGTATTATTACAGAATTGGCAAAAAAGAAAAAAGAAAAAGAAAATTAATAAGTCTCAAAAAAGTGAAAAATAATTTAATGGGGGAATATTTCTAATTTGTATGAGCCAGCTATAAAATCTAATGGAAAAGTCAATGTAAAACATAGATAGCTATGAATGAAGAACAACTTATTCCAAAGTGAGTCATACATGAAGCAATGCACAAAGACCCACAGCTCGTGAGTGGCAGAGCCCAGGATTATGCTCTCTGGACTAGAAGTCTGTGTCCCCTTCCCCAGGCTGGGCATAGCCTAGCCTGGAGCCCACCTACCCTCCATGACCAGGGCCAGTCTCAGAGCCATCCCTGAAAAACACATCTCGCTGAGTGAATAAACATCTCCCTGAACTGATGTGGGCCTCATCTGGAACCACCAGATTGGCAGGGGAAGCTACAGAGGCAGAGCTGAAGCATCACATACCATGAGGTAACCCCCAGTGCCAGCCCTCCACACATGCATGGCAGGGCCAGGCACCCCCACCTCCCCAGAGGACAGGGTCCCTGGGCTCAGCTCTTTGGACTAAGAGGAGAGTTTTGTGCTCAGTTTACTTCGTCTGTGCAGTATGGTGTGGTTGATGCTGAGCCTGGTAAAAACCATGGCATTCCTGACTCAGAGATTCTCAGCTTGAGCTAGGGCCCATGGATGGAACTTGGGGCACTCTGAATAGTTCCTGAGATTAGGTGCAGAATTACATGGGTATGCGTGCATGAGAATGCTTCTGGAAAAAAGGCCTAGAGCAGCACTGTCTAATAGGAAAGTCATGCAAGCCACATATGTCTTACTAAACTTTCTAGTGGCCACATTTTAAGAAGTAAAAAGATATAGGAGAAATTAATTTCAACAATGCATTTATTTAACCCAATAATTCAAGGTATTATCAATTCAACTATAATCAACATATGGAATTATTAAGGAGATATTTTACATTTCTTTCATACTAAGTCTTCAAAATCCACTGCGTGTTTTACAGTTTATAGCTTATCTTTTTGTTTACATTTCCTAGGCTGTATTTTTCATCCCCCTGACTTACTTATTTTATAACTGGAAGTTTGTACCTCTTAATCTTCTTCACCTATTTTGCCCATCCTCCCAACACCCCCCTGCCCCAACCACCAGTGTGCTCTCTGTATTTATGATTTTTGTTTCTGCTTTCATTTGTTCATTCATTCTGTTTGTTAGACTCCACATATAAGTGAAATCACATGGTATCGGTCTTTCTCCGTCTTGACTTATTTTGCTTAGCATAATACCTTCTAGGTCCATCTCTGTTTTTCCAAATGATAAATGATAAGATTTCATTCTTTTTTCTTGCTGAATAATATTCATATGTATATTCATGTATATATATATATACCACATATATTCATATGTATATTCATACACAAACACACACACACCCCACATTTTCTTTACCTATTTGTCTGTTGATGGACACTTAGGTTGATTTCATATCTTGGCTATTGTAAATGATGCTGTAAAAAACATAAGAAGGCATGTATCTTTTTTAATTAGTATTTTCATTTTCTTCAGTTAAATACCCTAAAGTGGAATTACTAGATTGTATGGTAACTCTATTTTTAATTTTTTGGGGAACCTCTGTACTGTTTTCTATAGTGGCTGCACCAATGTGCATTCCAACCAACAGTGCACAAGGGTTCCTTTTTCTCCATATCCTCTCCCACACTTGCTGTTTTCTGTGTTCTTAATATTAGCCATTCTGAAAGGTCTGAGGTGATATCTCATTGTGGTTTTGATTTGCATTTCCCTGATGATGAGTGGTGTTGAGCATATTTTCATGTGTCTGTTGGCCTTGTGAACGTCTTTTTTGGAGAAATGCCTATTCAGGTCTTCTGCCCATTTTCTAATTGTTTGTGTTTTTGGTGTTGAGTTGCACATGTTCTTTATATATTTTGGATATTAGCCCCTTATCACATATGCCATTTGCAAATATCTTCTCTTATTCAGTTTTTTTGATGGTCTCCTTCACTGTGAAAAAGGTTTTTAGTTCAATGTAGTCCCAATAGTTTAGCTTTGTTTTTATTGCCCTTGCCTGAGGAGACAGACACCAAAAAATATTGCTAAGACTGATATCCAAGAGTTTTCTGCCTGTGTTTTCTTTGAGGAGTTATATGGTTTCAGGTCTCACATTCAGATTTTTAATCCATTCTGCATTTCTTTTTATGTGTGGTGTAAGAAAGTGGTCCAGATTCATTCTTTTGCATGTAGCTATCCAGTTTTCACAGAACTTATAGCATGTCTTAGTTCAGACTAGCTACCTTTGAAGTGTAATAGAGTGGCCACACATAGCTAGTGGCTACCTTGTTGGAGCAGGTCTATAGAGGGGCCACGGAGTTCAGAGTGGACAAGAGAAAATGAATTATGTGCCAAGATTTAACATTTTACTTAATTCCTTTTCAAAGTGGGAAGAGGGAGGGACCAAGAACCAGGAAGCAAATTTGTTGGCACAAGTCCTGCTGATCTCCCCACACCAGACCTCCCTGCAAAGGCTGTGATTAAGGAGCAGGGACAGGGTGAGGTGGACCAAGAGGAACAAAGGTCAGGGTGAGAGGACAGGAGACAGGCAGAGGACACTTGGGGCCAGTCAGTCTGAAGCAGGGCCAGCAGGCGCAGCAGGGTTTGGCTAAGGCCACATGGTGCTCACCCAGGCCAGTGGGATCCTCGGAGGATGGACATGCCTGTTTAGTCTATCAGGGCCTTACCCAAGCTGCCAAGCTGGAGAGGACCTTGGACACCTCCATTTTCCATTCTGTCATCCCTTCTCTTTTGCTGGCCTTCCCCTTTCCTTCTGCTCTCTCTTCTCAGAGTTTGCTCTACATTCACAGGAAATGGACATCTTTTTTCTCATTCAGCATGCACAGACCCTTTAATTTTTCCAAACTGCCTCTGTGAAAGCAGCCCCTTCCCTACTCTCAACCCCCACCGTGTGGGGAGTATTCTTCCACCTTTAGCTGCAAGAATGCAACATGAGGTGTACAATTCGTTGGACCCATGACTCAAGTGGGTACAAACGAAATCCTGGTACATGAAGCACTGAAAGAGGCACTTTGTCTTTCCTGCTTCACAAGAACTTGGCAGGATATGAATCTGGAGCTACTGATGGTAGACATCCTGCCACCACAAGGGTAGGACTTTCAGAAAATGGAGCCAACAATAATAGTTAATGCTTAAGCAGTTCTTACTGTATGCAGGCAGAGGGGGGTTTACTGTGAAGCTAATGTTGCTTACACTGGGCCCTCCTCTTGCACATGCCCATCCAGGGCTCTGAGAGGACCCCAGCACTAGGTCTTTGTGTTAACTCATAGGTATTAGTAAAATTTGCAAAAGTAAGCTTTCTAAACTACAACTGGATGAGATCTCTGGTTTCCCATTCTTTCATCTCTCCTATTCACGTTGATGTGACTATGTATTTTTAGGATCTGGCTAACGAGAAGGTGAGTTAGAGATAAAATTAATTTTGAGTTATTGGGGCATAGTTATGTGGGTTGTAGTCAGTTTCATGTATACTGAAGTTACTGTTCACCTTTGTGGTTTAGGAATAGCTTCCAAAAATACCCCCACCTCCCACTGTGCGGACTCATCTGGCATTGTGACACAGAGGTACAAGACTGGAGGTTGTACTGAGGTATAAGAAGAATAGGGTAGAGGAAGAGAAACAAGATGTGAAATACACAAAGCCAGACACTAGTCTGTGGAAAATTCGTCCAGTCAAGACATATAAAATCCTAAGTGAAAGATTTAGTTTCCATTGACACCTGATGAAAACAGAGCCTCTCCTAACAGAGATGTTTTTGATGTCTGGAATGTCTTTTTTCCTTTATCTGATAGAAATCTCAAGAAATGGAAGTTACCATATTCTTATTCTAATGAGCACATCTACAATAGCTCAGGTATAAGAGACGCTTGAAAGATGCAGCAGATTTGATTTTTTTTTTTTTCTGAAGATGGTTGCAACAATATCTCCCATCCTCCATGCTCTTCTAGACAGAACCTTGATACTCCCTCAGCAAGAGATGGGGGCAAATTCCCCTCCTCTTGAATCTTGGACTGCAGACTCTCTCTAACTAATAGGAGATAAGGAACTTGATACTGCTCAACTCTGAGGTTAGGTCATAAAATGTGAGGCAGCTCCTTCCGCTGAGAGCCATATGAGATGCCCAAGTCCTCCTGCAGTTGCCCTGCAGGGAGGAAGCCAACCCCGGTGGAGAGGCCATGAGTGGGGACTGGACTCAGCAGTCCTGTCTCCAAATCCCCCAGCCCAGGTCCAGGTCTGGGGATGAATGAGCCTTCAAATGGTTCCAACCCAACTGTAGAGTTACCACCAGCCTGTGCCCCTTCTGAAGTTTTCTTTTTAAATGTTTGTTTGTTTGTTTGTTTGTTTGGAGAGAGAGAGAGAGAGAGAGAGAGAGAGAGAGAATCTCAAGCAGGCTCCACACTGACAGCACAGACCCTGACATGGGGGCTCAATCTCATGAACCATGGGATCATGACTTGAGCAGAGATCACGAATTGGACATTTAACTGGCTGAGCCATGCAGGAGCCCCACTTTCTGCATCTCTGACACACAGAATCTATGACCCTAATAAAGCGGTTGCTGTTTTATACCATTAGGTTTAGGGGGTCGTTACAGAGCCATAGTGACTAAATCAGAGGTGTTCCCAAATTTGCAAACAATCCTAAGTTTTATAAGACTATCAATGAAGAGAAGTGAAGCAGAAAGAAACTATCGATAATTAACTATATGACCAACAATTTTTAAGTTTATTTACTTATTTTGAGAGAGAGAGAGCAAGCAGAAGAGGGGCAGAGAGAGAAAGAGAGAGAGAGAGAGAGAGAGAGAGAGAGAGAGAGAGAACCCCAAGCAGACTCCACACTGTCAGCACAGAGCCAGCCAGACACAGGGCTTGATCCCATGAACCATGAGATCATGACTTGACCGGAAATCAAGAGTCCAACGCTTAACCAGCTGAGCCACCCAGACACCCCAGATCAACAATTTTTTTTAAGTTTTTTATTTAAATTCCTGTTAGTTGATATATAGTGTGATATTATTTTCAGGTGTACAATATAGCCATTCCACACTTCGACAAAACACCTGGTGCTCATCACAACAAGTGTACTACTCCTTAATCCCCATCACTTATTTTAACCCATCCCACTACCCTATGACTAACAATTTTTAAAAATCCTCAACCAGGCTAGAGGGAAGATTGCTTTCTATTTGCTACGAAGAAAATGATATTACAAAATTGGTGTTGAATAAAGAAGAATCAAAGAGTGTACAACCAAATAGCAAAGGGAAAAGTATAGAGGTTAATTGCAGTTTTTTAGAATGAATAGTATGTGGGGTGCCTGGGTGGCGCAGTCTGTTAAGCGTCCGACTTCAGCTCAGGTCATGATCTCGCACTCCGTGAGTTTGAGCCCTGTATCGGGCTCTGGGCTGATGGCTCAGAGCCTGGAGCCTGCTTCCGATTCTGTGTCTCCCTCTCTCTCTGCCCCTCCCCCGTTCATGCTGTGCCTTTCTCTGTCTCAAAAATAAATAAACGTTAAAAAAAAATAGCATGTTATTTTTAAAATTTTGTGCTGTTTTGGCATTTATCAGCCTTTTAAAATTTTTATTTTTGTGTGATCTCTTTTATCATTCTAAATAAATACTTTTGCACCGAATTTTGTATCAAACTTCAGGCTCCTTGGAACATGGATCTAGGTCACATACCACATTGTTCAAAGCACTTTATAAATATATATATATGTATATATGTTTATATATATGTATATATATGTTTATAAATATATATATGTATATATGTATATATAATATATATATGTATATATATAATATATATATACATATATGTATATATACATACATATATTATTATATATATTATATAATTATATATATTATATATTATTATATATTATATATTATATATTATATATTATATATACATATTATATATTATATATTATATATAATATATATTATATATTATATATTATATATTATATATATACATATATATAAATATATATATGTAACATATTTATTCATCCCCCCCCAAACCCTATAAGGCAGGTGTTATTATTATCCTCACTTTACAAATGAGGGAACTAAGGCAGGAATTGGTTGAGGGACTACCTCCAGATCACCCTGGGGATCTCAGCCGGAGGCAGTATTCTTAACCACCATTTATGATATGGTCTCTCTCCAGCAGAAGTGTAGGCAAGGAGGAGCATAAGAGAGTCCCTGGATCAAGCCTTGCCTGAGGGAGTAGATCTAGTTCTGGGTTTTTCATTTGGGTCTCAGCTCCTCCATTACCTACTTTAACTCCAGGGAAGAAGGATTCAGTCACTCCCCTCCCTTTCCCTTCCCCTAGAAAAGCACTCAATGACAGTGTCATAGAGGAGAGGATGCACCTGACAGGGGTGGAGGTGGAGACAGAGCTAATGCTCAGCTGAGTCTCAATTCCAGGCAAAAGTCCTGAAGCAGGTGGTGGGACAGGTGGCAAGATATATCGTGTAAGGCAGGGATGACACATGCTTCAGCATTCAGTACTAACCACCATGTCAAGAGCAAGGCACAGTCAGGTCTGCTCTCTTGCCTCACAAGGAAGTGGTTATTCACTCTGTTGACAAAAGAGAAAAGACCATTTCCTGTCCAGGACTGCTCAAAACCAAACAGGGAAGAAGCACTGGTCGTTCTCTCCATTCTAAGGCTATTGGATTGGATAAGCCTCTTTCTAAGCAATGGACAGTATACTATCCAGCCCATCCATTCATTCATTCAACAAATATTTATTGAGCGCCTACGATGTCCCACTGATCCCCACCTGAGGAAGCTTCTGTCAGGCATAAATCTGTCCTCCACTCCATGTCTCTCAGCCAATGGAACACATCGGTGTCTCAGAACCTGGGACATTACACTGCAGGTTCTGGAGTGCTAGGGCAGGTATCTGACCCAGAATAGAGCCTCTGGAATTTCAAAACAAAGAGCCGTGGAAGAGCTATAAACAAACATTATTCAGCTAATAACTTTGTCTGGAGGCAGTGGTAGCAGGTACATGAGCTTCAGGGTAAAGTTAACCAATAAGAACATTTCTCAAGAACTACTAATGTACCTGGACCAACCTCCCTTCAGGACTCCTCTGCCTCCCCCACCTGGCTTCCTCCATATTGGTCTTCTCTTCCTGGATTCCTCTTTTCATAAACCTTCCACGCACTGGAGATATGTGTGAGCATTTTCAGTTTATCATATTTGTAACTGTTATATTTTAGCTCATAATTTTATTTATTTTCTTTTTTAAAATGGAAATTCAAGTTAGTTAACATACAGTGTTGTCATGGCTTCAGGAGTAGAACCCAGTGGTTCATCTCTTACATATGACACCCAGTGCTCATCCCAACAAGTGCCCTTCTTAATGCCCATCACCCATTTGGCCCATCCCCCCACCTACTTCCCCTCCAGCAACCCTAAGTTTGTTCTCTGTATTTAAGAGTCTCTTAAGGTTTGCCTCCCTTTCTGTTTTTATCTTATGTTTGCTTCCCTTCCCTTATGTTCATCTGTTGTGTTTCTCAAATTCCACATATGAGTGAAATCCTATGATATCTGTCTCTCTGACTGACTCGTTTCACTTAGCATAATACCCTCCAGCTCCATCCACGTTGTTGCAAATGGCAAAAATTTTTTAAAAAGATAAGTTAAGTCTTTTATACATTCCAAAACACAAGTCAAAACTAAACTGTTGTAAGCATGAACAAACCCTCTAATGATTTTTATCTCTCTGGGTTAGTTTATCTCAGTAGAAGAAAAACCTTTCTCTAAACTTCATTGGTTTAGAGAATACCCCCTGACCACCACTGGATTTCATGTGAGAACCCTACCCAGACCCCATATCCAGAGTTGCAGTTGTCCTGCTCTGCTACCAGGAGTTCCTATGAAATTTACTCTTCTCTCTCCACCCAGCACTGACTCATCTGAAATGTGATAGTTTTCCTGCAAACACCCAGCAAACCAACGACCCCAAGGTGGAGGGCCCTGAGACAATGATTAACTTGCCTGGGTTCAGGAGGGGTATATGTTATACCATGCCATCTGCAAGGCCTGGAGCCCCAGCCAACTTGACCCCTTCCTGCCACTGAGTAGGGCAGCCCCTGAGACTTCTGTCTCGTGCCAAGAACACTTCCCTCCCTCAGGCTCCAAGGGAGCTGCAGTGAGTAACTTGGGATGGAACTGAGTGCTGGGGGTCAAGCCTGTCCCCTCATCACGCTCCTCAGCCACAGCTACAGTTGATATCTTTTCTCATGTAACAGGATTTTAAATATATATGTAAACATGCTTTTAATGTTTTGACCCTTCCTCCTGCTCATCTTCCCCCTCTTTGGCCAATGGCCAAATCTGGGATTAATCTTTGGGATAAAAAACATAGCTAGATATTAAAATATTATGATCTGTATAAAATGATAATTAACAAGTTTCAGTAAGATGTCCTCAAAGTTATCAAATAAGAGCTGGCCTTATTTGAGGGACTCGGAGGAAACCTAGAAGTTTGGAAGTTTAAAGTTTGAAAGGTTTTTTTTTTTCAATTGAAGTATAATTAACATTGACTTATATAGATTCCAAAAGAGCTTCTCCAGCACCTGGGATTATTGGCTCTTGACTCCAAGATAATAACTTTGACATTCTGAGTTTCTTAAGAACATACTTCTAAAAAATATCAAATAATATTAGGTCTCTGTCAACTTTCTATTATTAAATATTTATTTTTTATATAGTGTTTGTTATTTTAAATATTTTTATTTAGTTCATATACTGACCACTTATATTTAATGTTAGTATTTATGTAAATGGAGGACAAGGAGCAGTGGGGGCAGGGAAGCCGGTCATACAGCAGGCTGACTACAGGCAGCTCAGCAGTGAGGGGCACACCAGTGTGGAGGGATGAGACTGCTAAGTCAGAATGAATCTCCTTTTCACTAAAATCTGCTGACCCTGGAAAAGCTCTCAGTATTTGTTGGATCAAAGTGGCTTGGGGGAATGAGAAACAGAGACAGAGAAACAGACTTGCTCAGATCAAAGGATGCATCCATGACAGAGCCAGGAATCTGGACTAGGATCTCTCATGCATGTACACAACATACTCTTTTTACACACATCATTTAGTTTCCAGAACAATGAGCCCACGTTTGTATGGGGTGGCAGCTGTACAACTGGCCCAAGTTCAAAGAGCCGACTGTGGATAATTAGGGAGGAAACTGTGCACACCCATCAACAGGAGCCATGCCAGCATGGGTCCATCACCCCATAGCCTTCAGGAGGCTGAGCAGAGAAGCTTCTGGATTGTAAGAAGGGATGGGAGGGGCTGGAGAGCCAAGAGAAGGAGACAAAAGGATGGTGAATCAGAAGACAAGACCAGCAACTGAAAACAAAGTACCAGTATAGACATAATAGTGAGTAAAAGAAGACAGACACAGAAGACTATATACTATCAGGATCTATGATTACCAGGATCTGGAACAGACAAAATTAATCTCTGGTGATGGAAGTTAAAATGTGGTTACTTTTGCTTGGGATTATTTTCTGAGAGGAGGCACAAGGGAATCTTCAGATGTGGTGAAAATGTTCTTTTTAAAATTTTTTTTCTTTAATGTTTATTTGTTTTGAGAGAGAGAGAGAGAGAGAGAGAGAGAGAGAGAGAGAGAACACATCCATGAGTCAAGGAGGGTCAGAGAAAAGGAGAGAAAGAATCCCAAGTAGGCTCCATGCAGCATGGAACCCAGTGAGGGGCTCGAACCCACAAATTATGAGATCATGACCGACTGAGCAACAAATATTGAGAACCAGAGAGTCTCCAGATTAAAAGGGTTCATTGAATACATGGAATAATAATCAACAACAACAACAAAGACCCTCACCAAAGCACATTATCATAAAATTTCAGAAACCTGGATATAAAAGTAAATAAAAAACACAAAAAGGTCTTGAAGAGGACATCTTTTGGGATGAGCACTGGGTGTAGTATGGAAACTAATTTGACAATAAATTTCATATAAAAAATACAATGAAAAATACTATTAAAATATTTAATATAAGAAAAAACACAAAAAGGTCACACACAAAAAAACCTGGAAATTATAATGTAATTAAACTTAACAGCAACACTGGAGGTTAGAAGACAATGGGAAATACCTTGAAAATTCAGACAGAAAGTGACTTCCAATTTAGAATTTTATTCCCAAACTATCAGTTAAAAGTGAAAGTAGAATATAGGTATATACAAAAATACAAGTTCTCAAATTATTTTTACCTTTCTTATGAGCTATCAGAGTGCTTTCTAAGCCTTAAAGTACACATGGATCAGCTGGGGAACTTGTTATAATGTAGATTCTGATTCAGTAGATCAGGGGTGGGGTCTGAGATTTATCATTTCTAACAAGTTCTTGGGGTGATGCCAAAGCTGCTGGTCTATAGCTGGTGTCCCACCAAAATGAGAGAATAAACCACGAAAGAGGAAGGAAATGGATCCAACATAAAAGCAAGTCAAAGGGAATATCCAGAAGCATGCTGAAGGGAAATTCCAGGATATTTCCTCTAAGGCAACCAGTAAATTGGGACATCAAGGAAGTATCAAAAGGAGGAGGAGGTTAAAGAGGATAAAATAATGAAATTGATGAATCACCTGACATATTGAGAGATTTATACTTCTGGTGGAGAGTTTGAGGACAAATTCTGGATAGTAACATAGAAAACTAAGCAAATGAAAAAGAAAGGCAAGCATTAACTCCAAAGAAAACTAAAAGTTAAAACTAAAAGAAATATAATCATATACTACATAGTCAAATTAATATAAACAATATATATTAACCAAAAATTATAACAATAATGAGGGAGGGTAGGATAACAGAACTAAACTCTTATCTTCCATAGTAAAAAGACAATAAAAATCAAGAAGTAACAGTATGAGGATTGTTGTTTAGAAATATGGCGGTAAATACCAAAAAAAAAAAAAAAAAGCTAAAAGAATTCTAAGCAGCGGCTGCTAGGTGGGTTGGGGTAGGACAGGAAATTAACTTTTTTTCATCAAAAGCTTTGTAAAACTATTTGATATTTTAAATACTAAGTACATGAATAATTTTATTCAAAATAAAAATAAAGAAAATATTTGAATGTTTTGTCATTAATGATTTGTCATTAATAATAAACCACTTACAATACACATCACAATATATTGCCAGCCCCCAGGGGCAGGAAATATTTGGGGATACATCAATAATGAGTTCCAGAGATGTCTCTAAAACTTTCTGACACCCAGGGGGACATGGGATAAGGTACTATGTTATGCCTACTTTTTCCAAAGGAGAAACTTCCCTCCTGTGTTCCCTATTTCAGTAAGCAGTGATGTCCACCCAGTTGCCCAATGGATTAGTCAGGATTTTTTCAGTTGCAAATACCAGAAACCAAACTCCAGGGGCACCTGAGTGGTTCAGTTCGTTAAGCTTCTGACTCTTGACTTTGGCTCAGGTCATGATTTCATGGTTCGTTAGAAAGAGCACTGTGTTGGGCTCTGTGCTGACAGTGCAAAGCCTACTTGGCATTGTCTCTTTCTCTCTGCCCCTCCCCCTGCTCTCTCTCTCTCTCTCTCTCTCTCTCAAAATAAATAAATAAACATTAAAAAAAAAAAAACCGAACTCTAACTGACTTAAGCAAAAAAGCAATTCATGATCCCATGAAGCCCATGGGAAACCCTGGGAGAACCCCAGTTTCCAATCCTACCTTCAACATTAACCATTATGTAACTTGGACAAGATACTTTAATCACCTATAAAATGGGGGTGATAATAGTACTGTTGTGAATATGAAATGAGTTCACATTTTAAAGTACTTTGAATAGTGCCTGGTACACAGCTAACAATCAATAGATGTTAGCTATTATTATTATCATAAGCTATTATCCAGGAATCACTACAAATCTGGAGGACAAATAAAAATATTCATCCTGGACACATTGTAGTGGTAACTGCAGAATATCAAAGATACAAGAAAAAAGTGTTAAAAGCTTTCAGGAAGAAGAGATAAGTTACCTACAAAAAAAATATGGACAATTAGGCTGAAGTGGGCTTCTCAACAGCAGTAATAGAAGCCAGAAGAATGTAAAATATCTTCAAAAGGCTAAAAGGGAAAAACTACCAAATTAGGACTTCAACACAGCAAACTATTTCTCAGGATGGAGTATTACGTGAAGAAGAACTTACCAGATCAACAACAAAAATCTACCAAAAACAACCCTCACCAAGCATGTCTAAAGAATTACTCCAGGAAGAAGGAACTAGAACAAAGGATGACACACAAAAAGTACAAAGAAAATAAGTTAGGAAGTACATAGTAAATCAAAATATTGACTCTACAAATAATTATTATGATGATGACTAATATGGGGAATTTAAAAAAAGGAGGTAAAACAAAACAAAGTGATGACAAGTGAAATATAAGAACATACAAAGTATTATTAAGAATATAGAAGATTTGGGGTGCCTGGTGGCTCAGTCAGTCAGGTGTCAGACTTCAGCTCAGGTCATGATCTCACAGTCCTTGGTCCTGGGGTTTGAGCCCCACGTTGGGCTCTGTGCTGACAGCTCAGAGCCTGGAGTCTGCTTTGGATTCTGTGTCTGCCTGCCCCTCCCCTGCTCACACACTGTCTCTCTCTCAAAATAATAAATAAACACAAAAAAAATTTTAATTAAAAAAAGAATACAGAAGATTTGAATAAAACAATTAACAAGTTTATCTACTGGACATGGATATACCACCTACAGCCACAAAATTTAGAGAATACACCTTCTCAAGCACAATGGAAAAAATTTTTTTAAAGAATTTTTTATTTTTGAAAGAGAGAGACAAAGCACAAGCAGGGGAGGAGCAGAGAGAGAGGGAGACACAGAATCCATAGCAGGCTCAGGCTCCAAGCTGTCAGCACAGAGCCCGATACAGGGGTCGAACTCACAGGCTACAAGATTATGACCCAAGCTGAAGCTGGACACTTAACAGACTGAGTCACTCAGGCACCCCAGAATGGAATATTTAAACATTGATCATGAACAAAGCTTTATGGTAAGTCTTAAAAATCTTAGAGATTAGCATACAGATAACATCCTTTCACCAAGATGCAAAAATAATTAGAAATCAATTACAAAAATATGTTTTTTTAAAAATCTATGATTTAAAAAATATGAAACACACTTCCAAAAGGAAACATAGAATAAACTTACTTTTTAAAAAAAAAATGAACTTCATTTTTTAGAAGAGAAAAGTTGGGAAGATAGTACAGAGTGCTCATATACCTTGTGCCCAATTTCCCTGTTATCAACATCTTATGTGACATTTGTTACAATTAATTAACCAATATTCCTCCATTATTATTAACAAAATCCATACTTTATTCAGATTTCCTTGATTTTTACTGAATGTCTTTTTTCTGTTCCAAGATTCCATCCAGGATGTGACATTACATTTAGTAAATTATGTCTCCTTAGCCTCCTCTAGTCTATGACAGTTTCTCTGACTTTTCCTTGGTTTTGATGACCCTGACAGTTTTAAGGAATACTGGTCATGTATTTTGTAGAATGTCCCTTGATTAAAGCCTGTCTGATGTTTTTCTCATGATTAAGGATATGGCTTTTGGGGAGGAAGACCACAGAGGTAAATGCCATTTTCCTCACATCAAATCAAGGGTACATAGTATCAACATGTCTTTCCATTGTTGCTATTGGCCTCGATCACCTGGCTGAGGTAACATTTGTCAATTTTCTCTATCGTGACTTATTTTATTCCCCCTTTTCATACTGTACTCTTTGATCACTAAGTGTAGCCCATGCTTAAGGGATGGGGAATTATGTTCCATCTCCTTTGGCAAGGATTATCTATATAAATCATTTGGAATTCTTCAGCATAGGAAATAGATTTGTCTCTTCTCTCCCATTGCTATATTTATTCAATCATTTATTTGTATCAGTATGGCTTTATGAGTACTTATTTTATGCTTTGGATTATAAATACGGTATTATTTTGTTACTCAAATTTATGTGTGTGTAATATGTTATATATTTAATACATTATATGTACAAGTATATATAAACCTCTGTATGTGATATATATCAAGCCATGTATATACCCATATCTATAATTATTTCTATATCTTTCTATCAATATCTGTATCAAGCTAAACATGAGTTTTTACTCGAGTCTCTAGCTCTTATCCAATACTGTGTGTTTCCCTAGTCATCTATGTCTTTTTTAAACAATAAACTAAAAATTAAAAATCTAACAAAAGAGGGATGCCTGGGTGGCTCAGTCCATTAAGCATTTGACTCTTGGCTTCAGTTCAGGCCATGATCTCATGGTTCGTGAGTTTGAGCCCTATGTCGGGCTTTGTGCTGACAGTGCAAAACCTGCTTGGGATTATGTCTCCCTCCCTCTCTGTTGCTCGCTCGCATGCACCCTCTCTCTCTCTCTCCCTCAAAAATAAGTAAATAAACTTAAAAAGAAAAGAAACATCTTATTAAAAAAAAAGAAATCTGACAAAAGAGAAACTCAAGGCCCAGATTGTTTTATGGCAGGTCTTACCAAGCATTCAAGGAATGGACACAATTTTAACTGTGTATTTGAAAGGCATTAGCAAAGACCTAAAAATTGGGGGAAAAAAAATGCTATGTTTCTTCATAGAAAGACTCCGTATCTACAGATGTCAATTATTTCAAAAAATAATCTATGCATTTTTTAATTTTAATTTTTAATTTTAAAAATATACACTTGGGGCACCTGGGTGGCTCAGTCAGTTAAGCATCCGACTTCAGCTCAGGTCATGATCTCGTGGTTTGTGAGTTTGAGCCCCGAGCTGGACTCTGTACTGACAGCTTGGAGATTGGAGCCTGCTTTGGATTCTGTGTCTCCCTTTCTCTCTCTGCCCCTCCTGCTCGTGCTCTGTATCTCTCTCCTTCAAAAATAAATAAACATTAAAAAAACATTTTTAAAATAATCTATACATTTAATTTCATTCCAAATGAAGCCCCAGAGGATTTTTCAATGAAACTTGACAAGCTAAATCTAAAATTTATATAGAAGGACCAAAAAACAATAATAGCCAAGAAAATTTTTTGAGACTGACGCGCTGTCCACTGTGCTAAGAAAGCAATTAGCCAACAAAATTTTAAAGAAGAACAGGAAGGAGAGTTGCCTCACTAGAAATTAATTAGAGGCCTTTGATTTTAAAAACAAAGAGTTAGAGGGGCTTTTGGGTAGCTCCATCAGTTAAGTGACCAGCTCTTGACTTCGGCTCAGATCATGATTTCATGGTTTGTGAGTTTGAGCCTGCATGAGGCTCTGCACACTGGCAGTGCAGAGCCTGCTTGGGATTCTCTCTCTCTCCCTCTCTGCCCCTCTCGCACTCGTGTGTGTGTGTGTGTGTGTGTGTGTGTGTGTGCGCGTGCGCGCGCGCGCCCTCTCTCTTTCTTTCTCTCTCTCTCAAAAGAAATAATAACATAAACTTCAAAAACAAAGAGTTAGAGGGGCACCTGGGTGGCTCAGTCGGTTCAACTTCGGCTCAGGTCATGATCTCACAGCTGGTGAATTCGAGCCTCATGTCAGGCCCTGTGCTGACAGCTAGCTCAGTGCCTGGAACCTGCTTCAGATTCTTTGTCTCCCTCTCTCTGCCCCTCACCCTGCTCATGCTCTGTCTCTCTGTCTCTCTCAAAAATAAGTAAACATTAAAAAATTTATAAATAAATAAATAAAAAGAGTTAGATATTTACAGCATCAGGATAAGGAGGGATTTCTTAAACAAGAAACATAGGCCATTAAGGAAAACAATTATACACTTGATTACATTAGAAGATAAAAACTTTTTAATAAAAGAGAATTTCTAAAGTTGAGAAAATAAGCCACAGACCGAGGGAAAATATTTGCAACACATTTAGCCAAAATGTATTAGATCAAAATACATATATATATATATATATATATATATATATATATATATTAGTCAGAAAAAGACAAAGAACTGAATAGAAAAATGGGCAGAGTATATAACCAGGCATATCACAGAAGAGTAAACCAGAATACCAAAAAACACACAAAATATATTTAAACTCACTAGTATTTAGAGAAATGCAAATTAAGTCCACAGAGAGATACTATTTCATACACACCACATTTACAAAACTTCAAAAACCTTACAAGATTTTAAAATAGTACACAGTAAATTCAGTATCTTCCCTTTGGAAATCATCCAAAAGCAATGGAAGAAAATAACAGAAACACAAACCCTCTTGATGAAACTAAAAGACATTTGAATCCCAACCCATAAAATATCTGGAAAGACTGCCCAAAGCAATGAAAATCAAGTAGGAGTTCAGATAGAGGAGCAGGGACGTGGGTGAGGGTGGAACTCAGAGACAGCTGCAGACTGGGCATACCAAGGTACAGAGCATGCCCTGACTTGTAAAACCAAAGTAAGTAATGGGTGCATGGGCTTGGGGAAAGAACTTCCTTGGGATCGGCTTAATTATGAGAAACATAGGAGGTAGAGCTGATTGATAAATCCTGGAAACAAGCCCCTTGAACAAGAAGGTGAGTATTCCAAAAGCTGCCTCTCCTTTTGCTGAGTAATGATGTTCAAATACTAGGATGGATGAGGACACGGGCTGATGGCCAACTGGATGGGCCACCCTACTCATTTGTCTGGACAGTCTTTCTTCTACAACTGATAGGCACTGTCATTGGTGCACAGATGCTCTCCCTTTGAGCCCACTCCCCTAAGTCTGTCCACTTCTCCATCCATCCATCCATCCATCCATCCATCCACCCATCCATCCATCCTCCTCTCCCCTAGACCTGGCTGTTCCCAATCTACATTCTCCCCAGTCTTTGTTGCTCTTTTCCACTACCCTGCACAAAGGCACCCAGCTGTGGGAGGAGTAGAGGCCAATCTACAGCTCTTGCTATAGTCATCAAGTTGGTGCCCTGGCATGGGGCTGGGTCGGAATTAAACAAGGGGCATGTTTAGTATTTTATCCACCCAGAAGAGATGTTTCTACAATTTGCTGGCTCAGAAAAGGAATGGCTTTGTACTTTGCTTGTCCACAGGGAGTGTTTTATGCAATTCCTCTCAAAGGCACTGTGAGCTCATTTGATAGGGGACCAAATGAGAGGGTCTCATCATATCCTATAAACACTTTCTCATTTTAATCAAAAAAGCAAAATCCTGATTAACCAGAAACAGAAAGTAAGTCCAATCAAGATTAGTTCATTATAATATAAAGAATTATTAGCTGTGATAAAGGAGTAACATAAGATGTAAAGAAACTTTGTATGGTCCCCTAACACTGTTGGAGAAGGCGGGTTCAGCCCACCCGATGGCAGACAAGGTTGCTGGTTCAGCCAGGCCAGAGTGGGTCTGGGGTTGCCCAGCAAGCAGTAGGTGCTGCTCCAGAGTTTAAAATGGGGAGCAGGTGACCAGCAACTGGTGATGTGGGTGTGAGGCAGGGGCTGGGCACCAGTGCGGGCAGGAGACCTCTGCATGCTCAGAGGTTCTGATTTCCTCACTAAGAAGGTTGTGGAAAGATCATGGCCAGGCTGAGGCTATGAGTTTGGAGATGGCTGTCATCTGGGCCTGTGGCCTGGGCAGGCCCCTTGGGTGTTCTTACCCCCACGGCTGGCCCCCAGCTTCAAAAACAGCAGGAGAGTCTCTCCCGTGCCCTCTACTCAGGAGCTTAACATCGTGCTGGCCCTAAAGGAGAGATTCTTAGGGGAATCCTGTTGTCAATCACAGGGCATAGAAAGTTAGGGGGCACCATTTGGAACCCTAAGAGACAGTAAGTTGATAACTGACAAATCATCCAGAACTTTCCAGCACCAGGTCTCCCCTCAACACCATCACTCCTTTAGTGTTAGGCCCACCTTGAGAACCATGTTGCGATTTTCCTCTCCTTTTAGTCTCTGATGTGTCACAAATTCCCATATTCCTGTCGTTCTAGAAGGACTCTGAGACCTGTGTTCTCTCCACGCTGTCTCCCTCTGAACTCTCCCCTTTTACAGGGCTTTCAAAGACGCTTCCTTGTCTCCACTCTCCATCTTCTGAACCCCTGCCTTATTTCCTATCCCTGTCACACAGACATGCGCCCTCAATAGAGAACGTGCAGGAGTTCTGACTTGTGGATCTTATTGAGTCCAAACCCTTCTGCCTCTGACTCACAGGCCTTCTACCGCCTGGCCCTTCCTGTTCTCTGCACCTCCTTTCCTCACATTCCCTGAGGATGACCTCTTCCCTACCTACTGCCCCCTCACCCTGATGTTCCCTTTCCCCTCCTCTGACTGTCCTCTGTGACCCAATTGGGCCCCTTCCTTCAGGAAGTCTTCTTGTGTGGGGCATTCTGGCGGCTCAGTTGGTTGAGCATCTGACTTCAGCTCAGATCATGATCTCATGGTTTGTAAGTTCAAGCCCTGTGTTGGATCCTCTGTCCTCATTCTCTCTCTGCCCCTCCCCAACTCATGTTCTCTCTTTCTCTCTCTCAGAAATAAATAAACATTAAAAAAAATTTTAGAAAAAGAAATATTCTTGTGCAGAACACACCCACCCCTTCCTTTTCTTCTCCTCACATGTGTAGCCAGCACCAGGCTGTTCACCCCTCAGGGACTAGCTCTGTTCTTAGCCCTGAGTGTCTTCCTACAAAAACTGTTGAATGACTTCTCAATTTTTCCACAGGCTAAGTTCTGAGGTCCTATCCCTGGAATTTGGCCATGGGGCTGGCCCCAAAGCCGATACTGTTTGAGGGAGGATTCTCAGCTGTGCTGCAGATTGGACAGAAACAGCCTGTGCTGGTGACTAACAGCCTGCTGGACCTTGCTGCCCCAGGACTGAGCAGGGTTTCTCCCAGCTGGCTCTGGGCCTAGCCTAGGGTGGGCCCATGGGCTACAGGAAGTACCTTATGTAATTCTCAGGGGAGCCTGTGGGTGGGAGCCTGACAGCTGTCTAAGTCACAGTCCTCACCCAGGTGAGGGTGGGGCTGAGGGGCACAGAAGGGGCTGGGACCTGGGTATAACATCAGTCAGTCAGTGTGAGATACTCACATACCTGCACCCCCCACCCCAACATATTATCCCTGAGGCTCAGCCCAACCCACTATGGGGCTGAAGGGTGTGCTCCTTAAAAGATTTGCCTATATTGTCACTAATCTCTCTTCCCCCATTTTTCTTGAGCCGTCAGGTTTCTCTCCTACCACTCTACAAAACTGCTGGTCGAGGCCCCCAATGAACCCACATTGCTAGTGTGATGGGGGGGTCCACAGTCCTTCCTTACCAGGCCTCTCAGCTTTATTGAAAGTTCCCCAGGTGCAAAGTCTTTTTCTCTTTTCTTTTCTTTTCTTTTCTTTTCTTTTCTTTTCTTAACTTGCACCTCTCCTAATGTTCTCCACATCCACATCCAAAATAGAGCTTGCTAAAAAGTAAGTGCTCAAAAATGTACAGTGGTATGGTGATTAATTACTTGGGTGTAGGAATAAAAACTAAGCCCTGAGTTCAAGACCTGGTTACTTGTGACCTTAGTGTTCTTGGGTAAGTAACTTGTCTGAGCCTCAGTTTCCACATTTGTAGAACAGGAATCATAATATTACCTCCCTCATAGAATTGTTGTGAAGATAAAAGAAAACATATGTAAGATGTACAGCACAAAATAAGCATTCACTAGAGGATATATAAATATATTATTATTATCAAAAAT
This sequence comes from Panthera uncia, assembly GCF_023721935.1. Classification (NCBI taxonomy): domain Eukaryota; kingdom Metazoa; phylum Chordata; class Mammalia; order Carnivora; family Felidae; genus Panthera; species Panthera uncia. The sequence goes on from NW_026057582.1 coordinate 84,354,235, forward strand.
AAGAGTTTGTGATAAAAAGAGGGGAGCTTTCCCTTCGGTAACTGGAGGTCAGTCACCTATCTCCTAAGGCCAACCACCCACTTGTCTACTAGGTTCCATTTTCTCTCACCTACTCAAGGAAACTCGTTCAGAAAATTTCCATTCTCTCTCCCACAACACCAATTTTTCTTCTGTTGGATCATACCCATCAGTGACTAAACATACAGTAATCCTTCAAGTGTCAAAACCCAAACTCTTGCTCCCCACATAGCATCTCCCTTTAGCTACATCCCCATTTCTTTGTTCTTCTTTACAGCTTAGCTCCTCAAAAGATTTACCTATATTGTCACCAACCTCTTTCCTCCCATTTTTTCTTGACCCAGTCAGGTTTCTCTCCTACTGCTCCGCCAAACTGCTGGTCGAGGCACCCAGTGAACCCACATTGCTAGTTCAACGATGGGTCCTCTGTCCTTCCCTACTGACCTTCTCAGCTGCATGTGATGCTGTCAGGGATGCTCCCCTCCTTCAAGTGCATTCTCCTCCTGGCTTTCTGCACACCACACTAGCCTGGTATCTCTCTTACCTCACCAGCTGCTCTCCTTCAGTTACCATGGCTGCTTCTCACCACTTTCCTGACATCTGCAGTTTGGAGTCCCCACAACTCAGTTCTTAAACTTCTTTTCTTCCTTTTTTCCCCCTCTGTCTATATTTATTCACTTAACAGTCTCTTCCAGTCCCTTGGCTTTAAGTAACATGTATACACTGGTGATTTCCAAATTTATATCTTCAGACCATAGAAGGCATGTCTACCTGCTAATGGACCATGTTCTTTGGGAAACATCAGAACCTCAGGCTGATGCAGGCTGTGGTGGCAAGCCCCTGACCATACTGTCCCTCAATGAAAGGGGTCTCTCACCCTGGGACTCCAAACTGCCTCTCATTCTTGATTCCCTAGGGTCAGCCTGACCCCACAGCAAGCCTTCTCTGGGAGTTCCAATCAGAAGCTAGATCCCAGGTCAGGCCTAGATTCCAGAATCAGGGCTCCAGAAGCCAGGTACAGTCTGGGAATGGGACAAGAAACCTCAGGATAGTGGCCCTAGTCACAGGTAGGCCATCATATGGGACACCAGGAGACTCAAGAAGGCAGCCTGCCTGCAGTAGTTCTTGTTCAGAGGAAGGCACAGATCAGGAGAGGGGTCCACAAGGGCTTCTACTGAGCATGAAACTCTGTAGGTGCACCTGCCAGCCTGGTGAGGCCAGCAAAGGAGGCCTGTGTGAAGGCTGTCAACTCAGCTATCAATCCTAACTCAAGAATGTTATGCCTGAGGAAGGCCACGTGGTCCCTTGGGCCCATAATTCCAATTCCTTTCATCTAAGACACTATTTGGTACCATCACTGATTGGGCACACTAGGGTCAATGTCTGCAGGGAGCTCGAGGAGAATGGTTGAGCGGGCTCCAAACACCCAGGCTCTGCCAGCCACCTAGAGTGCTGAGGAGCCCCATGTCTCCCATTCAGGAATATCAGAAAACAGCAGCCCAGAAGTGGGGAAGCCCTGTCCTTGGCTACTGGCTCATCTTTTCAGCCCTCCTGCCCTGGCTCCGGCTCCACTCCAAGCCCATCTCTTGACCAAGATACCTGCTCCCTAGGTGGCGGCAGTGATATGGCCAGCTCAGCAAGGCAGGGATTTGTGAGACTGGAACCTCCACCCTCTGGGCGGCTCCCATCCAAGGGCCTTTCCCTCACGTCTTGGAGGTCGGCCAGCACCACCAAGGCCTCTGGTGCAGCTAATACAAGGAGAAAGCGCATACATGTGCACACAGGGACACACGAAGGTGGAACACCTTCTCCCAGGCCGGGAAGAGGGAGGAAATGAGGCAGGTCCATGGGGCAAGGATGAGGAGCAAGTCCAGTGAAACATCCCTAAAGACCAAGTCCTTCCCCTGGCCCAGGAAGGGTTGGGACCAGAAGTTTGGTCACTGTGCCCAGCATAACCAGCCCCCTCCACCCCAGCAGTGTGGCGGCAACAAGTCCAAGTCTGAGCCAGGCTGCTCATATGCACCTGGCAGTGTGTACAGAGCGGTGAGGACCAAATCATTTACAAACAGCCAAGAGGCCACCTTCAGCAGCTCAGAGCACTCAGTACCAGTGCAAAAGAGTAACGCGCACGTACTGAGGACAGACAGTGTGCCAGGCACAGTCTCAGCACGTCACACACCGGGTTTCATTCCACCCACACAGAACCTTTCAAGCGGCCTCTGTGAGCTCTAGTGAGGCCGGCAGCTCTCAGACCAAGAGGCTCCTTACCCTTGAATGTGTCTGATCCAATTGGTCCCGTGGAAGATAGGACATTAGTTCAGATTGATGGTGCATTTGGGGACTGAAAAATACATTGGTGGTCAGAAAAACTCAGCTATTGTTAATAGAATAAAATGTTGCATAATAATAATGGCTAAAATTTCTTCGTTATTTAGGATGTGCAATAGTTAAATTGTTTCTTTAAAAGACAACTTCATAAAATCTACTGGGTAATTAAAAATCATCAAATTTTATTTTTTTAAATTTTTTAAAGTCTACTTTTGAGAGAGAGCATGAGCGGGGGAGGAGCAGAGGGAAAGGGAGACACAGAATCCGAAGCGGGCTCTAGGCTCTGAGTTGTAAGCACAGAGACCAACGCAGGTCTCAAACTTACGAGCCCTGAGATCATGACCTGAGCCGAAGTTGATATTTAACTGACTCAGCCACCCAGATACCCCTAAACTTTTTTTTAATGTTGGGAAGTGATCTTAGCCTGTCCTTCCTCTTTCTTCTTGAAATTGGAAATTCTCCTTTGTAATATTTTCCTTACCACCAGCACCAAACTCATCAGAATAACAACAGAAAAGATAAAACAGATTAATAAATTCAGAATCCATGATTCAAAACAAGAAAGGGAGCTGTTTAAGGATCAGAAACTCTGAGGAAACCCTAAATAAGAAGTCAAATCGGAGCCTGAGAGGTATGGTGGTGCCATCCTTGCCTTGGCTGTAAGATCAGAGGGGATGAAGCATCTCTTCAAGGCTCTCACTCCCAGGGCCACTGCACTGCTTCCATCTCCTCCCCTGACCCCGCACTGCCACCTAGAGGCCACCATTGCCAACTGCATGGCCAATGACATCCAGGAGCCATCACAACCTAGAGCACTTATAGATAGAATAGAACCCTCTGAGATGAGATTACAACTAAGAATTACCAAATATATAAAGAAGGCAACATCTACGAAGTAGGGGAAACAGAGAACTTACCCCAGGTAGATATTTCACAGGACAATCAGGAAAATGTTTAAAAATCCATATGTTAGGGGCGCCTGGGTGGCTCAGTCGGTTAAGCGTCGGACTTCGGCTCAGGTCATGATCTCGCGGTCTGTGGGTTCGAGACCCGCGTCAGGCTCTGTGCTGACAGCTTAGAGCCTGGAGCCTGCTTCGTATTCTGTGTCTCCCTCTCTCTCTCTGACCCTCCCCCGTTCATGCTCTGTCTCTCTCTGTCTCAAAAATAAATAAACATTAAAAAAAAATCCATATGTTAGCGCCATCTGAGTTAGAGGAGCACCATTCACATCAATGCAGTGAAAACAGATAGTTTTGAAGATCCTATTGGAGAATTTAAATTGAAAAATGTAATAGCCAAAAGTTAAACAAGTCTCCAACAGATGTATAAGGAGCTGATTGGATACAGAGAAATATTATATTTGTGAACCAGAAAGCATGCAAAGAAAATGCCCCCAAGAACACAGCACAAATGAAAAGACAGAATGTGTAAAAGGCAAGTTTAGTGACATAGAGATTCAATTCAGATACTTCTATATTCATTTGAAGGGAATTCCAGAAAGAGATAATGAAGAAGAGTAGCATTTTGATAAAATTGGTAGACAATTTCTTAGAGCATCAAAAAGACACAAATCCAGAAATTGAGAGAGCTCACTGATAATTCTTTTTAAGCTCATACTTTAGAAAAATCATAATGTTTTTGAAAGTCAAAGACAAAGAGGAACCCCAAGAGTTCAAGACAAATTACCTACAATGGGATGAGAATTCAACCAACATCAGATTGCCTATCAGCAATATCAAATCAACAAGGCATTAAAATCTGAGTAAATGTAAGTTTGTGTCAAGAGTTTTATATTCAGGGGCGCCTGGGTGGTCAGTCAGTTAAGCATCTGACTCTTGATTGTGGTTCAGTTCATGATCTCACAGTTCGTGGGATTAAGCCCCATATCAGGCTCTGTGCTGACAGCACTGAGCCTGTTTGGGATTCTCTCTCTGCCTCTCTCTCTGCCTCTCCCCTCTTCATGCATACACACACACACACACACACACACACACACACACACTCACACACACACTCTATCTCTCTCAAAATAAATAAATAAACTTTAAAAAAAAGAGTTTTATATTCAACCAGACTATTATTTGTAAATCAGGGCAAGCAAAGAAAATTCCAGACATAAAAGAACTCAGAAAGTTTACCCCCAATAGACCCTCCATTAAATATCTATTCAGTTTTGAAATCTAACAGAAATAAAAATAAAGGAAGAAAGGAGTTATAAGAAGATATAATGGGCAAATAAATAAGTAAAACATATTGTAAAGTTGAAATAAATATTTCTATTTTGAAGTTTTTAATACACTGGAAATAAAATTCAAGTAAGAGCCCAAAGTAGTTTGTACAAAGTTTGGGTGGGTGGGGAGCCAGATGTAGGGAAGAAACATAGAAAATGTGTTAGCATGCTCAGGTTCTTGTCTTATTTGGAGAGAAAAAAAGGAGACTGACTGGCTTTTTAAAAGTGCTCTTTAAAAATAAAAGTTGAGGGGTACCTAGGTGGCTCAGTCACCCAGGTAACCATCTGACTTTGGCTCAGATCATGATCTCGTGGTTTGTGGGTTCAAAACCCACATTGGGCTCTGTAAGTATACAAGAATTGAGTTCATACCATGCATACTTTTAGACCACAATGCTATGAAGCTTGAAATCAACCATAAGAAAAAGTCTGGAAAACCTCCAAAAGCATGGAGGTTAGAGAACACCCTACTAAAGAATGAATAGGTCAACCAGGCAATTAGAGAAGAAATTTAAAAATATATGGAAACAAATGAAAATGAAAATACAACAATCCAAACGCTTTGGGATGCAGCGAAGGCAGTCCTGAGAGGAAAATACATTGCAGTCCAGGCCTATCTGAAGAAACAAGAAAAATCCCAAATACAAAATCTAACAGCACACCTAAAGGAAATAGAAGCAGAACAGCAAAGACACCCCAAACCCAGCAGAAGAAGAGAAATAATAAAGATCAGAGCAGAAATAAACAATATAGAATCTAAAAAAAACTGTAGAGCAGATCAACGAAACCAAGAGTTGGTTTCTTGAAAAAATAAACAAAATTGATAAACCTCTAGCCAGGCTTCTCAAAAAGAAAAGGGAGATGACCCAAATAGATAAAATCATGAATGAAAATGGAATTATTACAACCAATCCCTCAGAAATACAAGCAATTATCAGGGAATACTATGAAAAATTATATGCCAACAAACTGGACAACCTGGAAGAAATGGACAAATTCCTAAACACCCACACACTTCCAAAACTCAAACAGGAAGAAATAGAAAGCTTGAACAGACCCATAACCAGCGAAGAATTGAATTAGTTATCAAAAATCTCCCAACAAACAAGAGTCCAGGACCAGATGGCTTCCCAGGGGAATTCTACCAGACATTTAAAGCAGAGATAATACCTATCCTTCTCAAGCTATTCCAAAAAATAGAAAGGCAAGGAAAACTTCCAGACTCATTCTATGAAGCCAGTATGACTTTGATTCCTAAACCAGACAGACACCCAGTAAAAAAAGAGAACTACAGGCCAATATCCCTGATGAATATGGATGCAAAAATTCTCAATAAGATACTAGCAAATCGAATTCAACAGCATATAAAAAGAATTATTCACCATGATCAAGTGGGATTCATTCCTGGAATGCGGGGCTGGTTCAATATTCGCAAATCAATCAATGTGATACATCACATTAATAAAAGAAAAGATAAGAACCATATGATCCTGTCAATCGATGCAGAAAAGGCCTTTGACAAAATTCAGCAACATTTCTTAATAAAAACCCTCAAGAAAGTCAGGATAGAAGGAACATACTTAAAGATCATAAAGCCATTTATGAAAAGCCTACAGCTAATATCATCCTCAATGGGGAAAAACTGAGAGCTTTTTCCCTGAGATCAGGAACACGACAGGGATGTCCACTCTCACCGCTGTTGTTTAACATAGTGTTGGAAGTGCTAGCATCAGCAATCAGACAACAAAAGGAAATCAAAGGCATCAAAATTGGCAAGGATGAAGTTAAGCTTTCACTTTTTGCAGATGACATGATATTATACATGGAAAATCTGATAGACTCCACCAAAAGTCTGCTAGAACTGGTACATGAATTCAGCAAAGTTGCAGGATACAAAATCAATGTACAGAAATCAGTTGCATTCTTATACACTAATAATGAAGCAACAGAAAGACAAATAAAGAAACTGATCCCATTCATAATTGCACCAAGAAGCATAAAATACCTAGGAATAAACCTAACCAAAGATGTAAAAGATCTGTATGCTGAAAACTATAGAAAGCTTATGAAGGAAATTGAAGAAGACATAAAGAAATGGAAAAACATTCCGTGCTCATGTTGGAAGAATAAATATTGTCAAAATGTCAATACTACCCAAAGCTATCTACACATTCAATGCAATCCCAATCAAAATTGCACCAGCATTCTTCTCAAAACTAGAACAAGCAATCCTAAAATTTGTATGGAACCACAAAAGGCCCTGAGTAACCAAAGTAATTTTGAAGAAGAAGACCAAAGCAAGAGGCATCACAATCCCAGACTTTAGCCTCTACTACAAAGCTGTAATCATCAAGACAGCATGGTATTGGCACAAAAACAGACACATGGACCAATGGAATAGAATAGAAACCCCAGAACTAGACCCACAAACGTATGGCCAACTAATCTTTGACAAAGCAGGAAAGAATATCCAATGGAAAAAAGACAGTCTCTTTAACAAATGGTGCTGGGAGAACTGGACAGTAACATGCAGATGATTGAAACTAGACCACTTTCTCACACCATTCACAAAAATAAACTCAAAATGGATAAAGGACCTGAATGTGAGACAGGAAACCATCAAAACCCTAGAGGAGAAAGCAGGAAAAGACCTCTCTGACCTCAGCCATAGCAATCTCTTACTCGACACATCCCCAAAGGCAAGGGAATTAAAAGCAAAAATGAATTACTGGGACCTTATGAAGATAAAAAGCTTCTGCACAGCAAAGGAAACAACCAACAAAACTAAAAGGCAACCAACGGAATGGGAAAAGATATTTGCACATGACATATCGGACAAAGGGCTAGTATCCAAAATCTATAAAGAGCTCACCAAACTCCACACCCGAAAAACAAATAACCCAGTGAAGAAATGGGCAGAAAACATGAATAGACACCTCTAAAGAAGACATCCGGATGGCCAACAGGCACATGAAAAGATGCTCAAGGTCGCTCCTCATCAGGGAAATACAAATCAAAACCACACTCAGATACCACCTCACGCCAGTCAGAGTGGCCAAAATGAACAAATCAAGAGACTATAGATGCTGGAGAGGATGTGGAGAAACGGGAACCCTCTTGCACTGTTGGTGGGAATGCAAACTGGTGCAGCCGCTCTGGAAAACAGTGTGGAGGTTCCTCACAAAATTAAAAATAGATCTACCCTATGACCCAGCAATAGCACTGCTAGGAATTTACCCAAGGGATACAGGAGTGCTGATGCATAGGGGCACTTGTACCCCAATGTTTATAGCAGCACTCTCAACAATAGCCAAATTATGGAGATAGCCTAAATGTCCATCAACCAATTAATGGATAAAGAAATTGTGGTTTATATACACAATGGAATACTACGTGGCAATGAGAAAGAATGAAATATGGCCTTTTGTAGCAACGTGGATGGAACTGGAGAGTGTTATGCTAAGTGAAATAAGTCATACAGAGAAAGACAGATACCATATGTTTTCACTCTTATGTGGATCTTGAGTAACTTAACAGAAGTCCGTGGGGGAGGGGAAGAAGAAAAAAAAAAAAGAGGTTAGAGAGGGAGAGAGCCAAAGCATAAGAGACTCTTCTTCTTTTTTTTTTTTAAGAGACTCTTAAAAACTGAGAACAAACTGAGGGTTGATGGGGGTGGGAGGGAGGGAAGGGTGAGTGATGGGTATTGAGGAGGGCACCTTTGGGGATGAGCACTGGGTGTTGTATGGAAACCAATTTGACAATAAATTTCATATTAAAAACTAAATTAAAAAAAGTGCTCTTTAAAAATAAAAGTTGAGGGGCACCTGGGTGGTTCAGTCACCCAGGTAAGCATCTGACTTTGGCTCAGGTCATGATCTCTTGGTTTGTGGGTTCAAACCCCACATTGGGCTCTGTGCTGATAGCTCAGAGCCTGCAGCTTGCTTCAAATTCTGTGTCTCCCTCTCTCTCTGCCCCTCCCCAGCTCATGCTCTGTCTCTCTCAAAAATAAACATTAAAAAATATTTAAAATAAAATAAAAATAAAAGTTTAAGTATTAAAAGCTTAATGAGAGCCCCAAACTGGAAATAATCCAACTTTCCATCAGCAGGTGAATGGATAAACAAACTGTGGTATGTCCACAAAATTCCTATTTAGCAATAAAAAGAAATGAACCACTGATACACACCAACAGTGTGGATGAATATCAAAAGCACTATGTTGAGTGGAAGAAGCCAGACACAAAAAAAGTACACACTAGATAATCCCATTTATACAAAACTCTGGAAAGGACAAAGCTGGTCTGTAATGACAAGAAGCAGATGAGTGGGCACTGGGAGCAAGGGCGGGAGATGGGTTGGGATGGAACCCAAGAGAAGGGGTGATGGAAATGTTCCATATCTTTTTTTTAAAGTTTATTTATTTTTGAGAGACAGAGAGAGAGAGAGAGAGAGAGACAGACAGACAGACAGACTGCTGGGGAGAGGTAGAGAGAAAGAAGGAGAGGGAGAGAAGCAGGCTCTGTGCTGTCAACATGGAAGTCTGATGTGGGGTTCGAACTCACAAACCTGAACCAAAATCAAGAGTTGGATGCTTAACTGACTGAGCCACGCAGGTGCTCCTGGAAATGTTCCATATCTTGATTGTGGTGATGGTTACATGTGCCTATAAATTTGTTAAAATTCATTGAACTATACACTTAATCTTGTATATTTACTGTACACTTAGAATGGGTGCGTTATATTATTTATAAATTATACTTTAATAAAATTTATAAGGGAAAACCATCAGCATTCTAGCAACAGAAAGTAGAACTTTCATACTAGCGGAAGGGGATAGTGGAGGAAAGGAAAGTGAATGAGAAAGCAAAAAACAGGAGGCTTAGGTGATACCTGCCTGAACCAGAGATACAGGGGTACCTGGGCCCTATTGTGGAGCCTTCAGCCTGAGTCCAGACAACAGAGTGGAGGTGGGTAGAACAGACCTCTGGTCTGCTAGACCAGAGCAGGCCCAGCTTAGACAACTGTACTGTTTAAACTTCCCAAGTGATTCTACTCTGTGACATTTTGGGACCACCACTCTGAGGTTAAAGGCTAAAGAGCAACAGAAGACTCACAAACACCAGCTAAGCAACCAGAGACTGTCTCAAAAGCAATTGCCCACCTCCTTTCCGCAGCCTACTCAACCCTGCCCACCTGACTGCCCCTCTGCCTTACTCATATTTTCCTCCCTCAATCTTTCTCTGACTTTCCCCCAAACCTTGCCTCCTTTTATCACTTACTTTGCCAAAGCTCAGCAATTAGACCTTTAAACCGTCTAGGGGCGCCTGAGTGGCTCAGTTGGTTGAGCATCTGACTCTTGATTTATTTCAGCTCAGGTCATGATCCCAGTGTCCTGGGATCAAGCCCCGTGTCAGGTTCCATGCTGAGCATGGGGCCTGCTTGAGATTTTCTCTCCCTCTCCCTCTGCCCCTCCCCAGCTCAAGCATGCAGGCACAAGCTCAATAGATAGGTAGATAGATAGATAAAATGAAAAATCTAATTAAATGGCCTTCTATTATATATATTTTTTCAAAGTCAAATTCTGACTAAAGTCAAAGGTTTTTAATATGTGTGGGCTCCTAATTGCTTAATATTCCCTGTGCCTCAGTTGTCCTAATGGAAAAAAATTAATCCCCAACCCTGAACTCTGGTGATCAATCTCACTGAGTTGCAGGACAGCCCCAGGAGAAGAGTCCTGGACTCCCTGCCCTGTTCCATGTTCCCCCACCATAGAGGGAGTGTCGAGGGGGAAATGGACACACACAGAGTGATGCAAGTAATCCTCCTTTCCTCCTCTCCAAAAATGACTCCATGTGAAATGAGGGAGCTTCCATTTAAACTCTCAGCCAAAGAATGGAGTAGCAGTGAGGCAATAAACTGCAGGGCCTGAGCTCTGGAGAAGGTGGGGGTACACCCATGCCAACCAGCCACCTACCAATACCTGAGGTCCGCCTCCCAGTGTTGTGCCAGCCAATGATTGAAGAAAATGCTTCTCCAGGCACCTGGGTGGGTCAGTCAGTTAAGCATTCAACTCTTGATTTCGGCTCAGGTCATGATCTCACGGTACATGGGTTCGAGCCCCTCATTGGGCTCCACCCTGACAGTGCGGAACTTGTTTGGGATTCTCTCTCTCTGCCCTTCCCCACTTGTGCACAAGCTCTCTCGCTCTCTCTCAAAATAAATAAATAAACTTAAAAAAAAAGAAAAATTATTTTCATTCTTCTCTTTCTTTGTCTCTCCTTTCCTTCCTTTCTTCCTTCTTTCTTTCCCTACCCCTCCACCCCACCCCGCACCTCTTCCCTTTCTCTGCAGGAGACTCTTGTGAATGTCTGGAGATATATCTGAAGAAGCAAGGGGGCCTAATATTTGAACAAGCCTCATTTCTCACATTCATTCAGCTAAGACTATGGGCCCAGGGCTGCCCTATGGTAGAACCCCATGGGGCAAATTCATATCATCACTTCATATGAATGGCACCCCCTGGAGTTGGGCAGTATATAGCCTGTATAGCCATACATGGCAACCTTGGTGGCCACCCTTTTCTTCTTTTGCATGGTGAGAGAGTTTGACAAGTTGAGGAATGATGTTCCTGCTCCTGTGTTTCTGCCCAGCTTCAGAATGAATCGGGCTCATAGCTGTGTTCTTATGGCCAAATCCCTCCAAACTGGCCACCCTCAGGACCTTGAAATGTGTTTCTGGCCATCTTGGTCCAGGGCTGGAGATGGGATAGGAATGCAGTAGAAATAGACTCAGATCCCTCCTTACCTAGGATCAGGAGCCAAACTGGAGTCAGGAGTCAAGGAGTCAGGGGTCAAGGAATGGCCCTTAACTCCTCAGTCTGGTTGGCTCCCAGATTCAATCCTGGTGATGGTTCCTCATTCCCTGGCTGAGGTTACCCCTGCATCTGCTGACCAATTTCTTGACTAGAGAACCAGACCAGCCTCCGCATTCTTGCCCTCCCATCCTTGTCTCATTATGTCTTCCCAAACCCAATCTAAGCCAAGGTGGCATTGCCTACATTTCTGTGTGAATCGAGTTACCTACCAACTCTGCACAAGCCCACGTGCCTGCTTCCTTCATAAAACCTGCTGGCCTGGGACAGCAGACACCAGCCACCACAAGGTGACAAGGTGATCACACAGTGAAGCAGAGAACTTGTTGTGTACAACTTTGCATATGTATGTGCGTTTTTCTTGGGAGACGGTCCATGGCTTCCATCAGTTTTCCAGAAAGGTCCAAATGGGTTAAGAACCACTAGAGTACAGTGTTGCACACCTTTTCACGGTAAGTAGGTAAAGATTTGTCTCTTTAGAATGTAAGATCCCATTCACTTACTTGTCAAATATTTATTGTACATCTACTATCTGCCAGTCACTGCTTTAAACACCGGAGATAGAGCAGCAAACAAAACAGACAAAAATCTCTGCCCTCCAAGGCCTTACTTTTCAAGCGCCAGAGACAGCCCCTGGCTATATGAGGCATGAAAGACAGACTGAAGATTCTAAGTTTTGAGCTCCATGAAGATCGAAGAACTCAGAACTCTCTGAGTTTGAAGTTCTAAGAACTCTACAAAGTTCTAAGTTATGAACTCTGTGGAGGTCTTAATAAGTACTGATGATGCCAGCACAGGGGTGGTGATGACAGGTGGCCATAGTAGGAGCTCAGGGGCCAGCCTGGGGCTACCCCAAAGGAAACCTCTCATTGCTGAGCCCAGAGACAGTAGTGGTGGTCTATGACAGGCAGCAATGGTTGGGAAGTAGGGGAGAACCAAATTGCTCCCTACCCATGCCAGCCAAAACCTGGCCCTTCTGAGGTCCAGCTTTTTCAGCCCTCCCTGCTCATGTCCAGCTGGAGGTCTGGGGATCCCAGGCCAGGCCAGGCTGGGGGCACAGGCTGGGACCACCTTTCTCCCAGCTAGGAGCCAGAACGAGGGCTTTCTTCCCAGAGTCAGGATGGGTGAGCCTTCCTCACATAGGTGTCCCTGACCGAAAAAAGGAATTGTGACTTTGGTCCTGGAGAGGGTGGAGAGGGAAGGCTGCAGCCCAAGAAAGCACTCCTGGAGGAGAGGGTAGGAGGAGCAAGTGTCCAAGTGAGTATGGCATCAGGGCCACTGAAGGGCCCCAGGCAGCTCAGCACTGGGCAGGGAGGACATGGGGACGACAAGGCTGCAGAGGCCAACGGCCAGAGGGCCCCCACATCATGCCTAGTCAGGGTGGACCCCCTGTCTACAGACCTGAAATCTGCCCATGGTGAAGAGATTCCAGCTATCAGAAGGTCCCAGGTGGGTCAACAGAGATGAAAAACGGAGAGAGAGGGGCAGTTTGCCCAGATCATAGCACGTGTCTGTGAAAGAGGCAGGAATCCAGGCCTCCGAGTTCCCAGCCAGGCCCCTCTACCGTGCCCATCCCTGCCCCACAGTGCTCGCCAGTCCCACCCTCACTAGCAACACGCACACCCACGCAGCCACACACTCACTCTGCTCCCTGGTAAACAAATGCATGCTCTAGACATACCCATTGAGCTTCTGGGAATGGCGAGACTATTTGCAGGAGGGGGCAGCTATACACCTGACAAGAGAGTGTGGCCCGAGTTTAAAGAGTAAAGTATCAGCAATTAGCAGGGAAACGTGTGCATACCCACCAGCCGGGATGCCATCAGGAGGCTGAGCAGAGAAGGGTGGTGAGCAGTGAGGTGAGGGGGCAGGGGAAGCCAGAGGTGAAGGAGAGTCGGCAGGCAGGAGGGTGGAGTTAGTGATCCAGACTGGCAATCCATGAGGTCTCCCTTTATTCTTGATAGCACTGAGCACTGCATCCAGGAGCCCGGCCATTTGCAGGAAGTGTGGATTAGACGGAGGAGTCTCTGCTTTTGGTCTCAGCTTAACCTGCTTTCACAGCTTCCAGTCTTGGTGAGGGTGTGAAGACATGGGCCCCCTAAGGTCCTTCTGGGTTTGGGCCATGCCCTGGGGCTAGATTGTGGCCTCATCCCTCTATACTCCAGTGTAAAATTAGCACTGCTCACTCGTGCCCTCCTCCTCCCCAAGGCCCCTGGGGGAGGCATCCCCCCCCCTTTGTCTCCCAGAAACACATATGAGAAGGGTGCAGCCCCAAAGCCAAGCTGCCGTTCTGCAGGAGCTTTCTGAGGCCTGAAGGACCTAGAGCCAGTCCCTGTAACCTGGTAAGAAGAAACCCCACAGAGTCTACCACTCCTCCCCGTACCAAGCCCCGGTCTGGGGCCCACAGTTGCTCCCCTCTCACAGCCCTCTGACTCCAGCCTGACTCAGCCTCCAGCCCTGCCCCCAGCCTGCCGTCGCTCCAGAGCCAGCCGGAGCGCATGCCTCAAGGTCTCCACATTGTTCAGAACATTGTATCGACTCAGAGCCACCAGCCGCTCAAACTCCTCAGGCTCATAGGTGAAGTTCATCATGCCATATGGAGTGTCTGCCCCATTGACCACAAAGTCCCCGTAGGCCTTCTCCTCGGCTGTTTGTCGCTCCACACCTACAGGTGGGAAGTGGCAAAGAGGCCAGGCTGGGGCATTCTGTGGCTAGGAACGGCCAGCCCAGAAGCCTCCACCCCTTGCCCTAGGACATCTGGCGGGACCAACATTTCAGCTCTCTCCACCATCAGGAGGAACCGGGCCAGTGTGGATCCTGAGGCCTGGAAGGTGTGGAGCAGTGGCCAACCTGGGCCCTCCAAGAGGCATGGGGTCCAGGAAATCCACTGTCAGAACGGCACCCCACCACCACCCTGGGCTGTGTGAGTCAGACCCCGCCCCAGGGCCTCCCCTCACCTGGGGCCAGGTGTGTGCAGAAGGTACGGTTGACGAGGGGAAAGTGCAGCACGATGGGAGAGCGGGGGTCCTTGGCCTTGGCGAACAGGTAGCACTCACGGGGTTCCTCCAAGTCCTCGGGGAGCACCTCGATACTTGGGAAGGGGATGCCTCGGTCCAGGCAGTACTTCTCTGTCATCTGTAAGACCTGGGCAGGGAGGCCAGCTTTGGACCCTGCCTCCGGCTGCCTGCACTCACATAGCCCGCCCACTAGCTGAGTGACTGCAGGTGGGCTACATCACCTTCCCCAGCCAATTTCTTTATTTACATAATAAAAAAGAGAATAACTCTAGGGGGGGTTGTGGAGATTAAGGACAATCATTAGTGTTCCCAGTGTCATTCCTCTCCTTCCCTTCTCTGGCTCCTCCCTGCTTCCTCTTAAGGGCTGATTTCAATGTCACCAGGTGGAAACTGAATGGTTACAGAAGGGCACGTGGGAAGAGGCTTTATTCATCATCTAATCCCAGGCTTTCCTTGGACCCAGGAGGATTAGGAGGAGGAAGCCAAAGATAGAAGGGCTGGTCCAGCAGCGGGACCAGAAAGCTCATCCAGATGATGGAACCCATCGGCTACCCCACAAGGTTTGAGGGAGCTGCCCCTAGAGACTCCCCGAGGGGACCTGATGGTAACTAACGGAGGGCAGACCCAGACGCCAGTCCAGATGGGAGCAAAGAATGCTATCAGGACAGGCAGGGGCCAGAACAGGAGCCTTCTCTTCACCAGTATGGGAGACTTCTGAGGACCTTCTTTGGCCTCTTCTCCCACCTCCCCCTCCATCTCATAGCCTCAGCAATCCCCCTCCTTCAGCTGGGGAGACCAGTGCCACTAAAAGTCTTCACAAGGTACCCGCCCTTGGATTAGAACCCAGGCCCTCCATGAAGGGCAATTCCCAAAGCCCAGCCAGGCCGCCCTGCAGAGAACCTCAGTTCCTCCCCACCACACACCTTACCTCGAAAGGGGCCTCCAGGGAGTAGTCAAAGGACAGAATGAGGTCCACCGCTCTCTGGGGCAGCAGGCTGAGTGGGAACGGAGAGTTGATGGCAAAGCCCCCATCCACCAGGC
Organism: Panthera uncia; assembly: GCF_023721935.1. NCBI lineage: Eukaryota > Metazoa > Chordata > Mammalia > Carnivora > Felidae > Panthera > Panthera uncia. The sequence continues at coordinate 84,369,739 of NW_026057582.1, forward strand.
ACAGGCAGTCCCGCATGGGAGTGAGCTGGTTGGGGAAGGCGTCAGGGTGCGTATCTGCAATAGGGACAAATGCTCACTCTTCTCTCTCTGTAGAGATCTCTCCTCCCCTTCTTCTGATGGCAACAGAGTCTCCCACCCCAGCCCCTGGCCCTGCCTCCTGGCAGACATCCCAGTCCTTCCCCATCAGCCCCTGGGCAGCAGGAGCCCACAGCCCAACCTCCAGGAACAAAGGCAGTGCTGGTCCAGGTGAGCCGTGAGCCGGAGGCAAAGGCAGCGGGGGGACCCCCAGCCAGAGCAGCACCCACCTTTCCAGGCCATGAACTCCCGGCCAGCCACATAGTCTTTGTGCAGGCAGAGGCCCCTGGTGAAATTACAGTTCTCCGCGAAGGTAAAGCGGGAGGTGAAGATGTCCAGCACTGCCTGGGAGAAGGGCCCCTGGCGGGTGAAGAGCCTGGTCCTCAGACGTGTGGGATCGTGCAGCTGGAGCTTCTGGCAGTCATCTAGATGGGAGCGCGTGGGTGAAATACAGTCAGAAGGGTGCTGTCTGTTCTCCAGTGGCCCTTATGGCCCAGGGGACCCTTCCTATCTCCCCCCACATTCACCCCTCCTTCACCCCACCTCCCAAGCCTCAGACCACTGCTTCCCAGAACCTCTTTTAAATGACCTTTTCTTTCAGCGTCCCTATATTTGAAAGTTGCCTATGACAGTGTATTTATTAAGTGATAATTTATATGCCCTTTGAAAATAAAGTTGTGTATGGGGCGCCTGGGTGGCTCAGTTGGTTAAGTGTCCGACACTTAATTTCAGCGCAGGTCACAATCTTGTGGTTTTGTGGTCATGAGATCGAGCCTGGCATTGGTCTCTGTACTGAGTGGAGCCTGCTTGGGATTTTCTCTCTCCCTGTCTGTGCCCCTCCCTCTCTCTCTGTCTCTCTCAAAATAAATAAATAAATAAATAAATAAATAAATAAATAAATTTTTAAGAAGTTGCTACAATCTAAAACCTTTTTTTAAAAAAAAGAAAACAAAGTTTTATATACAACTTCCAATCACAATTTCATCCATTAAACACCTACTGAGCAGTTACTGCGTGCTGGGCCCCTCCAGGGCTTATAGCCTACTTAGGGGGAGAGTCACATAAAGAGATCATAAATCATACCAATGCCCCAAGGTAAGGACAATGGTGGGGTGTGCACATAGTCCTATGAAACTTGGGTGCTGGGGGCGTGCAGTAGAACAGAGAAGCCCCCTGACAAAATGATGTCAGAGCTGAATCTTAAGGGATGAGCAGAGGTTATCCAGGGAAGAAAGGTAGAAAAGGTTCTGTGCAGCAGGGAGCAGCCCAAACAGGAGCCCTGAGGTGTGTGGACAGATATCCACCAGATGCCCAGTGGTCCTGGTCTGCGTTGACATAACTGGAACCCAAGCAGAGAATTCAAAGGTGCAGTCTTACTATAGAGCACTCACAGCTCCCACTGGCTTTTCTGAGGTGGGCCTTCCTCTCCTTCCCCTGGTCCCCCTGCCACGCTGCCTCAGCAGATCTCTGGGCATCCACAGACCCTAAGCTACAAGTCACTTCCTCAGGACTTCTCTGAATGCAGTGGGACAGCTGAGTCCTGCACCATCCCCTCCCTCATCCTTTGTGCCTCCACCAGGGCCCCGATGCTGGAAAGAGCAGTAGGGGGAGGTCAGGGTGTCTACCCGCACCTGTGATGTTTACACTCCCTCTGTGGCAGTCTAGGAAGCTGAGGCCCGAGCCGGCAGTCTTCAGGAAGATCTCATCCAGGCTGGCTGCAAAGGCGCTGCCCCACACACCTAAGCAGAAAGGCAAGGCCCTGGGCCCTCACATCTCCTCCAGCCCACCTCAGGGCCTGGCCCAGCCCCTGCCCTGGCCCCAGCCTTCCAGCCCAGACTCACCCTGCAGGTAGCAGATCCGGGGCTCGGGCTGGGGCTGCAGCAGATGCCCCATGAAGAACTCAGAGCCAAAGAGCTCAGTGGGAACATAAGCCCCGTACTTGGGGAAGCCGACCTCATAGGGTGTGAACTCGCACCATTCTGGGGATCCAGAGTGAAGGGAATGTCACCAGGGGCCTTCCACCAGGACCCCAAGGTTTCCCCTCACACCTGAGCACAGGAGCGGGAATCTCACTTGCCAAGAGCAGGAGGCAGCAAGCCCGCTATGCTCCAAGGCTCCCATCTATACACTGATAGCTCTGGCCTCTCCCACCTTCCTACCACCCATCGCCTCCACCTGCTTCCCAGGTCCCTGCACCCAGGCACCTGCGAAGTCTTCCCCGCTGATGTTGGTGTGGACATTGATGCTGGCGTAGATAGGATAAGGGTTCTGGCCCTGGTTGACGGCCTCCTGCTGGTCAGACAGCTTGGCAGGGTTTTTCTGGTAGGAAGGAAAGGAGGCAGTTGACTTTTGGGGGTCCCCTTCCTCCCACCCTCATGGCTTGAGGCCTGATACCCTGAAGGGGATGCCATGGCCCACAAGGGACTGTGGCTGCCAAGGCCAATGCTCTAGAGACAGCTCTCTAAGGACGAGGCTTTAGGCTGCAGCAAAGGTAAGGCCCCTGTGGGTTTTGTGGAATTCCAGGGGCACTGGGAACACTCCCCACTTGTTTCCCATTCAAGAAAGCATATTGGAACCCAAGGGAGTCAGTGACATTTGTTTTTTTGAGTCAGTGACATTTTTAAAGGAAAAATCGAAAACCAGTTTACTTTCTTTAAAAAGTAAATTGTTTGAAAATATGCATTCTTTCCTCAGACACGAGAAACCACTTGTGATAGACGTCCACAACGGAGAGCCACACACTGGGCCAGACTCCAAGGGCTGAGAACCCTGCTGGGTTCTGAATACTCTCACATACCAGCTCATACCCAGCCAGCAGTTCTAGGAGCAGCATGGCAGCTGGAACGCTCTCAAAACACACTGTGCTAGGGCTTCACCCCAGACCAGCCCAAATCAGTATCTCTGGAAGTAGGGCCCAGGCAAGGGTGTTTTTGAAAAGCTGTGCAGATGGGGGGCGTCTGGGTGGTTCAGTTGGTTAAGCATCCGACTTCTGCTCAGGTCACGATTTCATGGTTCATGGGTTCGAGCCTGGCATGGGGCTCTGTGCTGACAGCTCAGAGCCTGGAGCCTGCTTTGGATTCTGTGTCTCCCTCTCTCTCTCTCTTGCCCCTCCCTTCCTCCCTCCCTCTCTCTCTCTCAAAAATAAAGAAACATTTAAGACATTTTTAAAAAGAAAAGAAACGCTGTGCAGGTGATTCTAATATGCAGACGGACTTGAGAACTGCAGACCAGCTTCTCCCCTCCCAGGGGTGAGGAGCCAGGAAAGACGAAGTGGTGTCAGCCCACTCAGGGATCCACCTCTTGTCCTCAGAGAGCTCAGACCTAAGGGACCTCTTTGCAAATCTTAGATCTTACCTCAGCACCTAAGGTAGAAGTAAGTGTTGGCGGGGCAGGGGTGGAAAGGAGCTGTGTTTATTTATTATCTGCTCTTCTCTTACCTCCTGGTAAAGGAAATATTCAATGAGGAGACCCCAGATGTCGATGAGGGAAACTCTGTGGCCAGTGCTTTCCAGGCTCCCCAGTTCCTGGGCATAGTATTGTAGGCGCTCTGTGGACATCGCCCCCATCTTACTGCTGCAGACCCGAGCCTGGGCACGCTCAATGGGGCCCTGCAAGGCCACCTGGGACCAGGCTGGGTCCTTGTAGAGTGTGGAAATGCACCTGGGCATAGAGGGAATTAGGGGCAGTGGGACAGCAAGCACAGCAAGGGGAGTGAGGGAATGTAAATGTTGGTGAGTGACCCTGCCTCTCCATCCCTTGAACCTACTGCCCTGCCCCACCCACTCAAGGAGGCCTGGGCACTCAGTGCCCCTCCTAACCCCCTTGGAGGCAGGATCCCAGCACGCCCTCAGGGACTCCACCTATATCACCAGCCACATTCTTGCCCCTTTAGGGCTCTCCTTTACTCTGCATCCTACCCCACCTCACTTACCAGGTAGATCCAGAGACCCCACTCAGGTAGGTCACAGTGTCCAGGAGGCCAAGTTCCTGCAGCCCTGCCAGGCTGCCGTACAGGGAAGACATGGCTCGGGTTCCACCTCCCGAACCTAGCACAGCCACCACAGGCACCTGGGCACAAAAATAATCATAACATTGACCACCACTGTCGCTTATGAATTATTGCTTATAATGTCAGACATTTGTCTACGAGCCTTATCTGTATTATCTCATTGAATCCTCACAAGCAACCCAGTGGGATCCCCATTTTGCAGATTAGGAAACGGAGACACAGGAAGGTTGGACAATGTGCCCACAATCGTACGGGTAGTAAGTGATGGGCCATCAGACTGAAGCAGTATGACTCTAGAGATGGCTCTTGACAATTGTCTCGGGATTATATGTAACTGGAAGGTATCCTGGATTTCACCCAAAACTGTTGGAGCAGGGTTTCTCAGTCTTGACACTATTGATGATTTTGGACTGGGTAACTCTTTGTTGTGAGGAGCTGTCCTGTATGTTGGAGGATGCTTAGCAGCATTCTGGGTCTTTACCCAGTAGATGCCAATAACATCCTCTCCCCCGGCCCTGCTGGTAACAATAAAGCATGTCTCTAGACATAGACAAATGTCCTCTGGGTGGGGGGGTGGAGGGATGAAATGACCCCCAGTTGAGAACCATTGGGCTAAAGCGATGAAGACCACCAAAGAGCCTGGACTTGCCCCAGACGTGAGCAGTGCCCAGATGTCTCTTTGGGATCAGAGGTGCCTGGTGGGGTCAGACTAGAAGCTTTCTGGCTGCTCAGCTCTTCCATGAAGCTTTAGCTCATTCTGCCCACAGACTTTTGGTTCCTTTCCCTGGCCTCCTTTCTTCTATCTTGAAAGAAATGCTCCCTGGACAGTGCCCACAAGGACACTCTCCCTTCAGAGTGCTGGAGGACACAGAGCTCCCTGAGAACAAGATCTGTGCCCTCTTTACCCTCTACCTCCAGACAGGACATCTGGCACAGAACAGTCATTACCAAATGAACAGTCTGGTCTTGCTCACCTTGTCAGGACTCAGAAGAGGCTCTGACTCCTGAGTACACTTGTAGCAGGAGAAAGCCACCAACTTGTCCCCAATTTACCATAGCTCTCTGCCTTGGTGTGGCCTTGCCTCCTGCTTCCCAGCCACGGCTCCCGTGGACCCTCCACTTCCAAATTCCTTTGTCTACTGTTATGGTCTGAATTGTGCCCCTGCCCCTGCAAGTCCTTATGTCGAAGCTCCAGTATGACCATATTTGTAGAAAGGGCCTATAAGGTGGTTATATAGGTTATGTAAGGTCATAACAGTGGGGCCTTTATCTAATAGTATCGGTGTCCTTGCAAGAAGGGGAAGAGAGAGATTCCCCCCTTATCTCCTGTACATGCACAGTGGAAAGGCCATGTGAGGACACAGCAAGAACATAGTTGTCTACAAGTCAGTAAGAGAAGCCTCACCAGAAACCAACCCTGATGGCACCTTAATCTCGAACTTCCAGCCTCCAGGTGAGAAAATAACTGTTTGTTGTTTAAGCCACCTTGTCTGTGGTGTTCTGTTGTGGCAGCCCGAGGAGACTCATATACCTCCCTTGGCCAGGGCTGTTCATCCCTCATTACATACAGGGTCCTGACTCTCCTGATTTTGCCTATCGGCTCTGGCAAGCAGGACTGCCCCTTCCTCCTCTGTTTCCCACCCTTTCTCAAGGCTTCCTGTAACCACTCGGCCACACAGTACTCTCAAGGGAAGAGGCTGGATTTGGTCTTGGTGACCCTGGGGTCCAGCTCCTCCATTTCATACCTGGCCACTGTCAGGCACCTGGCTCAATCCCAGAACCTGCTGCAGGGCCTTGGACACGATCTGCTTCCTCTTGTCCAGAAACTCCCGTTCCCCATCACACAGGCCAAAACCAAGACGCAGGTCAAGGTCTCCAGAGCTGCCAGAGATGGAGTGGGGGGGAGGGGGCGGGTACTGGGTGACTGTTCATTGGAGGAAAGCCTTGGGCCCAGCCCATTTTTCACAGGAGCAGACCCCTATTCCATCGAACCCCTTAGAAAGACCTCAGCAGAACCAGAGATGCCTTCCACCACCGGGCTGAGCTGAGTGGGCAAAGAGCCCCTACATATTCAGCCTAGCATAAGAGCCTTCCTCCTGAAGTCAGCCTTCCTCACCTCATTTCTGCCTTCATACTCAGAACCACCTCCTGGCCCTGAAAGAGACAACAGCCCCATCCCTGAGTGCCCTGAGTTGATTCTCCCACCCACAGCTCCTGTTGCTCTGGTAGCTCTGGCCTATATGTGAACATCATGGCTGAGCTCCAGGCCGGCCTGAACTTGACCCCCTCTGAGGCCCCTCCCCCCAGCCTTCTTTTGGTGGTCACAGAGCAAGCAGGGGTCCCTCAGGCACCCAAGCAGAGCCTTACCTCCCCTAGGGCCACAAAGCGCTGTTCCTCTTGGCCTAGGGCCAGAGAGGAGAGCAGGATACCCCCCTCACCCAGCTTGTTGGTGTGGGCCTCCAGCTCAGCACTTGGACCACTCTGTAGAGAAGAAAACACCCAAGGAACCCACCATGGTGAAGGAAAACATGCATCCATGGTGGCCCCAGGACGCCCCTCTAGGATGGACTGATTCTATCATCCATCCCTTCCCAGACTATGGGCTCACTCACTTGCAGGACTGTGAGTCTCTCCCCCAGCTCCACATCCAGCCTGGAGCTGATCACTGGGTTCACGTGAAAGGTGAAGGTAGCTGGGAGGCCTCCCTCCATGGGAGGTTGCAGGGGCAAGAACTGTGGCTTCTCGTAGGCCCCGGGCACTGTCAGCTGAATCTGCCTAGAGCCTGGGAGCAGAGGGCCCAGGTAAGGGGGTGAGAGTGCAGGGGTGTGTGTGGCTCATGATGGCAGTGACCTGGATGGCAACTCCCCTTTGTTTCCTCTTTGGAGATGCCAACTCATCACCCTGCTCACCCTGTTCTGTGGCCCACAGCAAAGGCATCATGAAGGACACTCAGGGTCCTACAACATGCCCTGGTCAGAACTGGGAACCTGGGGAGGGTAGGAAACACACAATGCCTAGGGAAGGGAGAAGGGCAGGGAGGGAGAGGACTCCTTGCCCAAAGTTTATGAGGCTGATGATTTTGAGATCATGATATTAATTATATAAAATATAATTCTATAATAATTATAATGTTATAATTATCATACATTATTACATTAATTACCAACCTTCAACTGGTAGTTTCCCCATCTTTTGCCTCCATTCAAGCTCTGTGCTCATCACCTTGGGGAAGGTTTGTGGCCAGGGAAAAAAACAGATAGGCAATAAGTTGTTCTGCCCTTTGTTTCCAAAGTGTAAGACCTTGCGAGCACACAGAGGGTGTGCAGCGGAGGTGAGAGGAAGGAGTGGGTTCCTGAGTAGAGGCTCAGAGGAGCAGAGCAGAGCCAGCCCAGGCCAGAAGGAGGCAAAGAGGGAGGCCTGTGGGCTCACCCTGTTCCTAGCAGCATTCTCGGGAGGAGGAAAAACCCCAGAGAGAAATGTGCATGACATTCAGACAGGGGGGACCCCACAAAGGAGCCCCAGACCCTAAACATGACTTGGGAGCAACAGACACCCAGAAAGCCCAGAATGGCAGATGCCTCAGGAACAGAGGTCCACATGAAACCCTTCTCCCAACACACTCTCCTTGGCACTAAAATGAGACCTGGAGACATGACATGACTCTGGGTGGGAGGGAATTAGAGAAAATAAGGAAAGTGATACTTCTTTCACACCATGGTTTATGGATGGAGATTGATATGTGTTGTTCAGAGTCAGAAACAATACACCCTGGAGTGTCACAGACCTGGGTTTGGTTCCTGGCCTTATCACTCTCAGGCTGTGTGACCTTAAGCAAGTTTCTTCTTTGAGCTGGAGCTTCATAAATTAAGAGGATATAGTTGTATTTTCCAGGGTTGTTATGAGGATTAAAAGATAAAAGACATGTGAAATGCTGAGCACAGTGCCTGACTCAGAGTAAGTGCTGGACATTTTCTGGACAGGACTCATCCCATGGGCTCAGACCCTCAGTGTCAGAGGAGACCTTAGCTGTCACACAGCCTCTGCTGCACTTCTGCTTCTGCGTCTGAGTGGATACCCTCTGTGGCACACTATACCCGTAGCCTCAGTTCTTCACTTCTGGAATGCCCATGCTTTGTCATGTGACTTCACTTCCTCCCACTGAGAGGCCAAAATGTTAGTTACTGACTATGATGTGACCAAAGGCTTGAAAACCACCTGCTCATCTGGGCTTGCTCTCATACCTCTGCTGATGCCTTAAGAACACAACCAGTCCAGGGCTCCTGGGTGGCTAGGTCGGTTGTGTCCGACTTTAGCTCAAGTCATGATCTCATGGTTTGTGAGTTTGAGCTTCACATTGGGCTCTGTGCTGACAGCTCAGAGCCTGGAGCCTGCTTCAGATTCTGTGTCTCCCTCTCTCTCTGCCCCTCCCTTACTCACTCTCTTTCTCTCAAAAATAAATAAACATTAAAAAAATTAACAACAGCAAAAACAGAACATGACAAGTCTGCTAGTCACAGAAGGTTGTTGAGGGACATATGGCACAAAGCCAGGTCCCTCCTGCCAAGCCCAGCCTAGATCATGATGCATGAGCTCAATAAATGCTTCCTGTTGTCTGCCATTGAGATTTAGGGTTGCTTTTTGCAGAGCAATAGTTGGACTGATACAGCCTCTATGCTTGAACACTTCCAAGGAGAGGAAATTCACTACTTCCAGAGGCGAATCCACCCCATCCTTGGTCAGTTTTGAGTGCTAAAACATTAAGAACTTTCCGCCTCAGACCCACCTTCTTGAAATCAGCAGCCCAACCCCTAGGAGAGAAGGCAAGACCCAAGGTCATGGACCAGACTCACCATACTCTCGATGTGGGGCTGTCCCGCCTTCCCTGAGGGTCCCCTGGATTCTCAGACAGGGCTGAGCCTGAGGAAGACAGAGGCCTGTGGGAGCCACCCATTCACAGGGCCCCACACAGGGCCCAGACCAGGGTGGAAGGAGGGGTCTCTGGGGCAGGGCCCAGTTAACAACCTTCCCAGGGCCCGTGCCTTGTGGGTAGGAGTCTTCTGTAGCAGCCTCCTTCCCAGGACTCAGAGGAAGTGGCCCTGGTGGGAAAGGGGAAGGAGGAGAGGGGCTCTGATAGTGATGCCTTTGGCAATCCCAGCAGCCAGGGGCCCAAGTAAGTGATGTGCTGTGCACAAGGTAGGATGGTGGGCTTCTGAGCTGTCCACTCAGATGTGGGATAGCTTCTTGCCTCTGGTCCCTGGAGATGCCTCCCTAGCACATTTCCCCTCTCAGGAGTGCTTGAGTGTCCTTCACAGGCAAGTGGGCATATAGGCTCAGTTGTGGAGTCTGCAATGCCCCCCAGCCCTGGGCAGCCCCAAGCTCGCCTTCCCTACTCACCACCAGGACTCCATTGGTGATGACTTCAGACGCAGGCACCTGGCTGCAAAGGATGAGGGGCTCATGGGACATCTGGCTCCCCTTGAGATGGCTGTTACTATAATATGTGACTGAAGCAGCTGAAAGAGCCTGGGGATCATGGCCAGGTTTGGGGGTGAGAGTGGGTTTGTCACCAACACTCAAATGGGTGACTAGACTAGGACATTCCCCCACAGGCCAGGCCAGCGTAGGTCCTGGTGATTGACAGCTGGAGCTGTCCTGGAGTCTTGGTGTAAATGGAAGGGTATAGGCACCACCTGGACTCACCTGTTCTCCAGAACAAATTCCACCTGCAGCTCCTGTGAATCCTACATGGATGAAGCAAGGAAGCATCCATTTGCAAAGGGCTCTGAAAGCATCAGAGACTGTCCCTGCCCCCTACCCTGCTCAGCTCCAGGGTCTAGAAGAGGTGACCATTGTTGTGGCTTTTCATGGGCACAGGACAAGTAGTAGCATCTTCATGAGAAGCTTCATGCCTTCAAAACTGTGTTCCAGGCCCTGTTCTAGACATTGAGGGTTCAGCAGTGACTAAGACAAAGTGCTCTGCCCTCAAGGAGCTCACATGTTGGCTCCACTCAGGGAAGAAGTATTTGAGGGGAACCTTTGTAGGGTTTGTAGGGTTAGTGGTGTAGGATAGAGAGGGGCCTGTCTTGGAGGCCTGGCCTGTGCTGACCAGGAGCCCTCACCTCGGTGTCCTGTGCCCAACTTCCTCTCCTTGAGTTCAATTCATTGCTGGCACAGGTGTGGTGGCTCACCTGGTGGTTGAGTGGGAAGATGTGTCTGTAGGGTTGGCCAGACTTGAGGCTCCTCAGGTCAAAGAGTAGCAGGGAGAGCTGGTCACTGCCCAGGATGTCCTTATCACAGAGGGTGAGCTCCAGGACATTCTGGAAACAGGGCAGGCAAGAGGTGGGAGCCTGATGCAGGGCAGGAACATAGGCAGCCCTCTCCCTCTGCTGGCCCTCACCTTCACAGCACCATGGATCTGGTAGTGGAAGGTCTCGTTCCACTCAGGGTCACTGCAGTTAGCCACCATCCTTGTCTGGGCAGGGCTAGGGGACGCAGTGGGCAGGCGCAGTTCCACATAGCAGTCAGCTTTGGACACTGCAGGCGGGGTGAGGGAGGGGTCCTCACTCTCTAGCTCTTGTTGCTGAATAGGTTGCCTGGGGAAGGCTGGGGCAGAGGGGAAGGAGCCGAGGACAATAGAAGCTGCCTGTTTGGGACAGGGCGACGTGGAGAGAGCCGGTGTCCCTAACTCCATCTGGACCAGTTACACCACCCATTCAACTGTATCCTGTAGTGGCCAGTTGAAAAGACCACGTGGCAGCACAGATAGTTGAGTAATTCCCTAAAAGAGCCTGATTCAGACAAAGAACTCTCCTTCCATTGTGAGCACTGGTGTGGAAAGCTGCTGGAGAGCAGATGATTTCTGGCAACAGTGGGCCTCACATGCTCACTCAGGCTGGCACTGCTCCACTTGCTAGTGTCAGAGAGGAGTCCATGGTCCGCACAAGTCTCCCCTCCAGCCCCTCCTGCCTGCCCCCGGGGCTCCTTCACCAGGATGGATTCCCTCCACAGTCACCACGAGCCCCTCTGCCCCACTCCAGATACACACACACACTTCAGGCCAGCCCCTGCTGAGCTCTGGGGAGGCCCTAGGGAAAGGAAGAGAAGAAAGGGTGGAATTGGGGGTCACTCACAGAGATCTGTGCCCTGGATATTTCTGGCCCTCAGCACCTTCACCTGGAGGTCATAGTAGGGGTGGGTTTCCCGCTGAAACAACAGAACTCAGGAACTCAGTTCCAGGAAGCTGGGTAGGGGGCCTGATCTCCTCCCTGCAGTAATGCCCAGCTTAGTCTTCCCCCTTCCAGTCACAGAGCAGGAGCCTGGCCCAAGGTCACTGATGTCGCTGTGCCTGGGAGCTGAGATGTCTTGGCAGGGTCCTGGCATTGGGAGTTCAGCATGTTGGTGATGAGTTCAGGCTGGGTTCAAAGCTAAGTTCCACTAGGGACTAGCTGAATGGACTTGGGCAAATTACTGGATTTCCCCATGCTTCATTTTCCCCATCAATAAACGGGGGGTTACAACCTCACAGGGTTGTGGGGAGTTTTAAACGAGAAGTTGTATAAAGTGCCTGGTATAAGTGCTTCATACATGTGGCCATTGTTACTAATTATGGTTATGAGGTACCACAAACTGGCAGCTTCCCTGTCATGCTGCTGCTATAGCTTGGGAACATAAGGGAGAGCTGGAGTGATGTACTTAGATTAAATATTAGACGGGAAAGCTGTAGTCCATCCCACACACTAGCTCGCTGACAAAGGCCACACCTCCTAGGAGGCGGCAGGTGAAGGGAAACCAGGTGTCATCCAGCTTGGACTGGTCCGACTAGTCGCTAAGGAGACAATAGCTTGGGCCAAAGAGAGATAACAGCAGGCTGCAGCCTCCTGGGAGTGAGGCTAGCCCCTCAAAATCCCAGCAAACACCTTCCTCCTTTCCCCTGAGGGGCTCTACATCCAGGCTAGGGCATTCTGGGCAAAGCCAACAGCTGTACGTATCACATGACCTCACTCTCCATTCCTAATTGGGGAGGGTGGGGGGTGGAATTATTTCCAAAAGCCAAGGTCTTGGCCAATCACTTTAAGCTCCACCAGGTTGGCTAGAGCAAAATGGTCCTAGCCCGGATCAAAACCCAACCCTGGGCTAGCCTGTCTTCAGAGGGGACTGAGCTCCCAGGACTCCTGCAGTCCACACGCCCCGGGGAAGATCAAGTACTTTACCCTCCATTGCCTCCACTGAGGTCCCCTCTTGTCTCTCTTCCGCAGCAGCACTGCCCCCAGGAGGGGCAGCCCCTTGCCTGCCAGCCACCTTGGCCAGAGCGCCCAGAGCATGGCCAGCCAGCCCAGTTCTCAGCAGGAAGCCCTGCCTGCTTTCCAGAGCCACTCTGTTCTCCTCTGGCTCCACTCACTGCTAGCTCAGGTCTGACGGTAACACCAAGGTGGGGAGGGTGGAGCTGGCCGCTCACAGGAGGACTGAGTTGGGTGGCCTGCTGGGGCTGGAGGTGGAGTTTGATATGCTCCAGGAAGTGGCTGGGGGCCCAATTCCCTCAGGCAGGAGGCACTTCAGTCCCTCTCCAAGAGGATGAGGAACTGGTACTCTGGCTCCCAAACCCAGCCTCTGGTTATTATTGAGCTGCTCATGGAAAATAGATACCTGAGTCTCACCCCCTAGATGATTTGATTTCGTGGGTGTGGGTCGAACCCAAGTGTTCATATTTCCAACAAGCCTTCTAGACAATGCTGATGCAGCAAGCCCAGGGAATGGAAGCCAGTAAGTTCTGCCTCAGGGCCTCCGCTCCTCCAGGTAGAAAGAAGTCCTAAAACCATCTGCCTTCCAAGTCCCACCTTCCCCATGTTTCTTAAGCAGGAACATGGAAATCTCCGGTTCAGTTTTATCTGGACTCAAAGGTGTTTCTAATCTCTTGTGGCCTCCCTCATTTATTCTCCAAACACAGACAGTCTGCTGTGAACCAAACCTGCACTAGGCCCTGGAACCAAAGATGAGGAGGACCCATCCATATCCTGAGGAAATTCACAGCAGCTTTTGGCCAGGGCCCTCTTCCTGAATGGGTAGATATACCTGGATGGTCCGGGTATACAGATGGGGATACAGTCAGGTGGTATCAATAGTGACAGCTAAAAAGCAAGTCTGCCTATCCTTAAGCTACTAGAAATAAGGCTTTAGTTCAGAGGGTCCTCTTTTGACCACCATAAGCCTCAGGCTACAGATGGTACGTGATGTCCCCTTTTCTGTGGACCACGACACTTTAGGTGGTGTTTTTCCATCCAGGCAGCTTCCAGAAGAAAAGATTTCTGGGGCAGTGAGCTGATGGGAGATAATTTCTATTCTTCAACCAAGACTTAGTCATCTCCACTCTCCTCCCCAAGGCATGAGGTGGAGACTGAAAAAACAACATCCAAAAAAGAGGTGATTCAATTCCAAAACGAACACTGTAGGCAAGTTGAGACCAGAAACTCCCAGAAAAAAAGGGGATGACTGCCACTGGCCAGGCTCCAACAGGAGGGCCTATTTCTGCTTAATTTGAGCCATGAAGCCAAGACCTGTGCTGAGGTCTCAGAAATGCCTTAGTGCCGCCCCGTTGGTGGTATCCATGCACAGCATGCAGGGGACCCGTGGATCCACACCAGAGGGGCATGAGGAAGGGCGCGGAGCTGGCTGGGGCGGACATGGCAGTCTGGCGTCCGTCTCCTGACTGACGTATTTTCTGGGCTGTACAACACTCTCTCCTGGGAGTCACAGGTCCTGTGCCTCAATAAAGCCATGCTTCTTAGTTCCAGATGCTTTTCATTCTCAAAGAACACTCAGGATGACCAGAGATGGCTAAAGAGGGGGACAGAGAAAGACCAAACTGCCTTTTTGGAGCTGGCCAAAATGGACCAACCCTTCTCCACTTCTCAAACATCCTTGGATATATGTTTCATGATTCTCTCGGTCAGCAGGAGCTGCAGGAAGAGGCCATGAGGCCCTAATATGTGAAGTGCCCGGGGAGACAACTGGGATTAGCTGGAGTTCCTGTGTGTCCAACACAACTTGGTGATGTCAGAAATGTTCTATACCTGTGCTGTCACACCATCAGCCACCAGCCACACTAGCTGTGCTGGACGACACAGATCGAGACACACAGGTGCCACAGGTGTTCTACTGTCTTTTCTCTCTCTGTCACGAATTGGCTTATTCTTCTCAATTCTTACCTAAATCAGTATCTTCTCATTGTTATCTCCATCATAGGACGCGTGGAAAAGAGACCCAAACAGGTTGGTTTCTTACTTTATGATGTTTATTATGAGATCCTCAAGAGTCATTACAGAGTTTCATGTCTAGCCTTCTCCACATCTCCATAGAGGGCAAAGAGGGTCCAGGGAAGGAAAAATGGAGTTTGGGAAAGCTGGATCGTTTACATATTCCAAAGGAAGAAAACACGCATTCTTTATTCTATTGCTTCAAACACATGTGCCACACAGGTTGTGGGAATGGAAGACACAAACAGAGCAAGCCAGGAAGACTGGGTCTGCATGGCAGGGCGAGCTTCTGCTGCACAGAGGAGGGCCGGCCTCATGACTTCACTGCTGCTTCCAGGGGAAGCTCCTCTGAACTGGTGCAAACAGGTCCAAGGGCAGCACTGCTTCTCATGGGCTGGCATGGCCAGCTGGGCCTGGCTCTCCTGAAGTGCTGCTCTGTCTCCCAAACCTGAGCAGTCCCCATCTGCGTGCATGATGCCGAGGGCACGCACTCTGTCCCTGCAGACCCTCCATGGACAGCATGCCCGGGAGGAGCCTAGTCTACTACACCAGTACGTCAGCCTACAACAAAGGCCCAAAATGGCACGGTGCTGCGGGTTAAAAAGAACCGTGGCATGTCAAGGACAGGCTACTAAAACACTGTTGGGGCTGGGCACCATCACCCACCCTCATCACCATTAAAAACACAGCAGCAACAAGACTGTGCGTTGTAAGCCCCACGGAGGACAGGACACAAGGCTGCTCTCCCCGTGTGTCTGCCTGCAATGCTAAACACTCCTCCTGTCTGTCTCGGATACCCGCGGGTGTGGGGAGTCTCCCTGCCCCTCCATGGATGTGGTAGGGAGTGACTTCACAAACCCATGTGCTGCTGCCACCTCCTGCAACGCTCTTGGCTGTCCCTGGGCACCTCGCAAGCGTGCCTGACATCACATCCCTGTCAGTTCCTGATGTGAGCAGTCCTGTGTGTGGCAGAAACCCACCCACCCGCAACAAGCCAGCTGGAGAGAACAATGGCCAGGCCAAGCTGTGAGAGGTAAGCGGGCCGCACTGGCTGCAAAGGGAAAGGTGCCCAAGGCACAAAGCTCTCAGCCCACAGACTAAACCAACCTGTCCTGGGTGGCTGGTGGGTGAACCAGGAGCAGGAGGCCCCTCAGATGTCTAAGAGATATGACAGGCCATCCTCAGGGCCACCGTCACACCTGGCCCTGATGGACGGAGGATGACCCTCTCCTAAGCCTCTAAGCATAGAGCTCTCAGTCCAAGGAGGATCTATTTACAATATACCTGACAATCAATTATCGGTGTATACTGGAAACTGAGACCTCCTCTTGCTTCTCATTTTACCTTGTTCAAAACATTAGTTATTCCCGGTGTCGGGAAAATGGGAGACAAAGCTGGGGTAGAGCAGTGAAGGGAGATAAAGGAAGAAAATAAATAGCGAGAAAGAAACGGAGACTAAAAACATAAAGGGATGAGTGGGGAGCCTCCCAGGGAGACAGAGGGAGTGGTGACTATGGAGAAATGACTGTCATCACCTAGAGAGCCAGTGTCCGGCCTGCGCAGTGAGAAGAAACCTAGGACTGCTCTCCTTCCAGACCCCAGGCCAACTGCGCAGGGGGCTCCATGCAAAGTCCTGCATGTGCCTTCACAGAAAACTCTGAATAAACAATCTCAGGGTTATGGACTCTTGAGACACTTTCCTTGACCAGGTGATTGGTGTACAAAGGCAGGACACTGCCCTTCGTCACCTCCTCCCATCCAAGCAGGTAGTAAATTCTCTGCAACTGCCTGCAACATAATGGTCTATAAGGTATAGCTAATCTCTTTTTTCTATCAAAAAGCTGGTAACACCAGACCACAAGTCTGATAAATTCAGAGATGTGCCAGGGCTCAAGGTAGCCAGTAGTGTCCAAATGGGGAGACACCTGGTGGTGGAAGCAGCCCCTCATTTCTAAGGCCAGTGCTCCTTCCCCTCTCTGGGATAGCTGAACTGTCCATCTGAAGAATTCCTGGCATGCTGGGCTCAGGTGTCAGCTGGGTTTACCTCTTTGGAACAGAAGTAGTGCACGACCACGCCATTGGGGTATCTTGCAAATGCACTGTAGGGAGGGAAAGCCACTCAGGAGTGAGGACCACCTCTAAGAGAAGGCGCCTTACCCATATGCGACCCCAGAAGCAGCCCACCCTAACCACGAGGAATGGCCCACCCTGAGGGTCTTCTGGATTTACATAGCCACCATCTCTGTCACATAACCAAACAGAGGATGAGCTCCATGCAGTTTGAAGGCATGGGAATATTTCTTATTAAATCATCAATGTGCAAAATGGGGCAGATGGAGCAGGACACCGGCCTGAGTCAGCACCAGCTTATGCAGATGTGACAATGCTCATTAGAACAAGTTTCAGGCCAATTCTAACAAAAGACAGAAGTAAGGTCTTTTTGGATTCTTCCACCCACATAAGAAAAAGGACAAAACACCATGCTTTGCAGGAAAGGGGATGGATTAGAATATATGCTTTGAAATACAACGTTGCTGGCTCAGGATTTTACTCAAGTCTTTTTCTTCCTGCAGAGGCACATCCTTAAAAGATAAGAACTTTCTGCCCACATACAACTCACACACACCCACTGGCTACATCACAACGCATAGTTGCCAGAAGGGAAAGGCTTTATAGGCAGAAAATCAAGAGCCCCATGCCATTTCAAGTCTTTAAATCCTCAAGCCCACCCGCAAAACACAACATGGACTGCTCTCTGGAGCCTCAAGAACTAACCATGGCCAAGAGTCAGCAGCCATGCTTTCCCCCTCAGTTAAAGGGCCGAAATCCGTCCCGAGCCTGACCACTATCAAGGCTGAAACTGCATAACTGTGAAGAAGGAAGGCTCACCTGTTCCCGATCTTCTTCTTACACACCATGCACACCTTCTCCTCGGTGATGATGCACTTCACCTGCTGGTGTAAAATCCTCTCTTCCTGGACCTGGGAGAGCAGAGCGACTGGGAGAGAAGCCCCACCTTCCAGCACACAGAACACCAAGCAGAGGCTGGCTGGGTCTCACCTCCCAGCTCCCACAGAGTCCTCTAACTACAACACTTGCAACTAAATGTCAAGTCGGTTATTGTATCGGTTTGAGCTATGGTGTTAAAGCAACACAAAGCTCTGCTTTTGTCTACAGGGCTATGTGGTAACTATCTCTCATACTAAAAAGTATAGCTGCACCTTAGAGTTGGGAAAATTCATACCCTCAGAAATTCCGCATGGAGAAGGTTCTTGAGCACTTGATTGAACCGTTTCTTTTGTGCATTTTCTTCCAAGACCTTTTCCAGAAAGATGCGTATATCATTAATCTGAGTGTTTGCTGGGAGAAGGTTGATGGCCTAGGGACAGGAACAGAGATGGGAACACGGTGAAACAGAACAGAAGTAAGCCTGAGGAAATGTCTGAAGCCACAGAGCTCTCGAATCCCAGTCCATTTCTCTGTCCTCTCCTCTCATTCAATGCTCCCCCAAGTGCCCTCCATCTTCCTGAGAAGAACTCCTGACCTTAGTGGTGTCCAGCTTGCTGTGGTGCAGCTCGAGGACCTGCAGGGCAGCCTGGAGGTTGGCTTGTGGCTCCAGCAGTTCCAGCTTGATTGGTCCCAGGCAGTGAACACTGGGGGGTGACAGGTACATCCGGAGCAGGGACAGATACACCTGTGTCTCATACAAGTACAAACCACATACGTCAGGCTGGCAGAAAGCCTCCCAGAAACCCCCCAGCATGACCACATGTAAAAGTACGAGGGGTTAGTCTGTGGTAAGAGCTGACAGGAGACACTTAAAACTCATCATTTTTCACATTTTAAAAAGATTTTGGTAAAGTCAGTCAATTGCAGATGTTAAAAATTAAGGGCTGTTTTTCCTGAGAGACAAAACTCAAATGCCTTATATTTGTTAAGCATTACACTACTGACAAAATGCCAACACTGCAAAATGACTCAAAAAAGATCCCTCCAAGGAATCTGGCTTTGAGGCTGAGGCCCTATCACATTTTGGCAGAGAAGATGAACCCAAGATGAGATGTCGTAATTTCCTACTGGTACCAGTAATGCAGGATTTCTCATCCTTAGCACTCAAGATTTGCAGCCGCATAATTCTTTGTTGAATTTTAGCAATCTGTTTAGCAGCAACTCTGGCCTCTACCGCCTAGATTCCAGTTACCCCCATATCCCTAGACAGGACGATCAAAAGTGTTTCCAGACACTGACAAATCCAAGTGCATTCTAGACGGCGCATGTAAGTGCCCCTTATCACAACCATTAGATGTTCCTTCTCAACAGGCTGATGACATAATTTACCATTCAAGCTAGGACTCTTTTGAAAGTAAAGGGGCAGGGACGCTACTTATAATCACGTGGATGACAATAAGCCAGAAAATATCCCAAGCAAACCAGGATGTACGGTCACCCTGCCTCTTCCTCAATAAACACATGCAAAACCAATCAGTGATCTTAGCAATTCACACCAGTGTCACCTATGGCCAAATTAGAGAGGGTGAGGTGTACTCTGAGGGACAGTGAAAAGCGCACATGCTCCCTGGGGCCAGGGTCACTACTTACATCTTTGTTGCCATCTTTATTTTGGTCATAATGTTTGTGGCAGTACCTGCAAGGGAGAAAGTGGTGAGACAAGGCCGGAGCAGCCATGTCTAGACAGAGGTCATCAATGCTGCCTCCTGAGCAGCCTCCTGATGGCGCCACAATCGGGGACCAGTACAGGAGGCGGGGGGGGGGGGGGGGGGGCCTTCTTAACCTCTCCCGCCTCTCCTCTCTCTGTGGGGCCAGCTGTTAGACTCCTTGGGTGATACGTGGCAAGGTCAACGTACTCCTCAGCCATCTTTGTGTCCTTCAGGATGTGGACGTAGATGAAGAGGGCTTGCTCATGCTTCCCCATGCGCCCCAGCAGCAGTGCGCGCTCTTCTAAGAGGCCTGGGAGGAAGAAGCAGCATTAAGTAGTCATCGCCACACCATGTAAGCACAGGCCAGGGGCTAAGCTGTTAGACAAATGGGTGGCAACATTTTTATTACTTGGGATTTTGTCAAGAACTGCTAAAATTTAAAAAAGGGTGGAGGGAGATATTTTAGGAGGTACTTTATCCCATCTGTTTTGTGATCACTTCTAAAATGGGTAAGAACCCTCACTGGAAGAGACCAAGTACGTGATAAGTAAGCACCGACAATGTGCCAAGCACTCCAGCTAAAGAAAGTTAACACTTGGTCTCTTTTCTCCCGGAGCTTACACATCAGACAAACATGTCCTTTTCAGATAAATTATGCCAGATCACAAATATTGCTAAATAATGATCTTGACCAAGAACATGTACTGATGCAATAAACAGGTTTCAACCTGGCCATCAATTACCAAGTGGTTCACACCCAGAAGAGACTCCTCTCAGTCATGGTACAAAAGTGAGTCTTCAGATGGGACAGGAACAGCAGCACTGGCCTGAAACACGTGGTTTTTTCCAGAACCCAAATTTTGGGAAGACTAGGGCACTGGGGAAAAAGGGAAGAGGAGTTTTTGCATTGCCTTCTGCTGAATGGCTTCTGGCCATAAGGCAGACACTCACCATCAAAAGGGAAGTCACAGATGAGCCGGCCTGGATCATAGTAGCCAGAAATTTCCAAGAATATAAGGAGCTTCCGTCGGTATTCTCCCAGCTCACCTTCTTCCTCTCCAGCAGGAACTGGAGTTTTGCCTTTAAAGAAAACCAAACTCAATATGAAAGGATGCTATGGGGCAGCAATGTAGGGTCATCAAGAAAAACGAATGATATCACCACAATAATCAGAAAGGGCCTCCGCAGTGGGTTCCAGTTGGACTTTTCTCAGTTTATGGTCTCTACGTGACCCCAAAACATCAGCCTGAGGTACAAAGAAAAACAAGCTGCTCAAACACCCTTGTAGGCAAACCTGTTTCTTATCGGCACAGCTGTCATCTTGCAGACAAACCTGTTCCTTCCCCCACCCACAAGGGTGATGCTCAGAGATGCCCAGATCCAGACAAGGGCTTGAGTCTCCCCTGCTGGGTCACTTAGCTTCCCTGGATCCTGAGGAACTTCCCACCATCTGGGCCTGCAGGGAAGAGTGGGGTCTGCTTCCCTATGCCACATGTCACCCTCGGGTCCCCAGGTCACTTCTAAAGCACAGGACCAACTGGCTGCCTATGAGAACTGGTACCTGCAGGGAAGGACAGGAGATACTCTTTCATCAGACCTTGCACCTTCTCACAGTACAGCTGGATTAGGCAGTTGTGGAACTGAGAGCCTGTCTCCTCCCAAACGTGGATGACATGTTCCTGAGGCAAAACACAGGTCAATCTGGTACCCTCTGCACTGTGACCCAGTTCCGTCACGCAGTCTCCCTCACATTTGTAAGGCCCAACAGGTCCCATCAGATTGTTCCCTAATTAAGCGATAGCTCTTTTAAAACCACCAGGAAGTTTTGGAATACAACCTACAAACATCAGAGATTATTTTCTTGATTTGCAATCTAAGCTCCTTTATTAATTTTGTCCCATGATCCTCTAAACTCTCACATCAGCCCACGGAGTTAAGGTTAAACAGCTGCATTCTAGTACTTAAAACCAATGTGGTTGTCCTGTGGTCACTGCTGAGTGGCTGTACAAACGTGGCTTAGAGAAGTTTTTCTCGAGCATCATTCTTTTATTCCTCTGTACTTTACCTAGATTTAGAAGGCACTCATCAAAAAATTACATTTCCAGCTTCATCTACCAAGATCTCTTTCTTCAGAGGATGCTGAAATCATCTTCCTTACATTCTTACCAATCCCAAGTGACACAAGCCCCAATCCAAATTGCCCAAGAACTAACCCATGTGGTCCTGGATCCCATGTTTAAAGGTTTTTAGTTCAGCCCAAAAAAGATCTTACCAGATAAGGAATAGCCAGACTCTTAAAATTCTCCACCAAGAAGCCAAGCACTCGGTCTCGTGGCAGGGACTCTACCTCTGGGAGATCTTCGGTAAATATCTGTGAGAACAAACCTGAGTTCCAGTGGTGGAACGATCTGTCTGCATTGCCACCAAACACACACACACACCCAGGTGGAGGGGTCAAGTGGACTTCTGAAGGCAGAAGGGTGTGCAAGATGGCACCTGTAGCTAGTGGGACAGCCTAGGTCGCAGGTCCCCCAGTGTCTGTGCAAGGCTCTCTGTGCTACATTACACTGCTGTCTCATATTTCCCAGTCTACTCCTCTGAACACCAGAGAAATTGCATGAATCCCCCCCTCCCCCTTCATCTGCCACTGCCCTAACTAGAATCAGGACCAAGCATGGTACTAGATAAACCCAAGACACCCCCGTGACCTACCTTCAGGCCATCCTCTGGGAAGTCTCGCAGCACCCACACTGAGTAGGAAAAAATCAAATGCAGGTTTTCTGTGCCTGGAGGGGAAAGTCAGCAGGTGAAGCCCACCTGCCCATAGGACCGGGAAGGCAGGTGCACAGGTTGCCCCAGAATTTACTTTCCAGGGATAGTTCTGTCCAAGCACCAGTCACCTAGGGCTGCTTGGCCCTACTGGGCTGTCACAGTTCCACCACAGGAGGGCTTTTACCCCAAAGTAAAAACAAAGCTGGGCGAACACAAGAGAGAGAGGGCACTGACCAGCCAGAATCAGAAATGGAGGGAGACTGGGTCCATTGGAACACAATCCTTTCCCACTTCCCTTTCAAAGCTGGACTTACCCAAATGTTGCAGATACTGCACGGTCCTCTCATGGCCTTTCAGAGGGGAGTTTGCTTTCTTGGACTGGTCCACCAGCACCTGCAGAGCTGGCCATGAAGCCCAAAAACAAGGTCATAAGCCTCTTCCAGAAGGTGCGTCCCCATGGGAGAATTATCACACATTAGTAGGCTTCCCCGATCTACATGTAAGAGACCCTCCCAGATGAGAGGAACCCTCGTCCAGCCACCTTTCTCATGGAGCCCCTTCTTCTCATACAGGATTATCAGTTCGCTGTACTTGTGCGCCTTCTTCAGCACATGCTCGCTCTCTTCGATGTGGCAGTGATTGTTCTCCAGGCGCAGCAGAGGGGCCACCAGGGCCACGTTCGTCTGCAGATGAAGCAGGACTTCAGCAGAAAGTCCTGCTTCATGGAGGAGCCCCCGCCCCACCTAGCCCAGGCCTGCCTCAGGCTGAAAGGCCAGGGTGTTAACACAAGCAAGGGAAGGCAAACCACCCCTTTTCAGGACTATAGGTAGTGGCTTTTACGGCATCATGCTCGTTCACACAACAGATGTTAATGTTCTGGAGGGGAGTGGGGGAAAGAAGGTGATGCATTCAGGAAACACTGCCCCCATCCACCCTGTAGCACTAACCCCAATCTTACCAGAGACCAGCCCACTGCAAATTCTGGGGCAATATCTTGCCTTATCCTCTTAATTCCAAGAAGCTCACAGGTGTCATGAAAAGACCAGGTGGTTCCCACCATCAAACATTTCACTTTTACTAGTGGCAAGTACCCCAAAGTAGCATTTTCCCAGTTTCAGCAGACTGAGAATTGTTGGTACCCGAATGCCTGGAGGACTCACATGCAGGTAGCACTTGAGCAAGGTGGTGTCGATGATTTGCAACAGCTTCTTCTTGGATTTAATGGTGGGAGTGCCTTCCATAAGCGGGGAGGTGCTAGACTGGTGATCAGAGTCATTCAGCTTCTTTACCAGTTGGCTTCGTTTCTGCGAAGGCCCAAAACTGTAGGGTCAAGGCCAGGACTAAATCATCCTTATCACCTGAGCTACCAGGTAATTCCAAAGACCTCCAAAACAGTTCACATACCCACCTTGATCTCACATTAGGACATAATTTTTATTAGGGATCAAAACAGATGAATGCCAAATTGCCACAGATACAGTAACAATTACTGATTGGGTAGTTACTGCACACCAGGCACTATGCCAAGAACTTTATGTTATCCTATTTTAAATCTAAAACAAATGCAAGTATTATTCTCCCCACTTACAAGTGAAGAACCCAAGGCATGGATGTTACATCTCTCACAAGCAGCAGAGGCGAGTTTCAAATTAGGGTCTAATCCCAAAGCCCATGTTCTTCTTCTTCTTCTTGTTTGAATCAACTTTATTGAGGTAGAAGTAACATACAATAAAATGTGTCCTTTAAAAGTATGAGATCCATTCTGACGGACACACACGTGCATGTAACCACGACTCCAATCAAGGAACAGAACATTTCTATCAACCCGGAAAGTTCCCTTGCGTTCTTCTGAAAGGATCCCACCCCTTACACCACTGATCTGATTTCTATCATGAGAGATTAGTTTTTCCTATTCTAGAACTTCATATAAACAGAATCATCTGGTTTGTACTATCTTGTGTCTGGCAGTGCCCACAGTCTTATCTGCTCCATCATCTCTCTGGCATAGTAACAGTGTCAGTTAACTTCACACATTCCAAATCTCAGTAGAGAAGTCCAGGGAAAAGTGTGTGCTTGGAGTCTTAATGCAAGACAGTGGCAACAGAGAGCCTTCTTTATCACCACGGGCTTAGGAGACGGTCCACCCTAGGAATGTTTCTCACTTGGCACAGCCGCATGAGCTCTGCAGAGTGCAGACAGAGGCATGTCTGTATGTTCTTTGCAGGCCACCAGCCACAGCTGGATAGCCCTGGAGCCCAAGGTCAAGGAAATGCCAAGGCCATGCATGCCTGATCAGACCCAAAGGACATTTACTAACCCAGAAGCAGGTGGCTTACAATTGCCTAGCAGTAATTCTCAGGGCCTGGACAGGGGATGCCTTACAGAGGTCTTCAGAATATATAAGGGGAAAACACTTGCTAAGTTCTCTGACTCTGGGTGAGTGCCCAGGAAATTAATAGTAACCCTTGGTGAGAGAAGTTCAGGGTGAAAAGTCTTTAATGGAAACATTAGTTTCAGTGTTTACTTGAAAATTTCACTTACCAATCCATAACAGTAAACTGAAAAATAAACTTAAATCTAAATACTCCCTCTAAAAAAAATCATGTTATAGAAGAATACTTATTGATAGGAAAGAACTTTCTCAGTATACAGCCAGATTTTTAAAAAGTAAGCTAAATTTTAAAAAGTAAGCTATAAAACAACTTTAGTTTGATATCCACTAGCAATGATAATCCAATAAGTAAATTTTTTAAAAACTGAATTCACAAATACATATAGGAGCATACCTCAGAGACACTGTGGATTTGGTTCCAGACAGACCACTTCAATAAAGTGAACATCTCAATAAAGCAAGTCAAATGAATTTATTTCACACTGCATACAATGGTATGGTAGTATTATGTCTAACAAAATAATGTACATATCTTAACTTAAACATACTTTATTGCTAAAAAATGCCAACTATCATCTGAGCCTTCAGTGAGTTGTAATCTTTTTGCTGGTGGAGGGTCCTGCCTCGACGATGATGACTCAGGGTGGGGGTGGCTGTGGAAATTTCTTAAAATAAGACAATAATGAAATCTGCCACATCAACTGACTCTTCCTTTCAAGAACAATTTCTTGGGGGGCACCTGGGTAGCTCAGTAGGTTAAGCAACTGACTTCGGCTCAGGTCATGATCGCATGGTTTGTGAGTTCGAGCCCCGCGTTGGGCTCTGTGCTGACAGCTCGGAGCCTGGAGCCTGGAGCCTGCTTTGGATTCTGTGTCTCCTTCTCTCTCTACCCCTCCCCTGCTCACACTCCGTCTCTCTCTTTCTCTCTCTCAAAAATAAATAAAGACTTTAAAAGAAAAAAAGGAATGGTTCCTTGGGGTGCCTGGGTTGCTTAGTCGGTTAAGCATCTGACTTTGACTCAGGTCTTGATCTCGCGGTTCATGAGTTCAAGCCCTGCATCGGGCTCTGTGCTGACAGCCTAGAACCTGGAGCCTGCTTCGGATTCTGTGTCTCCCTCTCTCTCTGCTCCCCTCCCGCTCATGCTCTGTCTCTGTCTCTCAAAAATAAACATTAAAAAAAAAAATTAAAAAGACCAATGATCACAGATCATAATTATAAATAATAATGAAAAAGTTTGAAATATTGTGAGAATTACCAAAATGTGACACAGAGACACGAAGTGAGTAAATGCTTTTGGAAAAATGGTGCCGACAGACTTGCTCAATGCTGGGTTGGCACAAACCTTTAATTTGTTTAAAAAAAAAAAAAGCATCTGTGAAGCACAATAAAGAAGGCTAGTGTGACTCTAAAGATCTAGAAGGACAACAATATAATGATTACTTTTCTCTGGGTGGGAGAGTTATCAGTGATTTGCACTCTTGCTTTATATTTTCCTGGGGAAAGCACATATTTTTCCACAAGTACGTATGCTCCAAAAAAGTGTTTCAAAAAAATTATTATTTCCTATCAACTAAAATTTATTCTTTTTAGTTCCTTTAACACCTTAGCGTAAATTTATCAGAAATCAAGTAAATTTCCTGGTATTAAGATTTGGCAACAAATAGCTCAATGGTATTAATGAACAGGGAGATGAAGGAGAATGAAATGTGTGAGCCCACCGTGATTGCTACAGGATTCATTTACAGAATATGCCTGTGGTTTAGAGAAGGCCCTCACTTCCATGTCATAGAAAAGCAGGTTCTAGAAGTCCCAGGCAAACTCTTCCACACACCTCTGTACTATACCTACCTGTGTCAGGTAGTCAATCAGAGCTAAGTGTGCCTTCTCCAATTCAGCCCCCGAGAGCACAGGCAGTGGGTTAGGGTACTGCAGCTGTTTCCTGTAGTCTGTGGGCAGCAGGTCCGGGTACAGGCCCATCACATGGGTAGGATCTAAATGGAAGGTAAACGTGATTGCCCAGGAAGAATCATGTAGCAATTTAAGGAGCCAATAAAATGAGACTATTATTATGGCAAAATAAGTTCCAGACTGATTTTTTTTGAGGATTTTTTTTTTAATCTTTTAAGTAATCTCTACACCCAACATGGAGCTTGAACTCACAACTCTGAGATCAAGAGTCACATGCTCCACCAACTGGAGCCACCCAGGCTCCCCCAAGATGGGCTTTTTAAAAAAAGGAATGACTCCAAGTTCATAACGACTCAATGAGCTATATACACTTACATAATTCGAGCACTATTTATATTTCACCAAACCATCACAAAAATGGCTTGACTCTACATTCCATTCATGGACACATACACATACGCAGAATTCGAACTGAAAATTTATGAGCTCTCTGAAAATGGAGAAAAACTTTTCCAGGAAAAACTGATAAGGCAATTAAAGTTGAAAAGATCAATGACCTTATCTGTCAAAAAAGGAATATTACTAAGACAAATGGCCAAACGATAGGCTAGGGCATATATTTGCAGCATATATGGCAAGAGATTATTAAGTTGATTATATAAAACAAATCCACACAAATTGGTAAAAAAAAAAAAAAAAAAAAAAAAAAAAGAATAAATTTCATTTGATGAACAGGCAAAAGACATGAACATCTGACAAGAAAATAATGTAAGTGGGAAAGCATTCTGTTACATTAAGAATCAAAACAGTACAGGGAGTCTTGGGGGGTTCAGCTGGTTAAATTTCTGACTTTGGCTCAGGTCATGATCTCATGGCTCGTAGGTTCAAGGCCCACTGAGCTGTCAGCACAGAGCCTGGAGCCTGCTTCGGATTCTGTGTCTCCCTCTCGCTCTGCCCCTCCCTGCTCATGCTCTGTCTCTCTCTCTCAAAAATAAAAAAAACAGTAAAAAAATTTAATAAAAGAAAACAGTACACACTAAAAACATGTACACATTTTTATATCCATTTAATTAGTAAAAAAAAAATTTATATGATACTACCCAGTGCTTGAAATATTATGAAACTGAATCCTTTTTACACTGTCAAGGCAAAAAATACTGCTACCTCAATAAGGAAAAAAGCACCTGGACCCACTAATCCCAGTTCTAGGAGTTCACTCTAACAAAATAGTCTACAAATGGGAGGGGGAAAACACATCTGAATGAACAGGTAATGTTATCATCATTATTTGCAACGATGCAATTCTGGAAACAATGTGGAATTTCTTCAGCAGCAGAAATAAGAACGTATTTTTCATTCGACTAAGAGATTATAATGCAATCATCACAAATTATAATTATGAAGGGCACACAGCAACATGAAAAAACGCTCTAACAATTTTACGTGACAAAAGCTATAAAAGTGTACACCTTTATGATTATAATTACATTAAGATGTGGACATGTGGAAAAAGTTTGGATGAGAAGGAGACAAAATGAGAGTCAAGGCTAGATCTGGAGTAAGCTTTGTTTCCTTTAACACCGTAATAATGTTTTGTACTAGCATTACTTTATTTTCATTAAAAAAAAAATTTTTTTTTAAAGTTGGAGGAACATGAGAAGGCCATGTCCTTTCTGTAAGGAGGCGAGCACCACGCAAACAGACCAGAAGAGAAACGCTACACAGCCCTGAACCCTCCAGGACCCACATCATCCCCAAGGAACCTGTGTCTGGCCACAAAATTTCTGCCCAGCCAGGAAGACGGTGTTCCTCAAAATCAGAGAATCATGATAATGTGAGGAAGACACTCGTGAGAAGCAGCACCTGAATGGCCGAATGGGACAGTTGACAGTTGTACGTGGAGGCCACACAGAAACACAGTCTAAGGAAAGAAGACGGCTGTTGGGGAGCTGGAAGGAAGGGTGGCCCACAATGTGAGCCTCCATCAGCCTCCTGCACCACAGTGTGTGTCTACAAACAGGGCTCTGATGGTGTCATTGTACTTAAAACCGTGTGCCCAAAGCCAATCACCCAAAGCCTCCAATATGATGTCTGAACTCCCTTGCAGCATTCAAGGTCCTCTGAAATTTGGCCCCAGCTTCTCCTTCTAGTGTGATCTATCCAGCGCCACAAACATCCCACTGAGCTGTGGTTCACAGATCCTCAGACACAACTGTGTCCTCCCGCCACCTGCCTTCCTTTACACTCTCCTTTCCCCTGTATCTTCCAGGGCCCAGGTCACCTCCTCTCTCCCCTCCTCTTGAGACCTCCTGACTCAGTTCTCCACAAGCCTGAAGACCTATTTCACGCTTATTCCAATGTTTTCCTGAGCAGTTTTACATGCAACCTCTTTATGGACACACAACATGTCTTATTTATCCGTGAAGCCCAGGACTGAAGGCAGAGCTGGTGCTGACCAGGCTTATCTGATCTGCCTTTGGGCTGAGTCCAGGATTATGCCACACATCAAATCCCCAGTAATACAGACAAATAATTAACAATGGGATTATATTTCTTATACAGAACAAATGATACAGATCAACTCTGCTCTGGCCACATGGATCTGGCTGCTCCCTGAACATTTCAACCTCACTGCCTTTCCACTAGCCATTCCCTCTGCCTGCAGTGCACCTCCCCAGACGTGTGCCTGCTTCAATAGCCTCTTTCAGTCCCTAACTTCTCAGAGATGCCTTCCCTGATCATTTAATCTCAAATTTCAATGCTAATTCTTATCTTCAGTACTCCTTACCCCCCTTCTCCTGTTTTATTTTTCTTAGGACTTACCACTTCCCAACATATTATAATTTTGCTTGTTTATTTCGTTGTCTGCCCTGTCTCCATCAGAATATAAGCGCACGACACGGTATCCAGAATTGTCTTCAGTGCATGGTAGAAGCTTGATAAAATTTTTGTTGACTGAATAATGAATATACTATGTGAACCAATTCAACAGGCTCAATTTCAAGATCTAGATATGGGCTTCAAGAAATACAAAAATTATCTTATTCATATCATACTCAACCACTCAAGACTCCAAAACCCCACGGCCTCAATGCAGTGTGTGTTCTTATCAAGCCATCATGCAAATACCGGCAGCACTTACCTTTCTATTTTGCATTAGAGCTTTTTATGTACAAGTTGTGGATTACCACAAGGAAATACTGCTAAAATATTGGTTCTTAAACATCTTTAGGATCTAAAACATCTTAAAGAATTTGATAAAAGGTCCTGATCCTCTCTCTAGAAAAACCCACACATGAAAAAATTTTTGTATCAAGTCTAGGGTGGTTTATAGATTTGATAAAGCCCACTCACAGGTCCCATGTCCCCAGTGGCAGGAGACACAGCTTCTTTCTGACTCATAAAAGCTAGAAATAGGACACCCTTGTAAGAAGCCTATCCGTGGAACACAGGAAAGGAAAGGGCAGGAAAGCAAACCTGGGCCCAGTCCATCCTATACTAGAGGGATGAAAGGACACTGGGCCCGGTAGTATTATATTCCAGCCATTTGAGACTGTTTTCTGCAGCCTGGCCTCACTCTGGCTCAGAACATGCCTCCACAAAACTTCCTTTTGCTCCCATTCTGTGCTCTTGAAGCATTCTTCTGACTTGGCATCCCAGGTACATTCTTTTCTGCTACAACCTGAGTTTCTTTCATGTGAATTAGTTCATGCACAGTTGGTAAGTGGGAGAATGAGATCATTGTGAGGCAAAAATTGTGTCCATTCGTATGCAAAATTTCCCCAACTTGTTAGTGTTTTCAAGTGACCAGGCAAGCTTCCTCATAATTAAAGAGAAAGCCTAATTATACTGGGAGACCTAAAGAAAGGAACTTAAAAGTGACCTTTTTTAGCCCAGGGAGTGGCTGGTTAGTAGCTTCAAAACCGCTACACTTTCTATTAAGTTAAACCACCTGCAAAAGCTGAGAGTCAAAATGAAGCAAAGATGTTCTCCCCATATTAATTATTTGAGGGCTTCATAAAGAAGTCTATATCCAGGATGAGACGCTTTATTTTGATGAAACTAGTTTCTATTAGAAGCAAATATTCTCAAAGATTTGTATCTCAAAGGAGAAAGCACAGCCCCAGGATTCAAGATTGCCAAGCACTGTCATGCTGGGTACCAACACCAGTGGGAATTTAGTTTTAGTAGGACCGTTATTGTTTTAATTAGTGTTCCACTTACAAAGTTGCCTATGTCTTGAGTGGTCTGCCCCAGTCCCATTTTTCCCACAAGCCCTGTTATGTCCCATTAAGGATTTATTTATTTTAAACTTTGAGAGAGAGAGAGAGAGAGAGAGAGAGAGAGACAGAGAACAAGCGAGCAGGAGAGGGGCAGAGAGAGAGAATCCTGTGCTGTTAGAGCACAGGCCAACACGGGGCTCAATCTCATGAACCGTAAGATCATGACTTGAGCCGAAATCAAGAGTCAGATGCTTGACCGACTGAGCCACCCAGGCGCCCCTACAGGAGTTATTTATTATAGAATATAGGTTTTGCAGAACCCCATTCAAAGCATCATAACAAAATGCCTGTACCTCAATACACATAAAAAAGAGTGCCCTGGGTGCCCTGTACGAATATTCTAGCCACTGGAAAGAGATCTGGCCTCTCTACTGTAAATAAATAAAGGGATATTCTGTTAATATATTGGTCTCATGTGATTTTCGTCAGGGTCAGACTATACTGGTAGTCCGATGATCTCTGGATATACTAAGAACATCCACTTCTGGACCTGAGGACCAGACCTTAGTCTGAGGTCAATGGAGATGCTGCCCACTAGACAACATCACCACCAGCACACCTCCTGCCATTGGTAAGGGTCCACTTGGGCCTTAGTTCCCTACAAGACTGCTCTTTGAAAGCAGAATTTGTCTGGTTATAGTTGCTTGGAGCCCAGTGGAGTGCACTGTATGTATTTGTGGAATGAATAAATTAAAAGATACTAACTTCATTAAGACTGACTTTAAAGCTTTAGGATTGGGGTTCAATTATCATTGGTACATAGAAAAAGTACCAAGTTACTATGGTATTTATAGCTTATTATTCCAGGGTTTTCCCAAAGAGCTGGTAGTACACTGAAGATAAATGTCCCAAATGAGTTCATTCGGAGGAAGGATGGTACAAATTTATTGATTCAGGTTGCCCAGCTTCCACCCCCCTTCTTAAATAGGTGAGCTCCTTCTTCCATACCACATGTGGTCTTGGAGAATAGTTCTAGGCACCTACGTTTGCCTTCAGAAGCAAAGGGTAGCCACAACCTCTTTCCCCACCCCTAGTAAAGTCAGAAGATGTGAGACTCTGACCCAATCCTGGTCAATTGGATACCCTTGATCTTGAGAAAGTGACTCAAGGATGACAAGCAGTTATGGTACACACCAACAAAGATCACAGCCTACATGGTTCTTTTATGTAATGTTGATACTCCTCCAGCAAGAGGTAGGGTCTGTGTTCCCCTGCCTTGAACACATAAGAATATGGCAGAAGTGACTATGATAAAAGGCACTGAGGCTTCCACTGAGGTCTCTTGGATTGCTCACACCAGGAAAAGCCAGTCACTAGGAATGAGGACACTCAGAGGGACCCACTTAGATAAGTACTGAGGCCTCCAGCTCACAACCAGCACCAACTTGTCAGCTATGAGAATGAGCCACTCTGGAAGTGGATCCTCTAGCCTAGTCGGGACTCCAGATGAAGATAGCCGAGCCAACATACAACTACAATCACACGAGAGATCCCAAGCAACAACTGCCTAGCTGATTCCTTCCCAAATTCCTAACCATAACACATACCGGGAGAGATAACAGATGATTTGTTATTTTACGCCACTAAGCTTTGGGGTGATTTGTTACATGGTATTAGATAGCTAATACAAGCTGGTGAGGGGCAATTTTCATTGAGGATGTGGTAACAGGCAGTAGCAACAGCTCAGGAAGTAACTGTGCCAGTGGAGGACTGCTCAGCCTGTCCTGGTTCCAAAGGGATTGCTGTCCAGCTTCCTGCTTCTTGTTGGGAGGTTCTCTGGAGCTCCCTTGGTTCCTATCATTCCCAAGCCTGGTCTCCATTAATTTTGTGTCTACCTACCATTCTCTTAATATTCCAAGAAACCACGCTTCATTTATCCAGATACTGCTTTAATTAACCAGAACTGGTCTCCATTGCTCACAACCAAGAACCTTAACTGATACAGGGAGTTATCTTTAGCTCATTATTGGCCAATGATGAGGGAAGGAGAAAAAAAGGCAAAACAAAAGAAGAAGGGATAAATATTATATAGAGTCAAACCAAGTATATATAAACGGACCTAAATTAAGCAAAAATAGAATGTACAGAAACAAAACAATTTAATACTAACAACAAGCTAACTTTATTTGGCATTTATCCCGTACCATGCACTGTTCTAAGTACTTTACATAATCTTCACAATGCTTTGAGATAAGTATTATTATTCACCCTGCTTTGCAGAGGAGAAAACTGGAACACAGAGAGGTCCGCTAACTTTGCCTGAGGTCAGCAGTCAGACTCCAGCGTCCCTGCCCCTCACAACCATGTTCTAATGTCTAGAGAGTTTGTAGGTCTCTGAGAACAGGAAGGGCTTTGCAGCACTGCCTTGTGTGACTCTCAAAAGTAACCTACTGTTTAATCCTACTAAGCTCAGGTCAGGGACTTTTGCCTAGAACGGCATTCAATAAATACTAGATGACTGAATACACACTTGTTCACTTGAATTACTTTCTGTTTTCTTTCTCTAATGGCAAGGGTAAACCACTGTGGGCAACTGGAAGTCTGTGTTTATGGGTGAGACCAGATGCACAAGATGAGGGCTGTAAATATATAACCTGTGGTCACCCACCAGATCCTGTGAGGCATGAGGATCAATTGACTTGAGCACTGGTCTCAGATGTCTAGTATCACTTCTTCTGTGCTTCCCAGTTTCCCTTCCCTCCATGAAGTCCTTATCCCAGGGCCATACCCGCTTGTTACCTGTGCCAAGCTTAGCAAAGACCTGCATGGACTCATCAAAACGCTTCTGGCAGAAGAGGTTGAAGGCATACAAGTTCTTAATGTGATGGATCTGTTGCTGCTTTTCACTGTCGGAATCATCTTTCATTTCCTAGTAAGACAGCAGAATAGGTAAGAGTTCACTCACTCACCAAGTATTTATTCAGTATATACTAGGTATTAGACACACCCTATGAGGCCCACATACCAAAGTGTACAAGACAGCCACATGGCATCTGCCCTCATAGACTGCCCTGATATTCTAACCAAAAGACTGAGAAGAAATTATGTAATTAAAATATAACTGGGTTTCCACAAAATATGTGTGACCCGTATTCCTGAAAATTGTCAAGGTCATGAAAAATAAGGAAAGATTAAGAAACTGTCACAGATCAGAGGTCACTGAAGACATACAACAGCTAAATACAACGTGATTTCTGGACTTGAAACTGGAACAGAAAAAGGGCGTTACGTTAATGGAAAAACTGGTGAAATCTGAGTCAAGTCTAGAGTTTAGTTTAAAAACACAAAAAAATCAAAACCAAAACAAAACAGGGTGAGTGATGACAGAAGCACATGGGAGGGGTATCTAGTCTAGTCTGAGCAGTGGGTCTGAGAAGGACACCAAGAGGAATGTGGACTAAGACATAGGCTGAGCTGGACTTAACCAGGGGAGTCTGGGCAGCTGACAGATGGAAGGGAAGAAGAGTATGTTTTCCCAGCAAAGAGGACAGCACGTGTGCAAGGCCCTAATGTGACAGAGGGAATCCAGGCATGCTCAAGGATCAAAGGACATTTAACGTAGCTGGCACAGTAGGGACAGGTGCTGTTCACAGTAAGCTATTTATTATTTTTGTTTCTCCCTTATAACCCTTCATTCCCCTTATATTCTTTTAAACCCATCTTTAGGTTTAATTTCTTCCTTCAAACTGTCTTTCCATTTTTCCCTTCTTTTCCTTTCCTTGTGCCATCTATTGCCTTGTCTAGACCACCATCACCATGCGGCCACACCTGGTCTAAGCCCTCTTGGGTGCTTTACAGGCTTTCAAAACCTGGCACAGCCTCCTTATCTGGATTATTCCCAGACATTCAAGCATCACCCTCTGCTTCAGTCAGGATGGGCTCCAAACAGTTTCCACACTTGTTTTCACTTCTTCAACTTCCTTAGGCTCTTAGCATTCTCTGTTTCCTCACCTGATTCTGATCTATTCAGAAAGGGTCCAACCTGGGGATGCCGTGTCCAGCCGACAGGGAACTGCCCCTTGGCTAAAATTTTGCTCCATGTTTTGTCAATGGTAAAAACTTTAGTATGTTAATTGTCCTCTGAAAGTTTCATGTAGTTCTTTAATTTCTTTACAGAAAAAATAGGTTCCTCAAGAGCGAAGATGGTATTAACCAACCTTCTTTCATCACAGCACAGGATACCTACTAAGCACAAGTCTAGAAAAGAGAAGGAAAAATGGAAACCCACTTCTACCTTCTCCACTGAAGATTAAACACACAACCTGCAGCAGGAAGATCACTGAAAAGACCCATGATCTTCCTGTGGAGAAAAATAAGATACTAAAAAAGCTATGCG
This sequence comes from Panthera uncia, assembly GCF_023721935.1. Classification (NCBI taxonomy): domain Eukaryota; kingdom Metazoa; phylum Chordata; class Mammalia; order Carnivora; family Felidae; genus Panthera; species Panthera uncia. The sequence continues at coordinate 84,404,422 of NW_026057582.1, forward strand.
CTGCATCATACCCTTTAAAGTTCAAAAACTAAATACATATTCTAGCACACAGATATATGTAAATGATTAAACAAGAAGCAACTTCTTAAAATTTAACTACAGGGGCGCCTGGCTGGCTCAGTCAGTTAAGCGTCTGACTCTTGGTTTCGGCTCAGGTCATGATCTCCCAGTTCGTAGCCCCACATCCGGTTCCACGCTAATAGTGCTGAGCCTGCTTTGCAATCTCTCTCTCTCTTTCTCTCTGCTTCTCCCTGCTCATGCTCTCTATCTCTCTAAATAATAAATAAACTTAAAAGGAATTTTTAAATTTAATTCCAGTACAGGGATGCCTGGGTGGCTCAGTCAGCTGAACATCCGACTCTTGATTTCAGCTCAGGTCATGATCTTAGGGTTGTGGGATTGAGCCTCACATTGGGCTCTGCAATGAGTGTGGAGCTTGGGATTCTTTCTTTCTCTTTCTCTCTCTCTCTCTCTCTTTCCCTTTGCCACTCTACCCACTTGCACTCTCTAAAAATAAAAAAAATAATAATAAAAAAACATTTAAAATTTACTTCCAGTACAATTAACGTAGTATTATATTAGTTTCAAGTGTACAATATGGTGAGTTGACAATTCTATACAATACTCAGTGCTCATCACGATATGTGTACTCTTTTTAAAAAATGTTTATTTATTAGAGAGTACATAGATGCGCACATACGTATGGGAGGGACAGAGAGAATCTCAAGCAGTCTCCGTGCTCACACAGGGCTCAATCTCATGAACTGTGAGATCATGACGTGAGCCAAAATCAAGAGTCTGATGCTTAACCAACTGAGCCACCCAGGCACCCCATGATACGTGTACTCTTAATCCCTTTCACTTATTTTCCCTCATCTACCCACCCTTCTGATAACTACCAGTTTGTTCTCTACAGTTAAGAATCTGTTTTTGTGGTTTGTCTCTTTTTTTCTTTGGTCTTTTGCTTCTTAAACTGCACATATAAGTGGAATCATATGGTATTTGTCTTTCTCTGACTGACTTACTTCACTTAGCATTATACTCTCTAGATCCCTCCATGTTGTTGCAAATGGCAAAATTTCATTCTTTTTATGGCTGAAAAATATTCCACTGTGTATATATACCATATCTTCTTCATCCACTCATCTATCAATGGACACTTACATTGCTTCCCTATCTTGGCTACTGTAAATAATGCAATAAACACAGGGGTCCATATATCTTTTAGAATCAGTGTTTTTGTGTTCTTTGAGTAAATTCCAGTAGTTGAATTACTGAATCATATAATAGTTCTATTTTTAATTTTTTTAGGAAACTTCATACTGTTTTCCACAGTAGCTATACCAATTTGCATTCCCACAACAGTGCATGAAGGCTCCAGTTTTTCTCCACATCCTCACCAACACTTGTTGTTTCTTATGTTGTTGATTTTAGCCATTCTGACAGGTATGATGTATCATCTCATTGTGGTTTTAATTTGCATTTCCCTGATGAGGAGTGATGTTGAGCATCTTTTCAAATGTCTGCTGGCCATCTGTATGGCTTCTCTGGAGAATGTCTGTTCATGCTTTCTGCCCATTTTTAAATTGGATTATTTTTGGGGTGTTGAGTTATATCAGTTCTTTATATATTTTGGATACTAATCCTTTATCAGGTATGTCATTTGCAAGTATCTTCTTTCATTTAGTAGGTTGTCTTTTAGTTTAGTTGACTGTTTCCTTTGCTGTGCAGAAGCTTTTTATTTTGATGTAGTCCCAATAGTTTGTTTTTGCTTGTTTCCCTTGCCTAAGGAGACATATCTAGAAAAATGTTGCTATGATCGATTTCAGAGAAATTACTGCCTGTGTTCTTCTAGGATTTTTACGATTTCAGGTCTCACATTTAGGTCTTTAATCCATTTTGACCTTATTTTTTGTGTATAGTGTAAGAAAGGGGTCCAGTTTCAATCTTTTGCATGCTGTTGCCTAGTTTTTCCACCACCATTTTTTGAAGAGATTGTTTTTTACCCATTGTATATTCTTGCCTCTTTTGTTGAAGAGTAATTGACCATATAATCATGGGTTTATTTCTGGGCTCTCTATTCTGTTCCATTTATCTATGTGTCTGTTTTTTGTGTATTATAGTGCTTTTGTTAATACTGCTTTGTAGCATATCTTGAAATCTAGGATTGTGATACCTCCAGTTTCATTTCTTCCTCTTTTTCAAAACTGCTTTGGCTATTTAGGGTCTTTTGTGGTTCCATACAAATTTTAGAATTGTTTGTTCTAGTTCTATGGAAAATGCTATTGGTATTTTTATAGAGATTGCATTAAGTCTATAGATTACTTTGGATAGAATGGACATTTTAACAATATTTGTTCTTCCAGTTAATGAGTATGGAATATCTTTCCATTTGTGTCATTGTCAATTTCTTTCATCAGTGTTTTATAGTTTTCAGAGTACAGACCTTTCACCTCCTTGGTTAAGTTTATTCCTAGGTATTTTATTATTTTTGGAGCAACTGTAAATGGGATTGTTTTCTTAATTTCTCTTCCCTCTATTTCATTATTAGTGTGTAGAAATGTAACAGATTTCTGTAGATTGATTTTGCATGCTGAAACTTTACTGAATTCATTTATCAATTCAAGCAGCTTCTTGGTGGAATCTTTTGGGTTTTCTATATACAGTATCATGTCATCTGTAAACAGTGATACTTTTACTTCTTCCGTACTGATTTGGATGCCTTTATTTCTTTTTGTTGTCTGACTTCTATGGCTAGGACTTCCAGTACTATGTTGAACAAAGCAGTGAGAGTGGACAATCTCACCTTGTTCCTGACCTTAGGGAAAAGGCTCTCAGTTTTTTTCTCCATTAAGGATGATGTTAGCTGTGGGTTCTTCATATGATATTGAGGTACAGTCCCTCTAAGCCTATTCTGTTGAGAGTTTTTTATGAATGGATACTGTACTTTGGCAAATGCTTTTTCTGTGTCTACTCAAATGATCATATGGTTCTTTATCCTTTCTCTTGATGTGACATAACACATTGATTAATTTGCAAATATTCAACCACCCTTGCAACTAAGAAAGAAATCCCACTTGATTGTGGTGAATGATTTTTAAAGTACTGTTGGATTCAGTTAGCTGGTATTTTATTGAGAATTTTTGCATCTGTGTTCATCAGGGATATTGGCCTGTAGTTATCTCTCTCTCTCTCTCTTTTTTTTTTTTTTTTTGTGGAGTGTCTTTATCTGGTTGTGGTATCAGGGTAATGGCCTCATAGAATGGATTTGGAAGGTTTCCCTCCTTTTCTGTTTTTTTCAAATAGTTTGAGAAGAATATGTATTAACTCTTCTCTAAATGTTTGGTAGAATTCACCTGTGAAGCCATCTGGTCCTAGACTTTTGTTTTTTGGGAGGTTTTTTGTTTGTTTGTTTGTTTTTTAATTTTAGAGTAAGAGTGTGCAAGCAAGTAAGGGAGAGGGGCAGAGTGGGAGAAAGAGGGAGAGAAAAAGGAAATCCTAAACAGCCTCCACACTCAGCATGGAGCCTGGGGCACGGCTAATCCCACAACCTGGGGATCATGACCTGAGCCGAAATCAAGTGTTGGACACGCAACCAACTGAGCCACTCAGGCACCCCGGGAAGTTTTTTGATTACTAATTCAATTTCACTGCTGACAATCAGTCTGTTCAAATTTTCTATTTCTTCTTGATTCAGTCTTGGGAGGTTATAGGTTTCTAGGAATTTATCCATTTCTTTTATTTGTCCAATTTGTTGGCATATAATTTTTCATAATTTTCTTATAATCCTTCGCATTTCTGTGTTGTCAATTGTTAATTCTCCTCTTCCTTATTTCATTTATTGGAGTCCTCTCTTTGGCTAATGGTTTATCAATTTTGATGATCTTTTCAAAGAACCAGCTCCTAGTTTCATTGATTTGTTTTATTGTTTTTTAGTTTCTATTTCATTTATTTCTGCTCTAATCTTTATTATTTCCTTCCTACTACTGGTTTGGGATTTTGTTTGTTCTTTTTCTAGCTCCTTTATGTGTAAAGTTAGATTGTTTATTTGAGATTTTTCAACAAGAAACACATTTTCAACGGGCGTGATAAATACAAATTTAGGGTAATGGCTATGTCTTGAGGGAAGGTAGAGGGATGGGATGGGGAGGAACATATAGGTTATATAAGTTATTTTTCTTGGGTAAGATGGTGCATTCATGGGTATTATTTCAAAAATGAAAATAAAATAACAGAGGGCAATGCATAGGTGGCAAAAAAAAAAAAAAAAAAATTAGTAAGATGTTAAATTAAATGCCCTAAGAAAGAAACAATCTTTATGGGATATTAAACGTGTCTAACTATTAAGAATGGATTTTTGTTTTAAATCCAGAACATGTATATCCAAGATGAATGTTACTTTTCAAAAGTATCTACCACATGTGACTACAAACATAAATTCCAAAACATGCAACCACTGCTTTCCTTTCAGAAAGAACTGACAAGATACTCTAAAAAGTAAGCTTTTAAAATATTATCTTCATAAAAATCTCTTTTACTAAATTAATTTAATGAGTAGGATCGGAATAATCTTTGGTTGTTTCCTAAACTCAAATCCACTCTCTACAGACAATAATCACCACTGGGGATGTTTAAAAGAATAAGACAAATCTCAGAGATCAGCCTCCAAAACTTGGCAATGAGAGAAACACCAAAATAAGAGCATGGTTACTACTTGGCTATGAACCTCGGCTATGAACAATATCCCATGGAAACATTCAAGGACAGTGGCAGCCATAAAGAGTGCATCCTTCTCAAATGCAGCAACATGAGGTGGTTTCAGAATACCTGAAGAAGGCCTGCCTATCCAAACACAGGGGAACTACTGTTGAAAGGGATTTTGAGTGGCCCTCCAGTTGTTGCATTTAACCAGACTGCGGTCTTACATTTATAATTGCTACTTTAATACCTGCACTGTCTTTAATTTTTCAAGGCTGTAACGTATCTATTAAATTATTTTATTGTCTTATTAATTCTAGGAGATATTTGGCATTCTTCTCCATTTTACAGATAAGCAAACTGAAAGTGTGAAATTATTTAGAGTTTATGGCAGCATCAGATCCCAAATCCAAGTCTCCTAACTTTCAGCTCTGTGCTTATTCTACCAGTCTAAACCAAATATAAACATCTAAAACAAAAAAACCTGCTTTGAACAACGAGAAATGCAGACTCAGATCCATATCTCAGAAATAATACTTACTGCAAGCTGTAGAGCCAGTTCAAACTGCTTGTCCTGGAGAAGCTGTTGGATTTGGGTTGCCATGGGGACAGGAATGAGTCTCCAAACAAAATGATTGCTGGCCACATAGATAATATTTGATCTGGGGGCAGGAATAAGAGTATCAGCAAAAGGACACAGGCTTTATGATGACATAGGTGATTTTAAAGCTTTGCAATCTGGCAGCTACAGTAAAAAAAGAAATTCCTTACCCTCCCGAGGTAATGAAGCGGGGCCTTTGCAATTCAATACTCTGGACCAGAAGCCTCGGTTCGAATGTTCGGATCTCCACATATCGAGGCAAAACTGCAATGATGTAGGGAGGCTGGTGCTCTAAACAAGAAAGAACACCTTGAATTGCAGATCTGGTCTATGAACTGCTTCAGTTTCCCATTTCTAAGCTGCACTTAAACAGGATCTCCCAATAGTCCACTAGTCAAATACCAAGTCAGGATCCTACATTGTGATATCCAAAGGGAAAAGATGTTTTGTCCAAGTGATGCTAAGAGAAATCTCTTGCACAAGAAGGATGCATCCAGCTTCGCTGACAGTGACCTGATCCCACTCCTACCATCTCCTCCAAAGGACTGGGTGAAAGCTTCACCTGCTCCCTTTCTCACCAGTCACAAAATTAAGCCAGAGAAAGGTCAGTGGCAGCTGCCCCTAACAATGCATCAGAGGGAGAATAAGGTTACATGACCTCTTCTTTCATTCTCTTAGGAAGGGCAGGAGGAAGGTAACTTCTTTTTTCCCTAAAATGAGGCTAACGAAAGAATTCCACATTTCTGGCCAAAGTTATTTCTGCTTAAGATTTTCACAGGGAAAAGATGCACACTCCACCTGATGCTTAATGGTTACAGAGAAGGCAACTGGATGGCATTCTCAGGGTAGCAGTTTTCTACCACTGATGTGAGGTATCTAGAAAGTAGAGGAGTGGTTGCCAAGGGCTGAGGGAGAGAGAAACGGGCTGTTACTTAATAGATATGGAGTTTTAGTTTCGCAAGATGAAAATATTCTGAAATCTGTTGCACGACCATATGAATATATGTAATGACTGAACTGTAGGCTTAAAAATGGTTAAGGTGATAGATTTTATGTTATTTTTTATCACAAAACTGAAAATTTTTTAAATGTAAAAAAAATAGTAAGAAATGAACCACTAGATGGCATCATTATCAAAAAGAAATGTAACCTCAAAGAATGTATTTGTAGTTTCTTAGTCTGGCTAACTTCCTATGAATTTATTTTCCTCATTTATTTTCTGATAAAAAGTTTTTCATATTATGTTTGCAATTTACACTCTAAATACAGTAAAAAATTTACAGCCAGAAGGGACCTGGCCTAAGTAATACTTCTATCACTTTGAACACCATCACTGTTATTAGGCTGGTATTTTTCATCTTACAAAAAAAAATAAAGTAAAATAAATGTGGTTTTGTGTTGGATTTTTTACTTTTCTTTTTTTGCTGGCCTCCTTTTTAAAAGCTAGTACAATTCCCTTTGGTGTTAATTTGTATAAATTTGAAAATTTCTCTCCTTTAATCTGGTCTAATTTAATGAAAAAGGTAATCTATAATAGAAGCACTCTTATCATTGCCCAGTCCCCTCAACTCTTTGACGATAGAGATGGTCTATATCTGTTTGTATCTTCAAAACTTGGCAGAGTGCCTGGTATACAGCAGATATATAACAAATTGCCAACAATGACAGTGATTCACCTATTCAGCAAGCATTTCCTAAAAGGCTATATGATGTCTCAGGCCCTACTCAAAGTGGATCAAGACATGAGTCCAGGGTTCACAGGGCTCCTACATGAGCACAGAAGACAGCTCAACTGTATCCAGTGAGACAGTGTCGGTACCATGACAGGGAAAGCTGAAAGAGCTTTGGAAGCAACAAGGGGAAGTGACTAATTCTGCCTGTGCATCAGAGAAGACTTCACAGGGGGAAGTGCCACTGAATAGGGCCTTGTCATGTGAGCTGGACAGGGCCAGGCAGAGAAGAAATCAAGAGACAACAGCACGTGTGATGATCACTCAGTGAGGGGGGTTCCACGATGACTGGAGCCTGGGTGAAGTGGTAAAGTTGAGAGCAGAAATATAAATGAAGTTTAAAATGCACACCATCTAAGGAGTTTAGTCTTCCTCTGTCCGGTGGTGATTCTCCCACCCTATCTAGAAAGAATGCCCTCTCCCCACCTCAGTATGTTAAGGCACAGAACTGTTTCTGAGAAACACTGCCAAAGGCAAAGGGCGCTAACAAAGGAACTCATACTAGGGAATCAGAAACATCCTTCAAGCGTATTGCACACATCTTCATCAGTTCTCCCACAGCTCCTCTTCTGAAGGGAAAACAAGGGCCGCCTAGAATACCACACGAAGCTTCTCGCGCAGCTCTGAGCCCCTCAAACTTGTTAATATACATAATCTCGGGCCTTATAAAATATTGTCCTTTTGATTTACCTTCCTACTGAACTGTTCATCTCTAACCACCACCAAAATACCCTAGAACCTGATGCTTTTATCCAAACATTTACCATTTAGGAATCTACTGCTCTGTGAGACCTTTGCACGGGCCTCTAACCGGCACTATCCTTATTCCTCCATAATTTGAGCCACCTGTTTTAGCCAGGGCAGTCTCCCTGCCTGGTCCAGTCCAATTGTACCTATGTAATGAAACTTCTTCCTGACAAGTTGAACAATGAACTTCCCCTTTCTCAACTACTGAATCTCAGCTCATCCAATTTAACCGCTCCAATGGTGCCTTATTTTATCTCTTTATCCAAGATGGAATCTTTACCTCCCCAGCTAGAGTCTTTAAAGATGGCATGTCTGTACGCCCCCCTCCGCAGTGGTAACTATTTTTAAAATGCTCACTGTCCTGACTGAACATGAATTGCTGCAAGGGTGGTCACATGCTTCCAGGCAATGCCACTGCTGAGAGCCTGAGGCAGGTGTAGGAGCAGAAACCCTTAACATGGAGGGCAGACACTGACATCTAAATGCAATGTGCACCTCCAAGCTACAAAAGCAGAAGCAATAACCACCACATCAAAAACACTTCAATATTGAGTTGCATGTATTACAGGAATAAATAAGGAATTACCACTAATTTCCAAATGTAATCTATCTGGCAGAGGACACAATAAAACCATTAAAAAGAAGGTATAACAAAAAGGACTAAGAAGTAAAAATATACAGCAGTAGACAATCACTTCCTAAAACACACAACTCTGCTCATTTCTTTCCCCCGCAGGGGCAAAACCCAGCTTCCTACAAAAACCAGAATATCCCATTTTTAATGATCTTACAAACTTGTCTACTTATAGGAAGGGGAACTGAGAGTAAATGACACTGTAACCACAGTATGCTGAAGCTATGAAAGGGATTCCATTCTGTGAGGATGGCGCACAACCCCAGCCCACGGTGGGAAACAGCAGCTATGGTGGTCTCACCCATGGCCACTGGTATGTCTGTCCAGTTCAAGGCACACTTCTGTGTGCATATCCCCTCCTCATTGAGCACCACGGTGAGATCATCCTGACCCACAGCCACTTTTCCATCTGCCAGAGGTGCAACTAACGGCTCCAGCTGTTTTCCTGTTGGAAAGAGCTCTTTGATGGACCCCTTTCCATCCACCTATAGGAAGACACAAATTGAATCAACCAGCGTTCTCTCGATAGAGGCATGAACATGGCCTGAAAAACCCAAATATAACTCCAAGCCTACAGAAGCCAATAATATTCCTTGCTTGGCATAAGGAAATATTATAGAGTTTGTTATGACAAATTTTGTCATCACAATGACAGAACCAGTTCTCTTTTTCTCTAACACAGAGGCACAAGCATCTGGCCTGGCAACTAACAATGTCAAGTGCTGGCGAGGATGCAGAGTGACTGGGACTCTCACTCGCTGCTGGTGAGAATGCAAAATGGTACAGCCATTTTGTTTGTTGGCTTCTTATAAAGTTAAATAGACACTTACCATACAACCCAGTAATCCCATTCCTTAGGTATTTGCTCAAGAGAAGTAAAAACTTATGTTTACACGAAAACCTGTACGCAAATGTTTATAGCAGCCTTATTCATAGTGGTGAAAAATTGGAAACAACGTTGTCCTTCAACTGATGAATGAATAAACAAACTATAGTACATCCATACCATGGAATACTACTCAGCCATGAGGAATAAAATGACACGCACAACAATACAGATGGATGTCAAATGCATAATGCCGAGTGAAAGAAGCCATATTCAAAAGGCTACATACGGTAGGATTCCATTTATATGACATTCTGGAAAAGGCAAAACTATAAGAGATGAAGAACAGGTCAGTGATTACTAGAGGCTGGGGCATAGAAGGAGGGGTTGACTTCAGAGGGGCAGCATGACGGCATTTTTTGGGTGATGGAGCTGCTCTGAATCTTGATTATGGTGGTGGCTACACAACTCAAGGCATCTGTTAAAACTCAGAACTATACATCAAAAAGAATGAATTTTACTGTATGTATATAAATGAATAATTTTTTAATAGCTTGGGTCTAAACCAAGATTTCCCACCCTCAAGACTGTACCCTTGAGAAGATGATGCCAGAATTCAAGACAGTCAGAGGGAGCCCGCTCCAGCTTCAGGCTCTGTATCCCTACCCCTCATGGACTTCTTTTGGCACCTATATGCCTCACTGTTATTCTGCTAATCAGTCAGCTGGAGAGCAGTGACTCCTCTATGAGTTTGCAACTCTGATGCTGATAAAATGAGGACACTCTAACAACGTAAATGTGGAACAGATATATTAACTAGATAAATAATGAAGAGCTAACATGGTGGGGAGTGGGGAAGTGGGGAGAAGTGAAGATGGAGAGAAAGACTTCTAGAATTGCCAAGTCTGGAATATGAGAGGGGTATAAAGCTCAGAAGTTTAGGTTATGCTATGAAATGAATGGTATATCAACCATTTCTACATACAGTATGACTACTGGAGGAAAAAAAAACAATGTCGTGGATATTGATACCACTTAGGAGAAGGAAAAAAAGTTGTAAAACAATGTGTACGACATCTTTGTAAATAGGCAGAAGTTCATATGCCCAAAGATTAACAATAACTATCTCTGAGTCAATAGATTATGGATGATTTATATTTCCTTTATTTTCCTTATCTATATTTCCTTATTTTTTTATAATAAACACGTGTGGCTTTTGAAATTTAAAAAAAGAAAGTAAAAATAATTAAAAAAATAAATATACAAAAAGATTTTAGGCAACAGGAAACTCAAGTCTTAAAAATGCTTAATACTAAAGTTAGTTTCTAATTCTTGAGGATTGAAGCCTTAAGATGGCAGTCTATGACAATGCTGTTGGACAGAGGCAAGCAGCCCTTATGATCTGTTCCAATAATTAGATACAAGATATGGATAATTCATGACGCTGCCTAGCTTCAGACATCTATTTGTGGAGATGCTGAGAAGCATAAAATATAACCAAATATACAAACACAAGCCTTGTTATGCCCAAACGCTACTTAAGGCAGTCTCTTGGCCTGTAGTTCAGATGTGCATAATCATGTCCCCCAGGTAAACTAATACATGCAAAATAATAAGTTTACCCTTATTAGGTAGTAGTCTCTCTTGAAACCCACACAGATAGAATTTTCACACCATGCCATGGACTTGGGCACATCTGGTACACTAAAGTCCCCCTGAGGAAAGAGAGCAAGAGTTCAAATGGAAAGATGTTAAAAGAAACCATGATCTTCCTGTTATTCCATGCCCACTCTGCAAAATGAACCTCACCCTCATCTAAGCACAATTCTGTAAACACAAGGCTAGGAAATCATCTGTGATAAAAATTTAAGTCACCCATGAACTGGATGACTAGATGCCTTTGGAAAAGGTGAAAACCCACTCTGAAATAAACCCATGTGTATAAACACTGCTTCTGAAGGCCGGGAGACTCTTGATGAGTGGGCATGAAGAGGCTCTCAGGTACTTACGGCAGAGCCTTCACCTGGAGAGAACTCCAAGACTGAGGCCCTGACCTTCAGTATCACTGAACAGGAGTCTTTCAAGCGGTGAATCAACATGGACTTTACCTGCAATTCGTGAAATTCCCTGTCCTTCCAGAAATAGAGCTGCAGCTTCTTTTTCACTGCCACACACATCCGCAACACCTCCTCACCAGTCTCTGTGTGCTGGGAAGAGACACCCAGAGCAAATGAGGATGTGTATACGATGGCTCCACGACTGAGTGACCACTAAATGAGAGACTGCCTACCTTGAAATGGCTACGAATCTGAAAATCCCCTGTAATACAAAGTTACCCTATCAGACAAGCTGGGTGGAAGAACACCATTTTTCTAAAATGTACTTAGAAACAACAGGCTGAGGAGCGCTTCCTCCCTGAGGGCTGCCAGTCAAAGGTCCCAACCCCAGCACATCTCTTAAACATTCATAATTCACACGGAAAATCCCAGGGCAGGCCTCCACCTATGCAAACGCTTCCTCTTTTTTTCTTAAATGTTTCTCACTCATGGATGTCAATATCTGCTGGTCAGGGATCAGCATGTGTCAGTGACACTTTTAATCCTTAAAGGAACAGGGGAAAAGAAAATGTCTAAACATAAAGCAAAGCAGTGTCAATGTAGACCACAAATACTAAAAAGTGATCAAGCTGAGTAGAGGGTAAGGCAGATTTTGAATAATGTAAGGAGGATAAATTTGGAAAAATTAGGAGAAATGTCTTTCCTGAATAACAAAAAACACCCTCAAGACAAAGAAGACAATAATATGTTCAGAACAAGGTCAATATAATGTCCTATAGTTATGCCAATGATACTCATGGTACTGTTAAGTCTGGATTTTCCCCATAATGGTTTGTCCATGGCAAATGCTTTTTTTTTTTTAATGTTGATTCATTTTTGAGAGACAGAGACACAGGGCAAGTGGGGGAGGAGCAGAGAGAGAGAGAGAGAGAGAGAGAGAGAGAGAGACAGAATCCGAAGTAGGCTCCAGGCTCTGAGCTGTCAGCACAGAATCCGATGCGGGGCCTGAACTCACGAACTGCAAGATCATGACCTGAGCTGAAGTCGGACCTTAACCCACTGAGCCACCCAGATGCCCCTCCATGGCCAATGCTTTTATCCTGAGTTTGTTGCCTCCTCTGGTGCTCTAATCAGCACACACACAGGGAACCCAAATGTTTCACCTTCTGACCACATACAAAAGGGGAAAATTTCTCTAATACAATCCAAAATCAAACATTTTCTTTGGATCTCTGCTGGATTTGGATATCCATGTTATTCTTCCCATCTGATGGTAGGAATAATATAGGAAAGAATGTATTTATCAAAATACAATGTCAAAATTCATCTTGCCTAAACTTACCTCAAGGTCACATGTGAACAGTGATGCTCCCTTTGCCTTTGAAACCGTAGTGATTTGTTGAAATGTCAACAGGTCATGGACATAAATGTTATTTTCTGTTTGGAAGGAAGTATAATAATCCTATAAATTATCATAATTCTCCACACACACGAATAACAAACAGAAGAACCGAAGTGAATGTTGGTTGAAGATGTATCTTTCAGTTTCACTAACAATGAGTTATTCTGATCTATTATCAGAATTACACTCCAAAATGTTTAAGAGGTCACTTCTGTTCCTTTAAATTTGGGCTGGCTTGTGTAAGAGAGCTGTTTCACTAGCAAAGCCCTCTTATACTCGGTCTTCCTCAAGTCTGGAAATTTGTGATGCAATATTTGTACAAGAATTGGCTTTCGAAGCTACTTCCATTAGGAGGCCTCAATAAAAGAAAGGAAATCCTCTGTGGACTTTGTATGATCCCATGATGAGGAATTCTTTTCTAGCTGCAAGCAAAATAATTTCACTCAGGCCTCCTATCTAGTTTTACTCATTAAGACATAGTTACTTTAAATGTTCCTCTCTAAACCTAGAAGCTACGTTTAAAATTATTCTACCATTTGGGCCCTGGGCTGAACAGTACAAACGTGAGGCAAGTTTCTAGTTCTTTGTTGCCAGTAAAAGGCCTCACTGGCTGCCCTCAATTGAATCTATGGCTTTTCAAACAAGGTCTGAATAGTCTGGCCTTGATCTGTCTCTCCCCTATCTCTTGCCACTGTGTCACTCTTCACCACATATCCTAAGTCTGGTCAGACTGCAGGGCCTCTGCTTAAAATGCTCTGCCTTCTTCTCCCTTCCTATCAAAATTCTAATCATCCACTAGATGATGCTGTCACTCCCATTACTAATATCCACAACATTTTTTATAAATTTCCATTGTAACTTATCACACTGAATCATGATTATTTTTTGTCATTTCAGTCTTCACAATCAGAACATAAACTCAAAGACAGAACCTATGTCTCTTTCAATTTGGTATCCCCAATGCCTAGGGCAGGGCTCAATAAATATCTGCTCAATAGCAATAAATATCTGTGACTGAATGAATGAACAGCACTCCTTGGAGAACAGAGCTCAAGTTTATGAGAGATGCTGTTGTCTTTAATACTCGTGTACCCTGCTGTGTCTGGTGTGGTACAGGTCAGTTTCACTGACTCTCAAATTAACCATGAAAGAGTTAGTCAGGTCACAGTTTTTATTTTTTGACACATGAAATATAACTACAACCCCTTTTCTTACCTAACAAGCTGACCAGAATCTTAAACTGGGAAACCACATGGATCTGGAAAAGAACAAATCATTAGACTCAATTAAACATTTCTGACAGGACTTAACAAAACTTCATTTAACTACAGTACTAAAAAGGGACTTGGGGTACAGGGGTGGCTCAGTCAGTTGAGCATCTGACTTCAGCTCAGGTCATGATCTCGCAGTCCATGAGCTCGAGCCCCGCGTCGGGCTCTGGGCTGACAGCGCAGAGCCTGGAGCCTACTTCTGATTCTGTGTCTCCCTCTCTCTGCCCCTCCCCTGCGCATGCTCTGTCTCTCTCACTCTCAAAAATGAATAAATGTTAAGGAAAAAAAAAAGGGACTAAAGAGTCTATGCCAATGACAGGAATCTGACTTATATTTATGTGTAATCGCAATTTCTGCTCATTATAGAGGATCTCAGGCACATGATGGATGGACCACGATCTCTGCGTAAGTGGGAGAACAGAGAGCAGAGGATTCAGAGTTATTAAAAATGTTACCGAAGTTCTAGTTTTGACATGGTCCCATAGAAGTCAAATATTCTTGTAATGACAACCATCACTGCCTACCTGTTGAATCTTTTTGGAGAAGTTTTTATTGGATTTCTCTAGTGTCACTTCAAACCTGTTGCAACCTATAGAAAAGAAACAAACATTCACAGTTCCAAACACAGGGATACATGTAAAACTTAACTATAACAAAAAATGCTGCTCCATACTGCTCTACTACATGAATCTACAAATTCCTAAGACTAGAGGCTAGAGATCTACACTAGAGAGCTCTCTTCACTGAGTATAAGAAGTCACTTTCAATTCTAATTTTAGAACAGGGGGTTTCATGCACCTTCACTTGGCATTGGCAATCATATGATGGAAGTTCAGTGACGCTACAAGGTACTTGTGAGTCTGAAGGTCTTATGCTGCAATATAGTACCTCGGCTAAGTGTTTGTAAAAAGTCACAAATATAAGAACCCAAGCAATGAAACCCAGCCCAAAGCATCCTCAGATCTAGACCAGCTAAATCCCAGCAGCTACCCTATGTTCTGCATCACGGGACAGAGCAAACACTCAATACTAACCCCAGGACTAAAGTAATTTAATACATCTACACTTACTGCCACTTTCAGGAGATTCTACATCTGTTGGCACTGCTGCAAAAAGGGAAGAAAGTTACATACCACAAAAATATGTCATGCTAGCTTTGTGGGAATGACAAAAATATTCAGCCTCAAAAATCACCAACAAGGCAAGAAGAGTAATTATAATTATCATGACAATGACATAACAACAAACTAAGCAAAAACTAGGTGCTGGGTTCTGGGTTTAAAAATTGATGTATATTTGCTAAAACCTCACAACTATTCCAAGAAGTAGGTATTACTGTTCCAATTTCATATGTGAGGCACCTGACAGGTCAAGCAGTCCAGTGAGAAAGCGCCCAGAAGCAAACTCAGGGCTGACTGGAAAGCCCGTGTGCTGAGCCTACACTCTACCTGTCTCCCAGCTTGTGAAGAGACTATTCAGGCTGCTGACCCCAGGCTGCTCCCCACAACTAGTGGGGCCCACACCACCAAAGCTGATCTTACTTTTTCCACCTGTCCCTCAGCAAAGGAGATGAAGGGACTCGGGAGATTCAAGAGATTCAGAAATGTGCCCTGTATTCTGCCATTATATTTCACAAGAAAAAAAAAACCAGCCACTTCACACTTGATACAGAGCTCTATATTTGAAAAGAGCTTTATTTTAACAATTCTCCTCAAAAGCAGAATTATCTAGGACTGAGGTTCTCAAATTTTTTGGTGTCAAGACTCCTTCACAACCTTAAAAATTATGGAGAATCCCAAAACTTTAATATGGGTTGTAGTTATCAATGTTTACCAGGGTAGAAATTAAGACAGAAATTTTTAGGGGCACCTGGGTGGTTCAGTCAGTTAAGCGTCCGGGTCTTGACTTCAGCTCAGGTCATGATCTCACATTTATGGGTTGAAGCCTCATGTCAGGTTCTGTGCTAGCAGTGTGGGGCCTGCTTGGGATTTTCTCTTCCCCTCTCTCTCTTTCACAAACCCTCTACTTTGACTTTTGGTTTCTCTTCTAACCAGGTGCCTTCCTCTTTTCCTATTTCAAGGGTAGCAGAAGAGTAGCAGAATAAGGTAAAGGGTAGCAGAATAGGCCACCCCAAAATCTGCCACTTTTGTACAGGGATTATTTTGAGCTGAAGGCAATTGAGAAGAAACAGGTGCAAGAAAAGCTCTCTGCCCTCCAGTTTGCCTAAAAACAGAGCATACATTTACACAGGTGTCCCTCTACCCCCTCTCTACCAAGGACAGGATTTAATTAGTTGGAGACAACACTAGACCTTCAGCGGCCCACAGAGGATACCAGAGCAATCTACTAACAAACCTTACTAACTAGTCCTTTTTCCATTAGTTTCCCATGTGTGTGTCTTCTAGCAGTTTGCCATCCTAGAAACTCTAAGTCCTTTTCCCTTGCCTTATTGCTTCTTTAAAAATGGTTTGTTCATTGTCAAGATGCTATATAAGCCCAAATTCCAACCAGCCCTTTCAGCTACCCATCACTAAATGCTTCCATGTGTATGTGTAATACACATGTTAATACACTTGTCATTCTTTTGTTAATCTGTCTTTTGTCAGTCCAATTTACATATTCCCACCCAACGAACCTAAAATTGGTAGAGGGAAAAATATTCCCCACCCCACACATCTGAAAGATGCCCTTTTTTCCCATGTTACCCTTGCTTAAGGCTCCAAAGGGAAGCACTATTACCTTAAGCTATTTACTACAGAAAGTCTATTAGGTTGAAAATTATGAAATGTAGTTTTTTCTAATACAGTCAAATAATGAAAGGGGCAGGGACGCCTGGGTGGCTCAGTCAGTTGAGCATTCAACTCTTGATTGTGGCTCAGGTCATGAGCTCACAGTCATGAGATCAAGGCCTCTCCTCCCCCTCTACCCCCTCCCCAACCCCCCCACAACTGTGCTGGGCGTGGAGCTTGCTTAAGATTCTTTCTCCCTTTCTATCTGTCCCCCCGCCCACTCTCACTCACTCTCAAAAACTAAACTAAACTAAACTAAAATAAGACAATTTCATATGGTTCGACATACTTGGGCATTTACAGCAGATTTTTATAGACTCTACAGCTCCAAAGTATATTATCTAAACACATCAATTTTCCATAAAAAGAACATCGAAGTAAAATTATGAAAAGGGAGTGAGGTACTTCTTCTCCCTCAAAGGAAGAAACTCTGACAAAATAAATTTCAAATACTTATGGTTATTATTCTACATTTTGCTGACAATGTCACATTTGACAGAGCTTTAGTTTTCAAAGTCCTTGCATCTGACCTCAACAATTTTCTGAGACAGACAGGCAGTTTATAGAAGAGGGAAATGACATTGGGAAGGACCTACTCATAGTCATTTAGCCAAGGAGAAGGAAAGCTGAGCTCAAATCCAGGTCTCCTCTCTTCTAGTCCACCCCTCACAAGTTAATAAAAGTTTTTAAACCAGTGGTTCCTAATTTTGTTTCCCACCCCCACATCATTCACACAAAAATCTTATACCCATCAGTAATATTTATTTCTGACAGGGAGTCACTAAGAAGTAAGGAGGGGAGGAATGTTCAACCCCACCTACAGGCGGGGGTGGGGGGGTGGGTAGGGGAATAGAGTCTGAAAAAAACAAAAAACCCTGAAGATGTTCATATGCTTCTCCCCACTTTACCACAGTATTACTCTCAACCCCAATGGTTTTTAATGATCTAGGGATCACTGATTTCACAGTTGTATATTAGCTATCAACATTTTTTGCATGAGTAGTAAGCCATCTCTTTCTCAATTCTGGAGAGCTGCTACTTACCAGCATCTTTCCGGATCCTATAGAGAAGAAGATGTCCTTGTTTGGTGCCAACAAGAAGCCATTCCTCTGCAAGAGAAAAGAACTGTGAGAAAGGTCAATCAGCTTTACTAAAACCCTACTTCTTGAGCTGGGGCTTGTAATGAGAAGTCAAAGGGTCAAGAAAAGGAGTTGCTTTTGATAGCAGGTATTTTGCAAAACTAAGGAATATTTATATTCAAGAAATGTTTGAGAACCAACCAATCAAAAAAGCATCATTACTAGACTAGACATATCAGGGAACAGAAAATGGCCCTGCCTTCACGGTTTCAAAATTAAACTGACCAAAAATAGGATGAAAATTTATATAATCATAAAATGGGGAGTATAAACATAAAAGTAGGTCTCTAATGTCAGAAACAAAGCTAAAAGGTACCCTTTGGAGGCTTAATGATTTTATCTTAAGGAAAATTAGAAGTGCCACAGAGTATTAACCTTACAGAATTCATTATCTCAAAAGGCGGCCTAGCAGATCAAAACAAACAACTGCAACTCTCACACATTGTTGGCAGCAATATAAACCAGTACAGTCATTTTGGAAAAAAGTCTGGCAGTTCCTCAAAAACTTAAACGTACAGTTACCATGTGACCCAGCAATTCTACCCCTGGGCATATACATGAGAGAAATGAAAACATATGCTCACACAAAAACTTGGACACAAATGTTCAGAGAAGCAGCATCTGTAAAAGCCAAGAGGTAGAAACCACCCAAATGTCCATCGACTGATGAAGGGATAAGCAAAATGTGGCAAATCCACACAATGGAATATAAGCCAGCCACCAAAAGGAATGAAGTGCTGACATGTGCTACAATAGCAGGGATGAACCTGACATTATGCTAAATGAAAGAAGCCAGACGAAAAAGGCTACAGATTTTATGATTCTATTTATATGAAATGTCAAAAGAGCCAAATCTATACAGACAAAAAGATTAGTGGTTGCCTAAGGCTGGTGGGCTTATAGGAAAATGAGGGAGTAAAAACTAAGGGGTATGGGGCTGATAGGATAATAAAAATGTTCTAAAATGGACTGTGGCCATACTTGTACAACTCTGTGAATGTACTAAAGCCCACTTAACAGTATAGTTTAAATGGGTGAATTGTATGGTATGTGAATCACAGCTCAATAAAGCTCTTATAAGGAAAACAAACAAACAAACAAAAAGACGATCTAGGCCAGTGAGTGGTTCTTTGGTATGTATCAAAATTATCTGAGGATTTGTTAAAACACATTGCTGGCCCCTGCCCTCAGTGTCCGAGTCAGCTGGTCTCACAGCAGCCCTGGAAACTTGCATTTCTAACAAGTTCCCAGGTGATGCTAACACTGTTGGTTCAAGGACTGCTTTGGAGACACTAAAATGGTCTATGCGAAAAGTAAAGAGGCTTCAAAAGGGTTTAAATAATTACCCTGACAGATGTATATTAACTCATTAAGGTAAGTTAAGCATGTACAGGTACTTCCTCAGCTTTTTGATGTTGTAACAAACATAAAGGTCATTCATTCCTTTCATAAACTCTCTTGATCCTTTACGAGATAAAATATTGGAAAATGGTACAAACAGATACTTTATTGAGAATGTATTGTGTTCCAGGAAATGCTAAGCACATATCATATGTTAACTTCACTAATCCTCATAACTATCCTTTGAGGTACATCCTTCTGATAAAGCCCCATTTTATAAATGAGGAAGTTGAGGCCTAGGGGATAAATAATTTGTCCCGATTCATACATGTAGTAAGATGTGTACGGAAGCATCAGGACGTAACTACATGCTGTGATGTACTTACTAAGGCATCACATGTCAAAAGAATGGATTTTGGCCAGAGGTTGTCTGAACGACACTGGTTATATTTCTAAAAACAGGTAGGGGTGCTCTGGTGGCTCAGTCGGGTAAGCATCTGATTCTTGATTTCAGCTCAGGTCATGATCTCATGGTTTGTGAGACTGAGTTCCACGGAGGGCTTCTTGCTGACAGCATGGAGCCTGCTTAGGATTCTCTCTCCCCCTCTCTCTGCCCCTCCCCCACTGGTACTCTCTCCCTCTCTTTCAAAATAAATAAATAAAGTTTAAAAAAAAATGTAAAAACAACAAAAACAGGGGTCAAAAGCCACATCAGGAACATTTCTCCTGATTGGAGAAATCTTCCTAAGGTTGATGTCCTTAGTCTTCCAGGAAAAGATAATGACTCTGTCTTCTTTTATTTTGTGTCGACACAGGAAGTAGGAGAATGTGTGCCTTTTTTTTTTTTTTTGAGAGAGAGAGAGGGAGAGGATGTGCGTGTATGTGCAGGAGAGGGACAAAGAGAATCTTAAGCAGGCTCTATGCCCAGCGTGGAGCCCAACGTGGGGCTTGACTCACAACTGTGAGATCATGACCTGAGCCAAAACCAAGAGTCCAGTACTTATTGGACTGAGCCACCCAGCCTCCCTAACAGTGCATTCTCTCAATGACATAAGAGAAATCAGAAATAACACTAGCTCTAATGGAATGCTGGAGATTTATGTCAGAAGAGAACACAGAAAACAAAAGAATTAAGTTCACAGTGCTTGCTTTGTAAAAGATATTGTGCTCAATACTACTGTATTGAGCAACTGGTAATGCTAAAGTTGATTTTTAGGACACCCACTGCTATTTCAGATGTCAATAAAATGAAGTAGAAAAGTTTTTAACTCACTTAAAACATACATAAAAATCTATAACCAAAAGGCCAACATAATGTTCACCTTCCCTTCCCACTCTGCTTCCCAAATCCCTACTGTTTTTCTTTGTGTCTTTGAGAAACCTATCTTTACACCCAGGTCTGCAACATCTATCAATTTCACCTCTGTAAGGTACCTTGCAACAGCCGTATCCCAGGTCTTCAGTAACCCCTGTGATGGCCTCACCGGTCTCCCTATATGTGTCCTTCCATGTTTGCTATAGACAGATAGTAAACCTTAGACAGATCTGTGATACTGTCACACTGGGGCTTAAACCTTCATGAAGCTGCACCACTAACAAATGAAGTCAAACTTGTAAACATGACATTCAAGAGTCTACTTTCCATTTTTATTGCAATGTTTACTTGCCAATAGATGTTTCTTATCAAATGCCTACTCTATTGGTCATAAAGTGGAATCAGACAAATTCATTGTAAATAAATAAACAAATAAATAAAAATTTTAATTGAGATTTTATTTGGCCCTTTTCACGTTTTCATTTGAAGGTGCTGGAGAAAAATGCATTTATCATACATGCAAAGTATTGTAACAGCTTTCCTTTATATAGTAAAAGCAACACACACACACACACACACACACACACACACACACACACACACTGCTAATACTCAAACTCACAAGGGAAAACAGTGCATCATCCAGATGTGATAATGGCACAGAATCTTGAAGAGGCTTCATTTGGTTTTGGAAGTCAGTGGGGGCTCAGGTGACCAGAAGACCTGACCCATGTTGGGCCTCCACATTCTACGACATGTCATCTTATAATACAATAATGGATACAAAACAAAGAGAATGAGAAGTCTCCAGAGCAGGCTCAAAATTTGAGTAGACAGTCCCTTCTGAGACCCAATACAGCAAATCAGAGAGTGGGACACACTACATAAACGGTGTATTCTGTGGATAACACATACATAAACAGATGTCAATCAGCCCTAGAAAATTCCTGACAGACTAATCCTGAGCCACAAGTTTGGAGCTTATTCCCCCTGGGAAGTGAGGAAGTGCTGAGCCCTCTTGCTCATAATAACCCTAATGAAGATCTGTCCAACAGTGCAAACCCAGCCCAAGCTCATGCGATATATAATTCCATTCCTGGCCCTATGCTGGCCACTGCAGGGAATACAGAAATGGAAAAGGTAGTGGTCATTTTCCTTTTTTGGGGGGTCATAGAGCAAAGAACAGTGTTTCTTAAAGCATAATCCTGATTAGCTATATCAGAACGACTTAAACTTATTAAAAATACACATTCCTGAGTGCTGATCTGATTTAGATACAATAAATTCTGCAAGAGTGACCCAAAATCTGCATTTTTGAATTCAATTTTTTAATTATACGACACATTTATGTAGTTTCAATGCTAAAACTGTGGGAAGTCTAGCTTCCATTCTTGTCCACTCTCTCCTGTCTGCTACAGGCAACCATTTTAGTCCTTTTCATCTTTCTATTGTTTCTTTGGAAAATATAAGAATGACTGCATACACACACACACACACACACACACACACATTTGCATTTTTCTTTACAGGTTCTGAATATATATTAAAGTTTGGGTACCAGTGTCTAGAATCAGACATGATTTACTGGATATAGGACCTTGGAAAAATTACTTAAATTCTCAGGTTATTCCTCTGCAAAATGCAGTTATTGTTTCATAAAAGCTTAATACAGACTAGTACTCAATAAACGGAAGCTATTACTATTAATATCATCATTCATTCATCAAACATAGGTTTAATGAACACCTATTATGAAGAGCTATTCTAGGAACTATAAAGCAATATACAAAACAGAGTTCCTGCTCTGAAGGAACTTCTATTCTAATATGGAGTGAAAGAGACAATAGTATAATATAAAACAGCACTAAGTAGCAATCCATAATAAGAAGAAGGATAAGCCTGAGTAAGAGAATAGCACATTGTCTTTTATATAGCATAGTTGGGGAAAGAAAGTCTTGCTGATTTATGTGGCATTTCAGCAGAGACCTGAAGGAAAGGAGGAAGGAGGAAGGAGCAATGTAATATTTAGAGCAAGAGAGTTCCAGACAGAGGAAAGAGCAAGTGCAAAAGCCCTGAGGTAGGTACATGCTTTGGGTATTATGGAATAAAGAAGACTGTGTGACTAATAGGACAAAGGAGACGGGGTAAGAGCACAGGAGATGGGGTGGATGAGGGGAAGTAACCAGAGGTCTGATGATGTCAGATGTATGAAGCACAGAAAGGGCTTTGGAACTTATTCTAGTTGTGATAGGAAGCTACTGAAGGGTTCTGAGCACTGGAGAGATGTGATCAGATTAAATTTTCAAGGGATCACTCTACCTCCGTGTGGATAAAAGACTGAGAGCAGCACAATAACAAACATGGTGATCAGTCAGACAACTACTGCAGTAATCCAAATGAGAGAGGTGGTGCTCTCATCAAAGTAGAAACAGTACAGATGGAGAGAAGTGACTGGACTCTAGACTTATTCTGAAAGTAGGGCACACAAGATTTGCAGATGGACTGGATGCAGCATGTAAGAGAAGTGAAGAATGATTCCAAGGCTTTTGGCCTTAGTAAAATAGGTACATAGAAATGTCATTTGCTGAGATGTGGGATGCAGCGGGACAAAGCATGTTTTGGGAGAGTGGAATCAAGAACCGTTGTGGCCATGCTACTAGACGTCCAAATGAAGGTATTTAAAAATCAGACGGATTCTACAACTCTGGAGTTTAGGGAGAAGTCATCATCATCAGCATCCTCATTTCCATTTCCCTCATTTCCATTTCCCAAGAGATGGACTATGGTGTCTCTAAGACATCTTCCAGCTCGAATACTGTCTGGCCCTGCATGATCTGGTTTCTCGAGGTCCTGGATGAATTTTAGGTAAAAAGGGTAATGACTAGAAATAGTAGTATTTACTGCTGCTCAGGTCGGAAAATAGTTTTGAGTCAAGAGTTGGTAAATAGCCTCTTGTAGCCTAATATCTACTGCAGTGTCCTAGGAGGTAACGAGCCCGTCCCCTGCTGGGATCAAGGCAAAGAGCTACCTACCATTTCAAGTTTTAATTTATTTACTCATTTTAAGTAATCTCTGCACCCAATGTAGGGCTTGAACTCACGACCCTGAGATCAAGAGTTGCACGCTCTTCTGAGCCACACAGGTGCCCCAGCCCTAACATTTCAAAACTATCTTTCTGGAAAGCTCAAGTACAGAGAACCTTTACGGTGACAAAGTGGAGTTGGTGAGAGGCTGAGATACATGTACTACTAGTTCCAGAGAGTATCAGTCAAGGATTCTGACAAGTATGGTAAGCAGCTGCATTCATCCTTTTTAGAAGCATATGTCCTAGGCTGAGCTGGGTTCCTCTCTCCCATGTTTCTATATTAAGCAGCATATGCCTCCAGTATCATTTATCTTACATCATAATCTGTTCATATGTCTTTGTTTCTCACTCTGTGTCCTAGGAACACAGGCACTGTTTCCTAATCATCCTTTAAGCCCTGTCTTTAGCAGAGAAACTGGTCCATATACATACATCTAATACATATTTGATGAAAAATTAGGGGAATGTGTCCCTTTGTACAGTGTCAAGTCTTTCATTTTTTACATTTCTTTTCTCCTCTATTTATTTATTTATTTTTTTTTAGTGTTTATTTATTTTGAGAGAGCATGTGTGCACACATGTGTGCAAGATAGGGAGGGGCAGAGAGAGAGAGAGAGAGAGAGAGAGAGAGAAAGAGAGAGAGAGAATCCCAAGCAGGCTCCGCACTATCAGACCCTATGCGGGGCTCAGTCCTATAAACTGCCAGATCATGACCTGAGACAAAATCAAGAGTCCAATGCTTAACCAACTGAGCCACCCAAGCGCCCCTCCTCTGCTTATTTTTAATTTTTACTGAGCATTTAATCACAGAAAATGGAGGGTTTCTTGAGATATCCAGAGGAAGCAAGAGTCTCTCCTTAACCCAAGGGACTAAGACAGCTGTGAAGGTGTGATTTTAAAGCCCAAGGCTGCTAAAGGCAAGACAGTGCAAATTAACATGAAGACCTGTAGTGAAAGCACCTTACTGAAGAGGCTGTAAGGAACTCTGCAAGACTGACTTGGTGGTACTGTCTGTAAATGATCCAGAAGACACCAGCCACCACCAAGATTCCACCAGGCCCATCTTAGGCACCTAGCCCAGTATAAGATCTGATTAAGACTTCTGGGCCACTTTTTTATGGCCTTTGATTTTTAGCACTTGGACATTAACAAGAAAGACTTAAATTACTTGTTTGGTCTTCGGTGACTGTTATCAGACACAAGCACTCAAAGATAAGAGCATAACGTTCATAACTGAGAGTCAAGGTTTAGACTCCTGAAATCATTTTCATTCTAGAGCATACAGGAGATGCCAGACCCTGTTTTCTGTAATGACCAATCCCAAGAGGATTACACAACTTTTTAATGGGTTAGATTCCATGACAGCCTGGAATGATGCTCTTCTACCCACAGTTAGGTAACTTGGGACATTTTGAATACAAGGCAATCAACCACTTGGCTAAACTGAGTTTAGAACAACAACGTGAGCTACCTAGAAAACTGACAAGTGAACGATGAGTGATTACTAAGAAAAAAGGCATACGGTATTAATGTATTTAATGCCCCCCCAAAATAGTGTTGTCTTTCACCTAGAAAACAACAATCATCTGGACAAGTTCAAGCCCCCGGTAGGTTGAAAACTCCCCAGTGCTTGCTTGCCCCTCCAAACTGAAGACTTCTTGGGAATCGAAATGACCCAAAGCTGAGCACAGTTAATAAGAAAAGTTCAACCTTCAACTCTGTACCGAAAGCAAGGATAAACGTACCTAAAGTCTGGGTCCCTGAGGACTTGCCAAACAGTCCCATTTGACCTCGCTGTCTACAATACTATGCCCTCCCTCATCCCATGCCTCTCGGACAGCGTCCGATCGGAGTCCATACAGCCAGACTCCTATCCACATCCCCAGCCTTGTGAAAGGCAGGAACCGCTTCTGCGCTAAACCCGCCTCGGGCCCTCGGCTCACCCCAGGCAGCCAGACAGTCGATCTGCAGAGGCAGCTTTTCCAGGATCGGCACTGGCTCGAAGGCGTCATGCATGGCGGCGAGAAGAGTCGCCGCAGCAGTCTCACCCGAAGTGTGCGGGGACGGGCCAGGTTTGGGCCTGGGCCGGGAACCAGCCCAAAGGAAGGGCCAAGCGGGACGCTGACCGAGACCCCAGCTACAGGCCGTTTGCCAACACAGCCAACACCGGACTTCCTGCCGGGCTAAGCCCGCCCCTTCCGCAGCAGAAGCCCACCCCTTCCGCGCAAACTCCTAACGCTCTTTCGAGGAACGCGCCGGCGCTAGGCTTCCCACCTTCACCCTAGACCCAGAACTTGTGTGTCATGGAGCCTGATTAGCGACGGGGCTTACCTAAAAGGCGGGGAGGGGCGGGGAGGGGCATCTTGGAACGGTCTCAGACAGTGTAGCATGGTGGTGAGTTCGGGCTTTGGCGTCACTTAGTCGGGATGGAGACCATTTAGGAAATTAGCCTTTGTTTCTTTATCTGCTAAAGGATGGTAGTGTTCCACACTAACTTGGTGTTGTGGACATTAGCAACTCCTGACACACTCTAAACACCCAACAAATGGTGGTTTTTGCATTACCATTATAATCCCAACTTCAACTATTTTACCCTTTTTTTTAAAGGTTGTTCTAGGCCAGTGGTTCTCAAAATGTGATCCCTAGACTAGTAGTATCAACATCACCTGGAAACTTAGTGGAAATGCAGCCTCAGGCCTCATTCCTGCCCTACTGGATCAGAAAATCTGGATGGGGAGGGGGGTGTTCAGGGGGTCCAGCAGTCTGTGCTTTAGTAAGTCCCCAGAGTGAGTCCATGGACTTTAATGTTTGAAAACTACTGCAAGAATGAGGTGTATCTGGCAACCCCCCCCCCCCCCCCCCCCCCCAAAAAAAAAAGCAGGTAGGTCATTAAAGCATTTGAGTTTAAAACAGAAGTCTACGATAAGTAAAAAAAAAAACTGGCCTTGGTCACTTTATTTTTATACAATGTCAGTTTCTTCACTTGTAAATTAAGATTACTGTCCCATCTTTACCAAATGCTGTTTCTGATAATCCAGTGAAATACTTTCAAAGTGTCAGTATTAACACAAAAACTGCTAAATGAATTGAGCATTATGGGTGATTTTCACCATAGAAAATGAACACCTTGAAAATATAGAACTGCCAGCTGCTGTCCTCAAAGAAGGCCTGATACCTAGCAGTTTCAGGCCCAAGGACTAAGACCGATACAAACTCTCAGGTAACATGTCAATGTAACAACTATAAATTACTTCTGAACCAGTTCTAAGAAATGATACGCTGTATGTAATCACAGTGCCATAACCCATAAGAGAATGCAGAAAGAATTATCAGGTACAGTCTACAAAATTTGTTACTTTACACTACTGCTTAACACCTTAAGATTTTTTCCCTAGTCTTAAGTCAACATCTAACCACCCTCAAAAAATATTTGACCAACTATCTTGGTGCATTATAACTATTATTCACTTGTTAAGTGTCTCTATGGAAGAACAGCACGCAACAGTACCACTAGCCCTTTGCTTATGGATTAACCTGAGAATATAGTCAGTTCTTCATATGTTCCTTAGAGATACCGCCTAGGTGACTTTTTTTTTTAAATCACCACAGCAAAGAGCTATACAGAGATGTCAAATAAATGTAAACACTTCCACTATAGTATGAGTTAGTAAGATTGTGGTCATGTGGTCAATGGTTTCAACAGATAATAAGACAATGTAGAGTAAAAACCATGGAAGGAAAATTCCCACAAGAAATTGGGAGAAAGGATGGTCTTTAGAGAAAGTCTGAAAAAAATGAGGAAAATATATTAATTTTGTTAAAATTTTTTATATTAAAAAGTGGCATGAACTTTCTATGTAAAACAAAAATCTTGGGAAGGCAAAATTGGACAAAACCATTAAAACAAATATAGTGCTTCAAATGAATCCCATCACCTTGTGATGTCTCTTATAAACAGTCTCTAAACCAACACCAGGTATAAGAACAGTCGATCCTAAAGAATGAGCAGCAGTCCAGGGCCTCCACGCTACTTCATGCAGGAAAAACTGTTTCAATTAAGCCAGAAGGACCTGTTTCCTTTGTATTAGCTCCTGCTTCCTAAGCATTACAGTTCCTTTAGCAGGGCACTCATTCACAAGCACTTAGACGGAGTGCCTCTCTGCATCTAGTGCAACACCCAGTGAATGGCACGAAGGCAAACAAAGCACTGCCTAGGACTCCGCAATGCCACCGCCCTTGGAGGCTTACAAAACAGTAGTTAAAAGTTCTGGAGTGTGCACCACATTGCCAGCAATGGGATGTGTCACAATAGCAGATGTCAAGAGTTAAGCTAATATTTCTCTCTAAAGTACATCTGAGATAGAAAAATCTTTAATATACACCATTTGTAAACAAAATTGCACTTGATTTTTTTTTAAATGATCTGAATCATACTGTAACAGTTTGCTTCTCTCTTACATACTCTTTTGTTTTTGTTTTAAATCATCCATAGAACCATGGCTCCTTAGCTCGGGACTCTTTTTTTCTCCAAATTACCTCTGTAAGATGTAACCTTGGCTTCTCAGGAAATGGAAAGGTAATTGATAATTTCCCCCATCACCTATGTAACTCTCTAAATAAATAAAAATTATAGGCAGTTGCTCCTGGAGATTACATATTATGGCGTTGATGTCATAGTTCTTTAGAAGATGTTAAACTTTTTAGTTTGACAGATTAAACAATTTAAACGTTATAGAAGGTTCAGGAACAACACACATAAGTTGCATAAACATCCATGTCAGGGTGTGGGAGGGAAAGGGGCATCAATGTTGTAAATAAAAACTTGTAGATTTTTCTTGTCCTATGAACTTGTTTTCAGTAAGATGTTCTCCTTGTTCTGACACCTCTCACCAGCTCCAATGCACAAAGGTCAAGGAATAGATCAGGTTTCACTGCCTCCTTTAATTCCATGGAGGAGTGTAGAAGATTGACACAGAAGCTGATCTCTTCCGAGTTACTACCCATCTTCAACTGCACATCTTCCCATTCTTTACTCCATTTTGGACCTTTCAAAGTGTGTGATCATTCGTTCCTAGGGGGGAAAAAAGTCTTTTCTAAGCATATTAATTTCAAATGGTCTACATTCCAAGTATCCTCTATAAAGAGGATGCACACACACATTTCCCACAAGTACTTTTGCTTATGTCCACTAAGTATTTAGAAATGGTTCCTATCTATGAAGATTTTGAAACACACAGATGCCTAGGCCCCACTGGAAATCAACTGAATCAAAATTTCTAGGTTTCTGGACACCAAACCACAGATCAAAAGGAACTGTATCTTTCTGAGTCAAATAAGATGATTAAACAAATATTTACTTAAGATTAAGCTTAAATGGGGGCACTTGGGTGGCTCAGTTGGTTGAGCGTCCAGCCCTTGATTTCAGCTCAGGTCATGATCTCATGGTTCTTGAGTTTGAGCCCCGCATTGAGCTCTGTGCTGGCAGTGCAGAGCCTGCTTGAGGTTCTCTCTCTCCCTCCTTCTCTCTGCCCCTCCTCCACTTGCTCTCTCTTTCTCTCTCTCAAAATAAATAAATAAACTTTAAATAACTCAAAAAAAAAAAAAGATTAAGTTTTAATGAAAATGTGGACCTCCTCTGATTCAAGAATTTAACTTGAAGAAAATGTCAAGGATGTGGGCAAAGATTTAGCCAGAAACATTTCTACTGCAAAACTCAAAATTATAACAAAACAGAATTAAATGTTCAAAAACACAGGACTGTTTAAACAAAATATGGTATATCCTTAAAATGAAAGATTACACATTCATTAAAATTACACTTGACGAAAAAGTTCTAGAGATGTGTTGTACAACAATGTGCATATAGTTAACACTATGCACCTGACAATAATTAGGATGGCAGATTTTATATATTTTCATAATTTTTCTAAAAATCATGTTAAAAATTAGGTCTGATTAGAAAACAGTATTTATATATGCCATTTCAATGAAGAAAATTAACGTGTTACCATTAAATTTCCTCTTATGTAATTTTTCACCTTAGAGTTAACATTTTTCATTTTGTGTTGTTTCACTTGCTAAAAGCACCTATCACCAATTTATCCTGAACTGTAACAGAAGTGTAAATACTTTTTCAATATGATCAATTACATCAGCCAATCTATCCTTTTTATTTTATTCTTAGAACTACTCCTCCTGAAGCTCTCTGGTCTGCTCCATTCTGGACTGGATGCCCTCTAAGATTGTCACCCAGCTATTGCTCTTGGAGTTTCTTACATCATCATCCTGGGAGTTTATCCTTGCCCCTCTGTTGGACCCTTTATTTCCTGAATCCAAAGTCTTTCTCTTTTTAGTTCTCTCAATTTATAAAGAACATTTTCTATTACTTTCCTGAGAAAGCACATATAGAATGTTAATTATTTTATTTTTTGCATGACTGAAAACATCTTTATTTTACCCTCATACTGACAGTTTAGTTGAAAATACAATTCTAGGTTGAAAATGATTTTCCTCAGGGGCCTAGGTGGCTCAGTTGGTTGAGCGTTCCATTTTGGCTCAGGTCATGATCTCGTGGTTTGTGGGATCAAGCCCCACGTGCTGGCAGCTCAGAGCCTGGAACCTGCTTCAGATTCCGTGTCTCCCCCTCTCTCTGCCCCTCCCCTCCTCGTGCTCTCTGTCTCTCTCAAAAATAAATAAACGTTAAAAAAAAGAAAATAATTTTCCTCAGAATTCAAAGACATTGTTCTATTAACTTCTAGCTTCCAAAACTGAGGCCACAAAGTCTGATGCTGTTTTGATTCCTTGTCCTTTAAAACTTGTTTCTCTTGTAATTCATTTAAGTTCTTAGTTCTTGAATAGGTTTTTCACACAGGGAAATATGAACAGATAGGTGAAGTCGATATAACCAAAAGTACTGTAATAAACCTGTAGTGAACTGCCCAACTGGGTTTCACATACTCAGCCTTCTTTGACTGAAACAGAGCGATGGCTAGAGAGCTAAAGTCAAAAGGAAGCCCTGAGGGCAAACTATTAGCAGAAGCCCACAACAGGGAGATCTAGGAACTGCAGAATATACCACAGAAAGTAAAGTGTTACAAAGATAGGTTTAATTCTAAATGGTAGAGTTCTCAATTATTTCAATGCATAGAACTGCTAAGGAATTTGACATTGTATGCCGCATCACACAGCAAGTCAGTGGGAAATGAACAATTTTTCTTAGCAGCCAATCCAACAAAGTAAGTTGGATTCAGGCAGATGCTTTCAAAGGACATTCAAAAATCAAGGGATACTAGAATAATCTAATATTCAGAACAAAAGACCTGTCCTCAAATCTGATCATAAAACTTTGGAAAAGAAATAGGGGACAGGTACAGAAAGGAAACCTTCTTGAATAATATCTGGGTTCTAATATTGGTATTTCTATTCTCATCCTTTTTCAACTATACCAACTACAGCCCTTCAGGCCGTTACCGAGTCAAATAAATAAAATTCCCCTGAACAAAGGACCTATGATTCCCTATTAAATCATGAGACCCACAGTTTATGCACATGATTTGATTACTAACCTCATCTGAATCCAGAAGGGCTGGAAGTGCTCTGCAGAGAGGAAAACACCAAAATGAACAACGTAAAGTCACAAATGGTTCATAAAGGAAATTATGAATACAATTTAAAGCCCTTTCAATAATTAAGATCTGCATCTTATTAATGGGCACTTCAGGGGGAAAAAAGCAAATATGAAACAGAAGAGTTACTGGAATTGTACAGAGAAAAACCATGTCATGCACTGTAACAGGGCCAATATTTAATTAAAAATATAGTCATGGAACTAAAAAATCTCAAAAGGATTATCCCAATGATTTTGGGAAGGTGTACAGCTAAATCTTTCTAAGCAGAAATGTCATCTGAACATATAATCCTGATTGTTTGTATATCATTCCTTATTTTTAACATCTTTTTAACATTTTTAATATTCTTTAATTTTCTATTAGCATTCGCATTAGCATGTTCTTCAGCTCATTTACTTAAAATAATAAAAGTTATACTAACTGAAATAGGATCCTTATGATAACAATTCAAAAACTTACACATCTGTCACAGAAGAAGGAACATTCTCTTCTACCCATTTCAAATCATCTTCCTGCTGGAAACATACAAATACCAGTGGTTACTAAAATGCACCAGATAATACATGTCAAGTAAGGATCTAAAGAGGTCTCAACATTTTTAAACTTAGTCTTTTGAGAATTCTGAAGTAGTATATTCACATTAACAACTGGGACTGCTAATAATTTAAAAAATTACATAGTCAATACTTTAAAAAAATCCATGTAAGTGTAATATAAGTATGTAAGTGAAATATAAAATTGTCTTTAAATGCTTTCTTCTCAATGTTCTAATACCTAAGAGTTTGCTTCCTGTAAGTTTTGCTCCTTAAAAGTGAGATAAATTCTAAAGCCCTTAACGTAGACTGCATGCATAGTTCTAAAAAACAAACAAGAAACTGCTGAATGAAAAAAAATCTTGATCTTTACTACAAATAGCATCTTAGGTTAACAGGGCTATAACTTCCATTGATGAAAACAATTAAACAGAACCATCAGACTAGTCTGAGGTGCCTTTTCAGGACACGGTAACAAACCAACTAGGTTAAAGATAACTTGATCTTAGAATGAGAATCACTTACTGTTTCTGTTTTTAAAAATGTAAATGTAATATATATTAAAAGATGTATAAAGCAAGCTTAATTACTGCATAGATCTAAAAAATCATTAAGGCCTGTATACAATTACTTACCGCTTTGTTTACTTTACTATTTCCATTTGGTTCTTGTTTAGTACTTCTCATTTTCATTCCTTCTGCAGAGGGAAAACAAAGTAGATGGGTTAAGTGTATCAGAGACCAGCAATAATTTCAAACATGGATTCAGAACTTTAGGTTTATGGACCCTGATTTATACAACAGCTTTTTCTCTACTTTTATGCTAGAAGTTCAAAGCCAAATTTCCAGCTCATCCAGTAAGCAAAGTGTACATTTACTGTGCAATTATTCACTGAATTTACCATGGCTTCACCTTAATATTTATACCCTTACTTTTGATTCCCCCTAACTTCACCACATACCAAATTGAGAAACAATTGTACAACAGTTGTAAAATAATAAACTGTATCAAAGTATCTTGATTTTGATACTCACAAACTGTTATATTTGCTTTACTCTATTTCTAAAAACCAGAAAATAATATTTAAAGCGCAAATCAATTTTATCACTACCAAAGCTTTCTTTTAGCATAGGTTCTTTTTGTTCATCTTCTTCCTCTTCCTCAGACAATGGTGAAAAGGCAAACCTGACAACGGAAAGAAACAAATTAGAAAACTACAAGAAATGCTACACTCTCTAGATTTTACAGACCTTATTACTGAAGCTGCAATCAGTCATTCATAAAATTATTTTAGTGAAACAAAATAATTCTTCCCCTTCAGAAAGCTCTTATTTGCCTTTATTAGCAAGAGAAGCAGGACAGTATCACATTTACAAGTGCAGGCTCAGCCACATACTACCTGGGACTTGAGACAAGTTACTTATTCTCTGTGCCTCAGTTTTCTC
The DNA here is from genome assembly GCF_023721935.1 of Panthera uncia. Lineage (NCBI taxonomy): Eukaryota > Metazoa > Chordata > Mammalia > Carnivora > Felidae > Panthera > Panthera uncia. The sequence continues at coordinate 84,437,663 of NW_026057582.1, forward strand.
ATCTGAAATTGGGGATAAGACATTACTCATAGAGGTGTTTTATAAAAAGTAAACAAGTCATTTCAAAAAGTGCTTAGAACAATACCTCACATGGTAAAGCATTTACAAGCATATATTACCAAGAAGAGGAAAGTAAATTCTCATGTAATTTAAAATCTCAGCCTTTCAATTTGTAGTTAAGAGACAAAGTCCTGACCTTGTATGTACCAGGTAATTTAAAATCTCAGGTTCCAAGTGGGGAGTTGAGAAGATGAAGGCTTCATCTGGTACATCTAAGATATCTTTCCTTTACAACTTCCAAGAGATTCAGCAAAGCAGCTGCCAGACAGGTATCTCCTAGAAAGCTTCCACTTTGAACTCACTCTGTACTTACTGTTGTCTCTTATTTTAATTCTACTTTGTTTTTAAATCACCCTTTCATGAATTAAAAAACAAAAACTCCACAGAACTCTTTAAAAGCTAGGAGTAACAGGGAACACCCATAACCTATTAAAGGATAATTAGCAAAAATTAACACTAGATATCAAAGTTAATAATACTTGAAAAGCACTTTTTAAAATTCAGAATAAAATGAGGAGGCCCACTCTCAATGCCTCAGTTCAATATTATACAGGAGAGCCTAACCAACAAAGGAAACAGTAATGAGGCAGCAGTGTTAGTTGGAAAAGAAAGAGTAACATTGTCATTACTTTCAATAACAATCAATCTAATGGGGAAATCTAGAAATTATCAGAACAAGACAACATATGAAGGTTGATGGATATGATATATAAAAATCAATAGCATTACAAGGCTCTTGGCTGGCCCAGTCCATAGATGATGCAACTCTTGATCTCAGGGTTGTGAGTTCAAGCCATGTTAGGCACGGAGCCCACTTAAAATTTGTTTCAGGTCATGATTTCACGGTTCTTAGGATTGAGCCCCACATAGGGTTCTGCGCTGACAGCATGGAGCCTGCTTGGGATTCTTCCATCCACCCCTCCTTCCTTCCCTCTTTCCTTTTCCTTCCTTTCCTTCCTTCCTCTCTTCCCTTTCTTTCTGTCCTTTCTCTCTCTCTCTCTCAAAATAAACGTTTCACTCATATATGGAATTTGAGAAACTCAACAGATGAACATAGGGGAAGGGAAGGAAAAATAACATAAAACAAAGAGGAAGGCAAACCATAAGAGACTCTTAAATACAGAGAACAAACTGAGGGTTGCTGGAGGGGGGTGGGTTAAATGGGTGACAGGCATTAAGGAGGGCACTTTGCCGGATGAGCACTGGGTGTCAATATGTAAGAGACGAATGAATCACTGGGTTCTACTCCTGAAGCCAAGACTACACTGTATGTTAACTAACTTGAACGAACGAATGAATATATAAATAAATATTAAAAAATTTAAAACAATCAATAGCATTCCTACATTTTTGCCAAAGCCACATGTATTATTTTAAAAGGGTGCATCCATAAGAGCCATAAAAATTTTTAAATATTTTAACAAAAGTTATAAAACAGGGGGGCCTAGGTGGCTTAGTCAGTTGAGCATCCAAGTCTTGATTTTGGATCTCATCATGATCCTAGAATTGTAAGACTGAGCTCTATACTAGGCTCCACGCTGAGGGTGAGGCTCTCGGGGCGCCTGGGTGACTCAGTCAGTTAAGCATCTGACTCTTGATTTCATCTCAGGTCATGATCTCATGGTTCCTGGGATACAGTCCCACATCACAATCACCGCGGAGCCTGCTTGGGATTCTCTCTCTCCCCCCTCTCTCTACCCTTCCCTTCCCGCCCCCCCTCAAAAATCAATAAACTTAAAAAAAAAAGTCTCCTCTCTCCTTCTGCCCCCTTCCCTGCTCATTCTCTCTTAAAAAAAAAAAAAAGTTATAAAACATAAAGCACTGAAAAGATTAAAAACAATAGGACATACCATATGCAAGGATGGAAAAAATATATGTAACTTCCCTAATTAACCTATCAATTCAATTAAATTCTAATCAAAATCCGATAAAGGTTTTCCTACAATTAAATAAACTAGTTAAATATTTTATTAAAGAGAAAAGACCCAATAGCAATGGATATTTTCTAAAAAAGAAGATTAAGGGGAAAGACACATATGAAGACTTATCAGTAAACTAAGATAATTTGAGAAAGTGTACTACTGATGTAGGATCAGAGAGAGAGAAAAAAGCAGAATAGAGAACTCACAATTAAACAATTCTTGATGAATAAAAGCACAACTGTGAAATTTTGAAAAAATCATAGAATAACTTTAGACTTCACCTTAAGCCAGGAAAAAATTTCTTAGACAAGACACAAAAAAATGGGGCACCTGGGTGGTCCAGTCAGTTGAGCATCCGACTCGGCTCAGGTCATGATCTCTACAGTTCATGAGTTTGAGCCCCACACTGGGCTCGCTGCTGTCAGCAGAGAGCCAGCTTCAGATCCTCTGTTGCCCTCTCTCTGCCCCTCCCCCATCTGCACACTCTCTCAAAAATAAACATTAAGAGGCGCCTGGGTGGCTCAGTCGGTTGGGCGTCCGACTTCGGCTCAGGTCACGATCTCACGGTTCGTGAGTTCGAGCCCCGCGTCGGGCTCTGTGCTGACAGCTCAGAGCCTGGAGCCTGTTTCAGATTCTGTGTCTCCCTCTCTCTCTGACCCTCCCCCATTCATGCTCTGTCTCTGTCTCAAAAATAAATAAACGTTAAAAATAAATAAATAAACATTAAAAAGAAAAAAACAATGGGAATGCAAGCTGGTGCAGCCACTCTGCAAAACAGTATGGAGGTTCCTCAAAAAACTAAAAATAGAACTACCCTACGACCCAGCAATTGCACTACTAGGCATTTATCCAAGGGATACACGTGCTCTGTTTCAAAGGGACACATGCAGCCCCACATTTATAGCAGCACTATCAACAATAGCTAAAGTATAGAAAGAGCCCAAATGTCCATCGATGGATGAATGGATAAAGAAGATGTGGTACATGGGGCGCCTGGGTGGCGCAGTCGGTTAAGCGTCCGACTTCAGCCAGGTCACGATCTCGCGGTCCGTGAGTTCAAGCCCCGTGACGATCTCGCGGTCCGTGAGTTCGAGCCCCGGGTCAGGCTCTGGGCTAATGGCTCGGAGCCTGGAGCCTGTTTCCGATTCTGTGTCTCCCTCTCTCTCTGCCCCTCCCCCGTTCATGCTCTGTCTCTCTCTGTCCCAAAAATAAATTAAAAAAAAAAAACAAAAAAAAAAAACGTTGGAAAAAAAAAAGAAGATGTGGTATATATATACAATGGAGTATTACTCGGCAATCAAAAAGAATGAAATCTTGCCAGTTGCAACTACGTGGATGGAACTGGAGGGTATTATGCTAAGTGAAATCAGTCAGTCAGAGAAAGACAAAAATCATATGACTTCACTCATATGAGGACTTTAAGAGACAAAACAGATGAACATAAGGGAAGGGAAACAAAAATAATATAAAAACAGGGAGGGGGACAAAACAGAAGAGACTCATAAATATGGAGAACAAACTGAGGGTTACTGGAGCGGTTGTGGGAGGGGGATGGGCTAAATGGGTAAGGGGCACTAAGGAATCTACTCCTGAAATCATGGTTGCACTATATGCTAACTAATTTGGATGCAAATTTTAAAAAATAAAAAATAAAACAAGTTAAAAAAAAGACAAAATATACAATACATAAAGGAAAAAAATAACACATTTGACTCCATACTTCCAACTTTTTCTATGGCCAAAACACCATTCAATTGTTCAAAGATAAACTAGAAGAAAATATCTGGAATGCTTGGAACAAAATATTGGAATCTAAAATATATAAGGAATTCCTACAAATCAATATAAAAATGATCAATAAGCTGATAAGGAAAAAAAGTCAAAGATATAAAAAGCTGACTGGCAGAAGAATAATATGACCAGTAAATACATAAAGACAAAAATTTAGTCTTAAATGCAACTAAAAATACAGTGAATATTCTCATTTACCAGATCTGCAAAAATTAAATAATAGGGAAATAGGAAGGTAGAGGAGAGAGCTCCTCTCACACAATTGTTGGTAGATACATAATTTGTTTCAGATTTTTTTGAGTGCAATCTGATTTTAATACGTGAAAAATTATAATATGCATATCCTTTATCCCAACAATCCCAAGTCTTCTCTATTTTTCTCAATTTTCTTAACTTTTTTTCAAAGAATACAAACATTAAATGCATAATACGAAAAGACAGGCTATTTTCATGGGATAAAAAGATGTCATTTATCTCACACACACAAAAAAAATGTCACTTATTTTCTTTCTAAATCTTTTATTGATATGTCTGATTATAAAATTATCCATTTAGTTATACTGCCTCATCCTTTCCTTCTTTGGTGATATGGTTGGGTAATATAAGCTCTTAACCATCTAAACATAAATGGGGGGGGGGGTAGCGTACCAAAGATATAGATATTCACCAAATAAAGATAGCCAGTTTCTAAATAACTGAGATTTGCCAACAGCTGAACAAAGCAAATTCACATATAGACTTTTAATTCCCAAGTCTGTCACATAAGTTTTCCTTTTACCCTATTGTTACAAAGTAAGCTGGTCTACTGATCATAAAAATTGTTCTTTCTTTCCCAACACTAGACAGATGAGACCCTCATTAAAAGTGTCACAATCTATGTACTTCCCTTCTTTACTCATATACATACATATTACCAGAACATGTCAGAACCGAAAATCACCTTGTATCAATTGATTCAATTCCCTCACATTATATGAAGAGGAAACTAAGGCCCAGAGAAGTGAAGAGAGGCAACATGCCAAAAGTCACAGTGCAAATAGGAGAGTTGGACAGGAACCCACTTCTCTGGATTCCAGACCCAGTGAATATCCTTTCCAATATATGACATGGCCTGGACACTGTCACCCACTGAACTACCTCTAACTGATGACATGGCCATTCAATGGTTAGCAATGTAAATAAGAAGTGTCCAAGAACCTCTGGTTGTTTGCAGATGGTCGCCAGAGAACCATGATGACAAACAGGATCATGGAGAACAGCAACCGCCAGATGGCATCATCCACCCACAGCTCCCGCCAATCCTACCAAAAGGGGGAGAAGCACATTTTTATACATAATCTTAACTCAATTCACAAAGTCCTTAGCAGAGAACAAGAATCATTTATTTATTCGTTCAACTTATACAAACTAAGGCCCTGCTATGTGCTAGGCACTGTGCTAAGTACAGGGAATAAAAAATAAATGAACACTGTTTCTTCCCTGGTAGTGTTTATTGCTAAAGAAAAGGCACTATACTTTGGTGCTTACACTATGTTTCCTATAGCTCTGAGAATCTTTAGGGAAGGACTTTTATACAAGGTAAGAGAAAGTAACGTTATGTTGTTATTTTTTATAGTTTTCATTTTATTTATTTTTACCAGCTTAGCTCTGGCTTCCAAAGAAATGTTTTGCCAGTCTCTGTGCTCAAATCTTAAGTACAGGGCTTCTAGTGAGTAGTGTTATTCACATGTACTTAATGTTTTGGACTCTGGATTTCTTGTTGAAACTTTTTAGTTAAGGAAAGACTGGGTTATGACAAACTATGACGATCATTTATAACGTTCTCTCTCACTGTTGGGATATATAGTCAGTCCTTTCTCCCAACGTCTGCCCAAAAAACCCATAAAACAAATCTATCATACTAAGCACAGTGTTAATATAGAATACTTAGGAGGAGGGAAGGATTCTAACCCTCAAGAGTGGAAACCTAACCCTAATTTCCTAAAAGGTATGAACCTTACCATTGTCATCAACATCATCATCTGTGTATAGAACAGTACACTATTCACAAATGCATGTGTTTATAACTCACCGACTGACAAGTCACTATCCTGAACTTCATGGTTGTCCAGATGATAAACACAATAGATGCTAACAGGAAATGAAAAACCTGGTCACGGTATGAATATTAGTTTACATCCCTAATTACATTCTCTGAGTCTAGTTAAGTGGAATCCCACACATCCCTAACTCCCAATACATCACAATCATTTTCTCTGTTATTTTAACACATTTATTCAATACAAATTTACTTACAACTGCTGTAAGCAAGGCCCACAATTCATACTCTAGCCAATTCTTTCTGTAAAGAATAGTTTTGTTTACCATTTGGCTACTTTAGTCATCCTCAGAATTGGAAAAGAAGGTATTAGAAACATGGCTTTTTCCAGCATTATCAATAATATGATTTTTTTTTCCTTTTCTTTAGCCTTAGTATAATAATGCTAGTTTTTCTTTGGTTGGTCGGATGCAAAAAGAGGTTGATAAAATGACTGCAAGACAAACAGAACTGTTGGTTCCAATTATAGGCCAGACCTCTCTATTCCTGGTACAAAAGCCAAAAGGCCGGCAAATTAGCCTACATGGGCTATAGTCTATGCTAATGGATATGTGTAACGAATATGTTATGCACGTTTAGTGATATATGTAAAGCCAATATAATAGCAATGTACACTAATCTAAAATCTAAATACAATTCTGTATTCATTTTAATAAAACCAAATAAGCAAATATTAACATCTTCTAAAAGAAATCTAAATGCTGTATGGTACTAGTGCTCACTTGCCTAAAAAAAAAAAAAAAAAAAAAAAAAAAAAGAGTATCTCAGAAAAACAATGGAGATAGGAGAGAGATATACCAAGAGTTGAAATTATATGTAGTTGATCTTCACTTATTAAAATAAGTGGTTCTAAACTTTTTTTGTACCACAGACCCCTTTGAGAATTTGACAAAAGTGAAAGACAACTTCCCCAAGTGAAATGTACAAAACTGTTTATGTAATTTTAGAGAGCCTACCTAACTCTCAGGTTATGTAATTTTAGAGAGCCTACCTAACTCTCAGGTTAAGAATCTCTGTTCTAAAAGAACTGCATTTAAACAGCAGGGAGCAAGTCTCCAACTTACCTGCCACTGCCAAGATAAGTGTGTTGGTAAAATGTCGGTACAAAGAGAGTTTTACAATGTTCCTCCGAAGTTTTAACAGCTTCATTGTTTGAGTCAGGCTAATAAATATGTGTTTGCAGGTCAAGGAAATCAACATTCAGAAAAAACAATAAGCTAGTAAACTAATCCTTATATTTCTTTGAGAATCTGGGGTCAAACTGACAGAGTTATGGACACCAGGCCTAACAGCTCTCACTCTCAACCTCACAAATACCCCAAGCCTCACCATGATTAATAAGAAAGTCTTCGTTTTCAATGAGACTTAAAGAGAACACAAAACCCAGAGAAAATGAGAATGCAAAAGAGAAGAAAAAATAAGAGGAAAAACATAAAGGAGAAATAAAGATAAGAAGAAGCTTTCTAGAGAAACAAGGAAGAAGAACCAAATGAAAGACAAAAGGAAGAAAATGAAATAAAAATGAGTTAACAGGCAAAAAACGGGAGTTAGCATCCTCTTTCCTCTTTTAAAGTAGTGGCTCTGTTCTCATTGTCCTAGCTAATCCAGTCTAGAGTCACACATTCATGCCCATAACCTCCCACAGTTTATACTCAGTCCCCTTGTGCCATGTTAAGGAACCTGCCATCAGTTGCCTGAGTTATCCTGAATGAAAAGGACCATACAATTACAAACTGGCTGAGAATCCCAGGCAGTTAGGCTCTAAAAGCAACAACCTTCCATTTTCAAGACATTATTCTTAAGTACAAGTTGCTGCACAAAGATACAGGAGAACTAATGACCAATATAGACGATTACCTGCTCTGATGTTCAACTTTCAGAATGAGGGGCAGATATGAAAGCAAGTGTGTTGGAGCTCACTTCTGCCCTTTAACAGAGCCTTGGCTGCTACCTAATTACCGGGTCATCTTCTTGTATGGTCCAGTCCCTCTCCCCACATCTCTCAATATGCGTGGTAGAGGTTCACAAAGCACCCTTGAAAGATACTGACCTAGAAAAGCTTCGGCCTTTTGGGCCCAGGATACTTCAATTTCAAACATTTTTGATATAGGACAATCCCCCCCAAATTCACAAAATTACAACTTTATTTACATTCAGCCTTTTATAACAGTCACAGTCCATCAAGACTATAATATCACACCAATTATATATAGGACCAAATAACACAAAAACCAAAATAAATTTCTAAAAATCCCCAAAAGACAAAAGTCCAAACACCCGAATAATAGATCAAGTCCCTAATAAACAAATGTTTACTCTTGAAAAGCAAGAAAAGATTATTCAAATAGAAGCTTGTTTGTTATCTGCTGGTTGACTTCTCCTGTAAATGAATCAATATTTATCTCAAAGAACAGAAGTCTTCAAACAATCCCAAGTCTACTTTTAAATTAGAGGATTAAAACACTCCTGTTATCCTGTATGGGTTAAAATCTGCTAAACCTACTTAGAATTTTAAGAGAGTCAAACAACCTGGGGGCACCTGGGTGGCTCAGTTGGTTAAGCATCCAACTTCGGCTCAAGTCACAACCTTGCAGCTCGTGGGTTTGAGCCCCTCATCAGGCTCTGTGCTGACAGCTCAGAGCCTGGAGCCTGTTGCAGATTCTGTGCCTCCCTCCCTCTCCCTCTGCCCCTCCCAGTTTATGCTCGGTCTCTCTCTCTCTCTCTCTCTCTCAAAAATAAACATTAAAAAAATTTTTGCTTTTAAATAAAAAGGAGTCAAACAACCTCATATAGTTCCTAAAATCATATTTTAAGAATCAAAATATTTACATAATTTTCAAATGATTTAATAATTGCCAGAGGCTGAAAGAAATAGCAGGACCAGAGCAGTCAGTGATTCTAACACTAAGAGAGATAACATTAAGCCCAAAATTGAAGTGAAATGCTTATTTTTAAAAGAGCCAGAAGCTTTTATCTTGTGCTCAGTCTACAGTCACCAACTCTTACTGCAATTTTTAAAATTAAAAACAAAATAACTGCTTACCTGAACTCTCAGTTCATTAGAATGAAAACACCCTATTCCCAAAGTAAAGAGTAATCAACAAAACTGGTAAAAACCATTTGCAGAAAGATCAATGGAAACCCATCTCCAAGGGGAGAAAATGGACCACCATCAAACAAGCCAATGAGAAGGATATCCACCAGCACAGGGCAGTGTCTAGGAAAGCCAAGGGGATAAAGGCCAAGGAAGCAAGATCAGTCTGGGCCTGCAGACAAAGAAAAAGAGGTGGTGAAAAAGAGATGTCTAGAGAGCACAGAGAAGAAACCAGCACATGATTCTGCATTTACATAATCATCTGGAATGATTTTGCATTCAAACTAAAAGAAAATAAGGAATACTTTGTACCTACACCATTCTTCCCTTCTGACAAACGATCACATTGAATATACAGCTGTAAGCATTTCACACAAACTGTTGATTACAATGTCAATACAATAAAACATGCTGCTAACTAATAAGAGGCAACCACCACAAAACTCCTAGCATGCTAAGATCCATGTTAAGAAGTGACACACTAAAAAGCTGTGGTGTTACAAGCCGACATTCCATTCTATCTCCTGTGATTGTGATTTTGGCTACATGTCTAAAAAGACCGTTCACATATTTCAAAGTACTGCAGCATTAATATATTAAGAATTACTAATTTCCAAAATTGTAATATAATGTAAATCTACAAATAAGAGCATACCCCAAAATAAAATGTAAGGCAAATTATCTGTCCCCAAAACTATGCTGTTTGTTTCACACATTTATGTATATAAGCCGCTATTTATATAACCCTGATTGCCCAATCACCAGGACATTATTGAAAGGATATCCATAAAATAATACAGGCATCAATTGATGAGAGGGCCAGGTTTCCTATCAGAGCCAAGGGATAAGAAAAAGACTACAGCAGCATAAGAAAGAAAACGAAATAGACAAGAGTTAAGATTAAAATTGCTGAAAGTTGAAGGAAATTACATAGAGGACAGTGTGATATGAAAAACAAATATGCATCCATAAAGAGTTTTATTTTACGGGGCAATTTATTGCAAAACTTACAGAGCTCAGTTTTCTTGAGGGCAAAGTCAAATTTACAGTATTTGCCACCATGAATCTAATGGGTTAATGCTGGGAGTAACTTTTAAATAAGTAACTGCTGAAATGACCAAGTTCTTCTTCACATTAATCCACCTCTAACATAAATTTCTTTATCATTTATATTTCAGTGCTTTGGTTCCCTTCCTGGCAAAGGGCATGATTTTATAATCCTCAAGAAGGATGTGAAACATTTAGTTGCATTTTTAGAAAAGCCTTTGAAACTCAAGTGGTGGTTAGCAAAGAGCACTGCCACTTTAAAACAATAAAAAAGATTATGGAGCAAGTACATGATTACCATGTCTGCCCCTTACACAAGAATGAGAGCCCCTGTCTGGGAGGAGGAATAGGTAGCAATATGGAGACAGGAGGGAAAGCATTCATTCCTGGTCACACATTAAACTTACAAAGCTCTAAGAGATTAAAAAGTAATTTGCATTATACATACATTTTGAAAATCAGAGTTCTAAGGTGACTTAGAAGAAAAAGCCCACAGACATTTCCAATTCACCCTCTCAAGACAAAAACGATATATATGAACTGACCACAAATACTCAGATTAAGCAGTACTGACCCCAGTAACTCTGAGGACCCCTTCCATTCCAGAGAACAAAAGATAGAGGGCTCCTGCTACCACAACTTTGTGAAGAGTGACTCCAAGTCGAGGCCTAAATAGAAGAAAGCAAAGACAAGAGTTGAATACCAACGCTACAAACTCCAAAATAAGCTAAGTAACAGCAACTCATGTTGATTAATACAGGCCAACAAGTTAGCAGAGATAAGCCAGACATACTTGATGTATCTGAGTAAAAAAAAAAAAAAAAAAAAAGGAAGAACAGATAGTCTTAAACCAAGAAAGTGAATACCAGAACTTTAGATCTGGCCCTGGTTACTGCATTTAAAGTTTTAAAAAAAGTCATTTTTATTATAGAGAATTTTCAAACATTCAATAGTATAATGAACCCCTCTATATGTATCATCCAGTCCCAAAAACCACTAACCCATAGCCAATCCCGCTTCATACAAGCCTCATCCACCTCCCATCATCCTGATCTTTCAGCGTATTTTTTTTTTAATCAATAAGGACTTTTTAAAAACATAACCACAATACCATCTTCAAATCTAAAAATTTTAACAATATAAGCAAATATCCTATTGTAACTCATTAGATAACCTGTACAGTTGTAAGCTCAGAATCCAACAAAATATAAAGTCTTCCAAACAGGTTCTTGAAGGAAGTCTTGAATCCATGACATTCAAAATGCCACCCAATCAGAATCTACATTTAAACAAGATCTCCACGTGATTCATTAGTGCACTGTAAGTTTGAGATGCACTGCTGTAAATCATGTCTACCTAAGCCTAAGTGATATTTGTGCTTGTATTTTTTTGTTATATGCTAGCAATGTTCTGTATGGGCAAGGATTTTTCTCCCTACTGTCATATCTTAGAAATCTACTTCCTGGAACATAGGAGGCACTCCAATATTTATTAAATGAATTAAGTAACTTTACAAATGAAACCCACCCCATTCCCCTTAACCCACTGAAAGCAAAACTCCTTTAAATGAATAAATTAAAAGAATTGAAACTCAAGTGTGCCTGGGTGGCTCAGTTGGTTAAGCGTCTGACTTCAGCTCAGGTCATGATCTCGAGGTTCCTGAGTTCGAGCCCCATGTCGGGCTCTGTGCTCACAGCTCAGAGCCTGGAGCCTGCTTCAGATTCTGTGTCTCTTTTTCTCTCTGCCCCTCCCCTGCCTATACTCTGTCTGTCTCTCAAAAACAAATAAACATTAAAAAGATTTTCTTTTATTAAAATTTATTTATTTAATCTCACTTAAAGCAAGACTACTTGAAATAACTGTCTATACCTGGCTAATTCCAACTCCTCTGCTTCTATTTTCTCTCTTGAATTCACTCCAATCAAGCTTTTATCCTAGCACTTCACCAAAACCGTCTTGTTAAAGGTCACTTACATCTCCCATGAAGTTAAACCCAGTGGACTGCTCAACCCTCTTGATACAATCACTCTCTCCTTGAAACAGTCTTCAGGTTTGCTTCTCACCACAATGGTCCTTCTCAACTTCCTCTGGTCTAATTCTATTTCATCTCACTGAATTCTAAAGAATTAAAATTGTTCAAGGTTCAATCCTTTGACCTCTTTTCTACATACACTCACTTCCTTGGTGATCACATCCCAGTCTCATGGCTTTACATAACATCTATATATTGATGACTCCCAAATTCATATCTCTACCCTACTCTCTCCCCTTTATTCCCTTTGGGCATCTAACACCTCCTAATATTCACTCTACTCCAAACTTATTCTATCTAAGGTCTTCCTGAACTCATAAATATCAATTCCACCATTCCTTGCTCAGACCGAAACAGCTGGCATCATCCATGATTCCTCTTCTCTTTCACATCACACATTTGATCCATCAGAAAATTCCATTGGCTCTACCTTCAAAATATACACAGAATCTGACCATATCTTAGGATCTCTTCTTCTAAGTGTACATATAGTTCCCTCACCACCTTGAGATCTCTGCTTAATTGTCACTAAGTGAAGCCTTCCTCGGCCACTGTATTTACAGCTGAAAGCTCCACTTCTTGCTTGGCACTCTCTAAATCCTCCCCCTGTTTTATTTGCTCCATAGCACTTATCACTGAAATAAATATTAAATATTTTACTCATTTATTTTTATCTTTGTCCCCTCCCTCCACAAATGTAAACTCCAAGTCTTTTGTTTACTTGCTATATCCCCAGGGCCTAAAACACTATCTAGTATATAGAAGGCACGCAATAAAATTTTTTAAATAAAAAGTACATTATTTTCAGATTGTTTTTTCAGACTGAATGACATTCCCATGAAAAACTGTGATTTGCAAAAATATTTTGGAAGATTAGAAGTCACTGCAATTTCACTCTAAAAGTTTGATGTTTTAATTGTCATTCATTATGTTGCAGATTTTCCTGCAAATGCTCCTTGAGTTCTAAGAAGTGAAATGAAACACTTTACATTTCCTGGCTTTTATAAATCTACAAAATTTCAGATAACCGTCTTACTGCGGTTCTTACATCAATTCTTTCAGAATTACAATGGGAACCTGAAATACTGATTCAATTTAATCAGCATTTTAATACGTTCTTCATATAAAAAGTTAATACTTACTTGACTATGCCATATCCGAGGCTGACTATGATGACCAGGGTTCGAGCCAGTGAGCGTTTAACTGCCGATAGCAGCTCTGCAAGGATCAGAGCGCCCTGAACTGTGAGAAAGAAGCAGGAAAGGGTGCTATAATCTAGGTTTGGAAAAAGGCGCGACTCTAGAACCAGAACATAGAGCTAGATCTCTAACAGTCGTCAGAATAAGCATTGGGATTATCCTGTTCAAAGAGAATACCTCTCTTGCAATTTTTACAAGTACACAAGCTGATTTTACTTACCTTGCTCATGTGAACAGCAATCTGGGTGTGCTCAAATCACCTTCCCTCCCCAACCCCACTTCACTAAAACCTCAGGAGAACATCTCACCTACCTGACAGTTTAGAACACTTAGGAACTTTCCCCCATTTTTAAAAACTGAAGAACACACATTGAAAATATATAAACACATTGAATATATACAGTGAAAAGTACAAAATACACAGCTTTCAAATCATTTTCACATCTACTATTTTCACGCCCTTTCAAAGACAGGGGAAACTAATTAGTAATCTTACGACAATAATCATTAAAACTTAAATGCCTGATGAGAAAGAACCAAAACTATCACAAAAAACTTCAGTACAAAACAATTTCTATCATTACCTGTTCACTTTAGTAAACCTATGCACCCTCCTATTTTCCTGATATTACTGTATTTTACCAGTTCTTGGATTTTAACATCTTTGAAATGAAAGTATGTCCTATAATCAATGGTATCTTACTATTAAATTGGCAGTAATTATTTCTTTTTCAGATGCACATAATAATGGTGCCTTAAAATCAAGGCAATTGAGATTCAATGATGGTAATAATCTTACCCAAAATGGCCACTACTATTGTAACTTGTATATTTCAGTACCATCACTCTTAAATCACTGAACCCATAAGTTATAAGGCTAAAAACAAGAGTCACGATCATAATGATTATGCTTAAGTTATTCTAGTAATTAAGTAACTGAGAAGTTAAAACCATTAATGACTGCTGATCTGAGTTAAACTGTCACATGTCTTACCTGCCAATCATTCACAAACTGGTGAACATTTTTTGGTTACACACCTGATTCTCCTTTGTATCGAATATTCTGAAATTCTGCATAGAAGACAGCTTTCTCAAGCATTCCCAAGAAGATGACAGCACCAATCCAAAACTGAATTCTCAGGAGATCTCTCCAATAGCAGGCAGACCATGCCAGCCACAGAACACCAAACAGGACATATACGATGCACATCACCATGAAAAACTGTCATCCAAATGGGTAAGAAATAAAAGGGAAAATTAGGGCCAAGAGCCAATCTGGAATCAATACACAGTCTTAAACTATAAAAAAAAAAAAAAAAAAAAAAAAAATTCTACCCTCTACTTTAAGAATTTATCTTGTTGGAGTTCCATATTAACATAAAAACATGATCTCCTCTTGCATATTGAGAGACTACCTAAGGACCTATGAATAAGAGTAACCGCTCTTCTGCATTACAAATGCATTTTCAGCTCACTATGTAAAATTACACAAATGAAGATAACACTAAAGAGGAAAAAAATATGGCAGGGTTATGATACATCTGAAGGCAATGAAACATAACAAAGTGGGAAAATTATGAAAGGGAAAAGAAGAAAACCACGAACAAAGGAAATCTGAAAATAGAGTAAGGATATTCCCATAGACACAGACACACATGAGGCAGTGTCATCATTTAGTTACTTTAAACGGGATCAGAAACTATAGGGCTGTAAGAAGTGCCCTGCTTTGGATTCTAGAGAGAATGTGAGATGTGAAATTATCTGTGAGGTACTTTCCAATTCTGAAATTCCACAAGTCATCAATCTCCTCATTCTACAGATGAGAAGACAAGGCACAGAGGAATTCACGGACACTCTGAATGTCACAATCCAGTAAGAAGTACAGAACTACAAGCAGTATTTTCTGAACTGTTCAGGAAAAATTCTTTAAAGAATATTGCCACAAAACATGGACAATCTTTCAGGTTAACTCATGTAATGTTAAGGTTAAAGAATGTAAGTTCACTTACAATCATCAATGGATATTCTTCAAGCGTGAGATATTCATACGGACCCTTCACTTCAACAGTCACTGCCAAAACACAGTCCTCAGAATTAATGTAAAGGATGCAGAAATTAAACAAAAACGTTGTGCAATATTTGATTGATGAAATTAATGAAAATCTCATTGGGTTATTTACTTTTAATCGTTTCAATTCTGGTGAATATTATTTATAGAGCACTCTGAAATTCACGAAGTTTTATATTCTCAAGGTTCATGCCGTGTACCACACAAACCTCCACTCTCTGCTCCAGTCAGTATCCTAAGTGGAAAAGCCCTCTGTTGCCATATACATATCCTTTAAAGACTAGAATGGGGGCGCCTGGGTGGCGCAGTCGGTTAAGCGTCCGACTTCAGCCAGGTCACGATCTCGCGGTCCGTGAGTTCGAGCCCCGCGTCGGGCTCTGGGCTGATGGCCCGGAGCCTGGAGCCTGTTTCCGATTCTGTGTCTCCCTCTCTCTCTGCCCCTCCCCGTTCATGCTCTGTCTCTCTCTGTCCCAAAAATAAATAAAAAATAAAAAAAAAAATGTTGAAAAAAAAAAAAAAAGACTAGAATGAATATATTTCCTCCACAAAGCCTTCTGTGAGCTGCCCACTGGAACTATAACCCATCTCCTCTAAATTCTAAACACCTTTCATATATACTTTTTCTTATAACACATCACTAATGTGCTTTGAAAAGTACAGGACTTCATTCCTTCATTCTGCTGTCCTCTTTGTCCTCTATCTATCTTTATCTAGATTTTCCTATTACTTTATTTTTTTTACCTATTTCAATTTTATGTGACTTTGCGACATTAATGTATCATTTTCAGAAGGCACGCAATAAGTGTTTAATGATAGTAACAAGAATTTAAAGACAGATTTGCCTTACTGAAGCAAAACTATGACTATTTTTTTTACTATGATTATTTTAAAATTATAATTGATAAAACTATTTGGATAAATTTTAGGTATAATTAATAAAGAAAAACTGATTTATATGAGAAGTGATATCTATATCCAGAGACAGACTAATAACTGTCTAGTCAATGAAAATTTCCTAGTTTTTATCAAGCAAAAAGGACATACCATTGTTAAAAGTAAACCTGGTCCCCCTCACCAAAAAAAGTAAACTAGGTCCAACACTCATATAAATGAGCATCCCACAATAGCAATAATGAAAGTTTAAAAAAAAATTTTAACATTTATTCATTTTTGAGAGGCAGAGAGAGACAGAGTGTCAGTGGGGGAGAGGTAGAGAGAGGGGGAAACACAGAGTATGAAGCAGGCTCCAGGCTCCAAGCTGTCAGCACAGAGCCCAATGCGGGGCTTGAACTCACAGACCACAAGATCATGACCTGAGCTAAAGTCAGATGTCTAACTGACTGAGCCACCCAGGCTCATAAATCATAAAAATTTTAAGCAGACTGGTTATTAAATCTATACCTTCTTAACTTAATAAAACAGCAAATAAAATAATTATTTATTATTTATTACACCCTTTGTTTACTCCATGCTAGGGGTCAGCAAGTACAGCACATGAGCCAAATGTGGTTATCCACTTTTTATAAATAAAAGTTTTATTGGAAAACAGCCACATCCACTTACTTACATATTATCTAAGGTTGCATTTATACAACAATGGCAGAGTTGGGTAGCTGTAGTAGAGAGAACATTTACTCTTTGGCCCTTTAAGAAAATTTGGCTACCCCTTGCTCTATGCCACAACATAAAATAACATTTATTGAGCACTTACTATATGACACACACTACAGAAAACAGGAGATAAAAAGATACATAAGATGTTTTCTGCTAGAAGGGACAGTAGGAAAGCAATATAGAGAACTATCCCTCTGAGCCAGTCCTTAAAGGATGAATGTGTATTTCCCAGGACAAAGTAAAAGGCCATCTGGGATGAGGAAACAACATGAACAAGGACAGGTGTGAAAATGCATGATATATATTTAAAGAACACGTAGTCTGAGGCTGCACATAGTACCATATAGTAGCATTTTGAAAAGGAAGCAGCAAAAGGTAAACTGGGACAAGCTGCAGAGTTTTATAAGCCTTCCTGCAGAATGTAAACATTTTACAGGCAATGGGGAAACATCAAGGATTTACTGAAGGGAAAAAAGATGGTAACACTGTTTTCGAAAATTCTAGGAATTTCACACGGTGTAGTTAAGTCCATGCTTCAATGTATCTTCCTCCTAGCTCCAAACAATAGATGAATAAAACAAAATGAGGACATAAGCTCGAAAACAAGATAAATACCTCCAAATATAAAAACTGAACAAAAACTTAGAACAGTATATAAGGCTGAAGCTATGGTCATGTTTGACTCTGGGCCCAAAAAGCAAGCTACGGCAGTTGGGCTCGAACTTGGGAACAGCGAGATCATGACCTGAGCCGAAGTTGGACACTCAACCAGGTGAGCCACCCAGGCGCCCCTCCATTCTTTTCAAAGAAAGAAGGCTGAAAGTAAATGCTGGCAACTGCTGCCTTAGACTATAACTTACTAGAAAGCTGTGGGCCTAGAAATACAGGAAGATACACATATGTCTTAGGCCCAGAAACTGTGCCAGGCCAGCTGCTGGCTTACCTGGTATATGCTATACCCCATATAATTATGGAGCATAAGAGCCACCTCTGGATTGGGAATTAAAAGCATTCAACCCAAGAATCTATAAAAAACTAAAATTTTAAATTAAGTCAAACAAAAGAAATAATGAAATAGCAAATACCAATAGTTTGTTGGTTTGTTGTATAGTAAAATACAATTCTACAAAGATTTAAAAAGTTAAAAAAGGAGACACAAAGACAATAATAAGAGTGAAAAGAGAGGGTGCCTAGGTGGCTCAGGTGGCTGAGCATCTGACTGTTGGTTTTGGCTCAGGTCATGATCTCATGGTTCATGAGTTTGAGCCCTGCATCAGGCTCTGCTGACAGTACAGAGCATGCTTGACACTCTTTCTCTCTCCCTCTCTCTGCCACTCCCCACTTGCACACTCTTTCTCTTTCAAAATAAATAAAAACTTTAAAAAAAAAAAAAGAATGAAAAAAGCTACACTTATTTTTTTGCAAAGAAATACTATTAATAACTTCATGCCAATACAGTTGAAAACTTGAAAGATATGGACAATTTCTCAAAAACGACACTGATTCAAGAAAAAATAGAATCACTAAAAAAACAACATATTATTAAAGAAAATTAATCAGTTGTTTAAAATCTCTATGGAGGAAGGGAAAAAAAGAACATTCGGCCAAAACACTATCATAAGTTAAGTTCTACAAAACATTCAATAACTGGATAATCCTACCCTTACAAAAACTACTCCACAGAATTTAATACAGGGGACATTCTCCAACTCATTGTATTAGACTAGCATAACCTCGATGCTAAAACCCATAGATGACAGTATGAGAAAACAAAATTATAGGGGCACCTGGATGGCTCAGTCGGATAAGCGTCCGACTTCAGCCTGGGTCATGATCTCACGGTTTGTGAGTTTGAGCCCTGCATCGGGCCCTGTGCTCTCCATGCAAAGCCTGCTTCAGAGCCTCTCTCCCTTTCTCTCTCTGCCCTTCTCCTGCTCGCTCTCTCAAAAATAAATAAAACATTTTAATAAAAAAAAAATGTCATAAAAAAAAGAAAAAAGAAAAGGAAATTATAGGCCAAACCTATTATGAACATAGACCAGAAATTACAAATAAAATTCTGGAAAACAGAAGCCAGCTGTGTGTGTGTGTGTGTGTGTGTGTGTGTGTGTGTGTGTGTAGACCAAATATCGGCATCTCAGAAATTCAAGAATGCTTTAACATTAGAAAATCAATTAATATAATGTATTACATTAAGAGATTAAGTGGGGAAATCTACATGATCAGTTAAATCAACACAATCAAAACAGCTGATAAAGCTGACCATTCTTCATACTAAAAAAAAAAAGGGCAGAAAAAAATACACTTAGTAAACGAGGAAAAGAAACATCCTTAACCAAACACAGAATATTTTGAAAAGTCTACAATAAGTGTAATTGTGAAATGTGCTAATATTGCCATTAAAGTCAAGAGCAAGAGAAGTATGGTCATTATCACTGTTCCTATTCAATATTCTACTTGAGAAAGGAGGGGTGGAAAGAAAACTATAAAGAAGGAAGAAGCAAAAAAAAAAAAAAAAGAAGAAGAAGAAAAAGAACTACAGAAAATAAGACCGGTTAGTAAATGACCACAAAATTCCAAGTAAGGAATGGTGACCCATGAACTGGGTTAGTAAGATTAGAAAAAACACTAAGTAAAACTGAGACATTAAAAAATTACCAAACTCAATTAATTCAAAAATTTCCAAGTTTTGAGTTGGTAATCAAGTTTTGCCAAGTCTATTTTCAGGATACTGAAAAGATAACACCAATTAAAAAATCTAAAAATAGGAAGATCAAATGAAGGAAAATGAAGAAAGTACAAGCGAAGTACCTAAGACTGATACACAACAAACATTCTTAATTATTCCCTCCCTTAAAGCAATTTTACACTACCCATTACACATGACACAACTAGATAATATTAATGGTAAAGAGGAACAAAATGTACTTACTGGTAAAAAGACTATTAAGTGAAGTTTCTTTTGAGGATTCCTTTGAGGATGAAATGCCAACATGTACAATAAAAATGTATGGTGCATCTTGCCAAGTTTTCAGTGGATCGTGCATTGCCTGGAGAGAGAGAAAAACAAGGACATCATATCTACAAGTATTAAAACCTAAGAACACATGTTAATATGAAAATCTTGTTCCAGAATGTGCCCAGGAATATGGCTGAGTTCTTCATTTCCATTCATTAAAATAGTGGTAGGCACAATAAAACAAACAGGTTTATAGTACATACAATAAAGTAAGTTAGACTATAAGTTACTAAAAGACAGGGCATGTTATAGCTTTATGCATAAAAATCACATACTTAACACTTATTTACAAGGAAAACCTCAGCTAAAAATCACTACACTGAATCTGTTTAATTAAGCCATGCTAGGATACTTGGTTATGTTTCATACGGATGAACTAAAAAGATTTAAATCATCTCAAAACAAAACAAAAACACCCATGATGCTGACAGTGAATTACATTGTAAACACTAATTCTTGAATTAATTCTCTTTGTTCAATGTTCTTCTCAAGACTACCAGAATTTCTTAGAAGCATTCACATCTTTATCAAAAATTTAATCATGGTTGGTCTACGTGGAAAGAAAAAGTCACTGTTCCTCAAAGTAAAGGAAGTGGCAGTAAGTGCCTCCATGTTTACAAAACTGGTTACTTGGGAAGAATCTGCTCCAAGGCCAGTGAATTTATACATAGCCTGAGCAAAAAGCCTTTGAGGATTTGTTGCCACACTTGCTAGGTGGGACAATGGACCTTCACAAACACAAGACTAAAACACAAAGATAAAGGAGATGAACACAGAAAATTGTTGGCTTCTTCTTTGTGTGTAAAAGGAAGTACTGCTACTTAGACTTGCAATTTATTACCTGTGGTCTTAAAAAAAACTTTTGTCCAGACACCACTGAGTAAGCTTCATTGATCTATGAAAACCCTCAAACTGGGTAACAAATTTTGCATATTTATGTGTTTTCCTGTAGAACCACAGGTTTTCTCAAATGCTCAAATTATCCTACAACCCAAAAAAAAGCTAAAATGAGAGTTCAAAAATTACATTCCATGATACAAACCCAAAGTGTCAAAGTAGATTAAATGATTCCACAGCTATACATTTCCTAGGTTATCTCAGTAACTTAAGAACATAAATGCCATGCTGAATCATTCATTGGTTTATCTCTGCCTGAAGGACTCTTTACGACAAAATTCAGGAGCAATTTATGAGAAAAACTGAGAGCTTCAAAGTTACAGGTACATCATGTACTATTTATCCATATTGACTGAACCTTTCCTGAACTTACTTATTCAATAACCAATAAAACTAGGCATAACAAGCTGCTCTGGTATTAATTTTATATATCTTAAAACTACCTCTTACAAATTTTAAAAAGGACTAATTAATTCTCATATTCTAGTATTTTATAAAGTTTCCGTTTAATTCTGGAATATAGATATTTTGACCCTGTAAAAATAACATTCAGATGCCAGGCACTCTGTCATGTTTAATATTTATCACAGTCTTTAATCTTCACAATAACCCCATCAGATGGGTACCAATATTAGCTCCTTCAAAGATGTCCTTTAATAGGTGAATGGATAAAATAAACTGTGGTACATTCAGGTAATGGAATATTATTTAGCACTAAAAAGAAATGGACTATCAAGCCATGAGAAAACATGAAGAAACCTTACATTCATAATACTAAGTGAAAGAAGCCGATCTGAAAAGGCTATATACATTATACAATGCCAACTATATGACATTCTGAAAAGTGCAAAACTATGGAGACAATTAAAAAAATTTAAAAAAGTAAAAACATAAAAATAAATCAGTGATTGCCAGGTGCTTGAGGGGAGGGAGATGACTAGGTAGCAGTATTGAGGGTTTTTAGGGCAATGAAACAATTCTGGTATATTATAATGGGGGATATCTGTCATTTTACATTTGTTAAAAACCAAACACTTTACAACACAAAGAACTAAAGCAGCTAATGTAACTATGGACTTTGGCTGGTAACAATGTGTCCACACTGGTTCATCAATTGTAACAAACGTGCCACAATGGTGCAGGAAGGCCATGGTGGGGAAGTTTGAGTGTGCATTTGTGGAGGCGGTATGTGGGAATCCTGCTTTTTGCTCAATTTAAGGAAAAAAACCTTTCTTAATATTTATTACTTTTGAGAAAGAGAGACAGAGCGTGAGCAGGGGAGGGGCCGAGAGAGACGGAGACACAGAATCTGAAACAGGCTCCAGGCTCTAAGCTGTCAGCAAATGATGTCTAGCTATATTTTTGTGCACATTTATGTTTTCTTAGCCTAAATTCCTAGAGGTGGAGTTGCTAGGTCCAAATGTATGCACATTTTATAAGTACTTTTCTTGTGCTTGTCTAAGTGCTCTGGAGAAAAATTGTAGCAATTTATGGTCCCAAGAAAATAAGATTGAGCTTCCCTCTTTCCTCATACTGACTGTTATAATTTCAAATAGATTTTATATAGTTTGTCAAGTTAAATTGTTATAAATTGTATTTTTAAAAAATTGTTGTAAGTGAATATTTATTTATATGCATACAGGACATATGTAATTGTGCATTTTCAGTGGTCTTCTGTGCATAGCATTCTTTTTAATTCTTCTCAAGGCTTGAGCTCTGTTCCTAGTGATTAAAGCTGGCTGAAAGATGACCCTGTTGAATATCAAAGTAGTATTTGCAGGCATTTAGTCAGAGTATAGTCAAAAGAAGTTAAAAAACTATCTTTCCTCATTCTTCCTGAAAATTTGCCTAAGAGGAGAATAGTTTAATAATTCTATTTTTAAAGGGTTCTCACAAGTTTAGCACCTCTATCCCCTTTTATTAAAGTTCTGATAAGACATTTTTTAGACAAAGGGGCCTTTCCCTGCTGCCCCTACTCCCTAAAAACAGATTTAATGCTTTTATTAACTCAATTTTATGGTTCGATTCAAGCAAAAATGTGATATATTTGCCATTATAATGTTTTTTAAATTAATAGATTTTTTTAGAGCAGCTTTAGCTTTATAAAAACATTGAGCAGGGGCTCCTGGGTGGATCAGTAGGTTAAGTGTCCAACTTCGGCTCAGGTAATGATCTAGCAGTCTATGAGTTTGAGCCCCTCGTCCAGCCCTGTGCTGACAGCTCAGGGCCTAGAGTCTGCTTCGGATTCTGTGTCACCCTCTCTCTTGGCCCCTCCCCTGATCGCACTCAGTCTCTCTCTCTCAAAAATAAATAAACATTAAAAAAAAATTTTTTAAGAAAAGCAAGCTTGTGGTGTTTTTGTTCATCCTCATCCCATGTCCCTCTTACAAGCTCCCTGAAACCAAAGTTCCCACAGCAGTAACAGCTGTGGAAAAACAGCAGTTTGGCAGCCATTGGAAAAAACAGGAAAAGTTTAGAGATGCCCTAAAACCCAGGGCAGAACTGTCTGGCACTTATCTGTTATGCCCAGGGCTTATTTTTTATGACCTGATTCAACCTCATTCAGTGGAAAGGACCCTATACTCAGGGCACTGTCAAAGACTCTCAGCAGCAACTGTGAAAGATCATGGCTGCCCCAGGCAATGTTAGGAGGTGAGGCTATTGAGAGGCTGACTAAAAACTTAAAAGGAAAAATGGGGGGGGTGGGGGGGGGCGGGGCCTGGGTAGTTCAGTCAGTTTAGTGTCCAACTCTTGGCTTCAGCTCAGGTCATGATCTCCTGGTTCATAAGTTTGAGCTCCAGGGCTCCACACTTACAGTGCAGAGCCTGCTTGGGATTCTCTCTCTCCCTCTCTCTTTGCTGTTCCCCTGCCCACGCACTCTCTCAATATAAATAAATAAACTTAAAAAAAAAAGTTCCTTCTTATTTACAAGTAACATTTATGGGGTGATAATCACAAAAACAAGACTGACTATAACAAATAGGGAAAATACAGGAAACACAGAAGAAAATAAAAGTCACTCATAATATTATCCACAACCATTATTAACATTTTAGTGCTTAAGGTTTATTTATCTATTTATTTTTAGTAACCTCTACACCCAAAGTGGGATATAAACTCATGACCCTAAGAGCAAGAATCGCATGCTCTCGGGGCGCCTGGGTGGCTCAGTCGGTTGAGGGTCTGACTTCGACTCAGGTCATGATCTCACACTCATGGGTTTGAGCCCCGTGTCGGGCTCTGTGATGACAGCTCAGAGCCTGGGGTCTTGCTTCGGATTCTGTGTCTGCATCTCTCTCTGACCCTCCCCAACTGGCATTCTGTGTCTCTCTCTCTCAAAATAAATAAACATAATAAAAAAAAATTTTTTTTTAAAGAATCACACGCTCTACCAATGGAGCTACCCAGGTTCCCTAACATTTTGGTGTTTAAACCTCCATTTCTAGGTTTCCTTTTTAAATAGTAGGATACTGGGGTGCCTGGGTGGCTCAGTGGGTTGAGCGTCCGACTTTGGCTCAGGTCATGATCTCGCGGTCTGTAGTTCAAGCTCCACGTTGGGCTCTGTGCAGACAGCTCAAAGCCTGGAGCCTGCTTCGGATTCTGCGTCTCCCTCTCTCTCTGCCCCTCCCCCACTCATGCTCTGTCTCTCTGTCTCAGAAATAAACATTAAATAGTAGGATACCAAGATAATTCAACACAAATATAAGAAAATTGAAATATGTGTCAATGCCCCAAATTTCCTACTACACTTACAGTTTTGTCTCCAGTAAGAGTAAGGTTTGTTCCATTCTCCTTAGCCTAAATATTAAAAAAAGAAAGTTAATTTAGAATTTTTACTTTATGCTTAGAAATACCTAACAATGAAAACAATTACCTCTTGTTTTTCTCCTAAGAGAGGCAATCGATGTACAAAATCCCCAGAAAAGCTCTATGAAAAAAACATAACATTAAAATTAATGTTTAATAGTAAAAAAAAAAAAAAAGTTCAAAACCTACAAAAACGTGGTTGAAGCAAAATACACTGTAACACTAAATAATATGGCACTGACAAACAGAAGATTTCCAATTAATTACAAACAAGTGAGAACTAAAAACTACTATCAAACTAAACGGGCCACTCAATTTCTCTGTTAAGAATTAAAAATATTTATGAATTAAAAAAACCTTAAAACAGAAGACATATGCTTAGGATAGAGAGATCTTATGGTTCCCTCTCTTGCCTCATATGAGAAAAATATGGCTCAAAGCTATCAAGCTTTAGATACAGAAATGGAATTTCAACTTGGAATTTTTTTTTACTGTTTATTTTTATTTTTGAGAGAGAGTGAGAGAGAGAGAGTGTGTGAGTGGAGGAGGGGCAGAGTGAGAGGGAGGCAGAATCTGAAGCAGGGTCCAGGCCCTGAGCTGTCAGCACTGAGCACAATGCGGGGCTTGAACCCACAAACCCTGAGATCATGACCTGAGCTGAAGTCAGACGCTTAACTAAGCCACCCAGGCGCCCCTCAACTTAGGATTTCTAACTCTTGGGTCTACTGCTCCTTCCACCACAACACTCTCCATGCCTATAAAAAAACCACACTAATGTTTTCTTACCAGGTATCAGCAGATGAAGCATTCTCCTTCCTGAGTAATTAGAGCATGTATTCAAACTCTGTTACATTAGACTGAAGGAGAGGTAACCTTACCAATAGGGATAATATGCTAAGACCCTGGAAAGATTATAGCAGATCTAAAAGCAGTGAACCTACGGCAACAGTATACAGCAGGTAGCTTTCCATGATCAAATCTAAGAAAGGCCAACCAATCCTCCCAAGCTAGGGGATAAACCTATAAAAACTAAATGAAAGCCCCCTAACTAACATCACATTTTTTCCAGCTTTCTTATTCTATCATTTTAAAGATATCTTCTTTCTCCTCCAAATCCATAAAATCTAAGCTATGACAAGAACTCAATTATCAACTGTTATAGTTCAATTATCAATTTTATTTTATTTGCTTATCAATTACTAGTTATTAAAGTCTCATCAACAAACTTTATTTCTAGTAACTGGACAGAAAACTTAGCGTTCCGTGAATGCTTTGCCTCTTCAAGGCAATTTGCTAAATATTCTGAAGCAGTATTCAAATGCAATAAGAACAAAGAAAAGGCTACAGTTAATAATAACTATTTTCGACACCTATAAAACATGTAATTTTTCTATCAAAAAACTGGCATCATATTCTATTTCTAAGAAAAAAGACTTTAGAATCAAAATTCCACTTACGTGATTACACATATATAAGCATTAAAAATACATATTATTCACCTCTTCCCCTTTACTCAAAAAAAGTTGAGTTCAGGCCTGTAACAATAAAATCTAGAAACACTGGTATTTCTGGGAATGTATCAATTAAATGAGATCACAAAAGAACTGAAAAACTGGAAGTTTCAAATGTCTACCAGTGGATGAATGGATAAAGAAAATGTGGTATACATGTACAATGAACTATTATTCAGCCTTAAAAAGGAATTAAGTGGATACATGCTATATGGAGGAAGTTTGAAAACATCCTGCTAAGGGAAAGAGGACAAATATTGTATGATTCCACTTCTGTGAAGTATCTAGAATAGTGAAACTCATGGAAAAAAGCAGAGTAGTTGTTACCAGCGATGTGAGGGGAGGGGGTGTTATTGTTTAATGATTATGAAGTATCAGTTTGGGATGATGAGAAAGTTCTAGAGATGACTAGTATACCACTAGCCATCTCCAGAACTTGCATTGCATCGCTTCTCGGCCTTTTGGCTAAGATCAAGTGCAGAACTTGCATTGCACAACAGTGCAAATGTACTTCATACCCTTGAATGGCACACTTGGAAATAGGTAAAATGGTAAATTTTACTTGTATTTTACCATAATAAAAAGTGGGGATTTGCTTTTTACACACAAAGGAAAGCACATCCTCTTTTTGATGAGATAAATATTAAGTGGCTGAATGTGCAATTAACAGAACATGCTTCTAACTTATTTCTGTCAGAACAAAGAATTCAGAAGTGGGAAATGGAGATCACCAAATATAGAGGTATTATGTAGTTTATCTCTTCTATGTCCCTCCAACCACTATCAAACATTACCTGTGTTTTAAAGAGCTCACTGCAGTTCTGGAACAATTTTGATGATGTCTGGTATTTCCCAGACAAGCCTTTTTTTTCCTTAAGGTTTTCCAAATATGTCTCCACTTCTTCTGCCTGGAAAAACAAGAGAAAATACAACGCACACAACTTACTTTTCACAAGTAAAGTATTTAGAAGATAACAGATAGATTTCCTATAGGGCAGGTACAGTTTTGGATTTGCTATTTTAAAAACTTACAACATCAAATAAAAACTGTAATAATGTCCAAGAATCTAACGGTAGTAGACTCTAACATACAGAATTCTCCCTTTTTTTCTAAGCTCCAGTTTTGCATCTCCAACTATCTGCTTGTCATTTCTGTAATTCTGTCCTATGGCAACCCAAGATAATTTTGACATTCTTAATTCTTAACTTGTATTACCTATCTGGGGATCTGCTAAGCTCTTGACCAGCTTATCACAAGTTTCAAATGTATGAAGCTTTTAACTGTAAATTCAACTAGCGATTGATTAAAAGAAACATCAATAATGCTTCAAACTACATTCTGGACATATTATCATTTCTCTCTAAGTTCTTCAATCCTTTTAGTCCTCATCATTATCAGTCATACCCAACATTGTATAACAAGAGCAAAAAACAAATCAACACCATAAAAAAGATAATGTAAAACCCTAACACAAGGCAGAAATTCAAAATGCTTAAGGTTTGAAAAACCAAGTGAATGGCAGACGTTTTTTAAAGACCAGTTAGATTATCTTCGGAAAGGAAGAGAATAACAAATGGAGAACAGAAACGGAATGAAAAAGGCCTGAAAAATCCACCCTGGAGCCATATATCTTCAGTGCCCAAGTACAGTGTACTATGTCAATTGTGAAATGAGGTCTAAAACTATTTCCATACTATTACTAATAAAATACTAATGTTATTTGCCTTGTACTGATAATGCAAAGTAATGGTGGATAAAATTGCTGCCCCCTATCAGGAACCAAGGCAGTGGCACCTAATTATACCAGTCGTCATTGTAGTCAGTCACAAACTTACAGCTTAAAAAATAATTTTAAATACCAGTTTTACATAAGAACGCTTCACTAAAACAGCAAAAATTATTAATCTTATTAAATCTGGACTGTGAGCACATGCCTTTTTAAATATTCTATGAGACAAAATGGAAAACATGCAAAATACTATAAATGACTTGAGATAAAACACTTTACAACTATTTTGACTTACAACCTAAGCTATCCACTTTTTTCATTTACCTAAAAGAATAACTGACAAACTAGTTATTCACACTTGGTTATTTGGGAAATATTTTCTTGAAAATGGGCAAAGGAAGGCTGTCACTTCAAGGACAACACCTGACAGTATTATTGCCAATGACAAAATTTGAACTTCCAAGCCAAAACTGGACTTCGAAAAACTTGTATCTTCCTCACCATGAGCTCAACAGCCTCCAGTACTTAAGGAGTTTCTGATGTGACAGAGGGTGATGCTAACAAATATAACTTCAAGTTAATTGTAAAATGAGGTAGTATTTGAAAGAATGATAAAAATCAGTCAACAAGTATTTTCTAAATAAACCCTGTTACAAAATCAGACATGGATAAAAGACCAAAGTGGATGACACACCAACTCACTTAGTAGAAAAAGAACCCACTGATATGGTTTCAGATTCCACATTGCCACCAACCTTTAAGAAACTCTCTCTACTTGTTATGTTTTGGTACAGGATCAAAAAACAGTATCTACAATTATCTGAAAACACTATTAAGATATCATTCTTTTTTCCAACTATGTATCTGTGTGACGCCACATTTCAACCAAAATAATATATTACAATAAAGTGAAGAAGATATAAGAATCCAGCTGTCTTCAATTATCCAACATTAAATGAAAGGCGTTGCAAAAATACAAAGTAATACCACCCTTCTACGTTTCTGAAAAAGACATTTTTCATTAAAAAAAGTTTTTCATGTTAACATGCAATGGTTTATTATTGCTATTTTAAAATAAATTAATAAATATTTTTTGTATTTTGTGTTTTAATTTCTAATACGGTAACCCACATGAACAAAGGCTTTTTGGAGACTGCAGTAATGGTTTTTTTAAATATTCAACGCTTCACGAATTTGCGTGTCATCCTTGTGCAGGGGCCGTGCTAATGTTCTCTGTGTTGTTCCAATTTTAGTATATGTGCTTGTTAGAAGGTGGGGGAGGGACAGTAAAGTACCCCCCAAATTGAGAAAGTATGTATTTTTTTTTTTTAACGTTTTATTTATTTTTGAGACAGAGAGAGACAGAGCATGAACGGGGGAGGGGCAGAGAGAGAGGGAGACACAGAATCGGAAGCAGGCTCCAGGCTCTGAGCCATCAGCCCAGAGCCCGACGCGGGGCTCGAACTCACGGACCGCGAGATCGTGACCTGAGCTGACGTCGGAAGCTCAACCGACTGAGCCACCCAGGTGCCCCGAGAAAGTATTTTAAGACCAGAAAACAAAGCAGGCGACTCTCTACAGTTTATGCAGAGTTTTATTCGGGGTAACTTACTGACAGGGGGAGGGAAATGGGCAGAGTGTGATTCACGGCAGCTGCAGTTATTCTCCACAAAGTCCAGACCTTAGTCCACAGATTTTATACAGTGAGGGGACACACAAAAGGACACTGTAGTGAGATCAAAGGGCTCCCATGTACCTCCAAAGGGCTTGCATGCATCTAATTAAAAGCTAAGCATTAATTAGATCTTGTGGCACCAACTGCGCATCAGGAGGGGGAAAGACTATGTTATCTCTAACAGATTAATGGAAGGCCAAAACAAGGCTCCCCCTGTCCCAGCCTTGGTGGACATTTTTAAGGTATGTATATTCATCTCCAAGGGGTCTGGAACACGTAGCCCCTCAAGAGAGGTAACCGAACACACATGAACAAGATGGAGGGCCAAAGATAGAGTCAGCACTGTCAGCACTTCTACAGTGCTGCCAAGGTAAGCAAGATTCTGCAGTAATTTTTAAGGATTGAGACCAAAAAGTTTGTGAATTGCTAGTACAGTAAGTCTATAAATTGGGAAGCACAGATTCTAACTTCAGCTTGTCTCCTACCTCCTCCTAGCTATGTGACACTCCTCCCTCTATCAGGTTAGGACCTGATGATATCTAAAGTCCAAGAAAAAGTTTGTTAATCTTATACTCCTTACCTTGAAGTTGTAGATTTCATTGTAACAATCAGCACTTTTCAGATACCAGGTTATATTCAAAGATACCTCACAAGGTTCTCCATCAACTATAAAAGAAGAAAACTTTGTGAATAAAGATGAGTCCCAAACAAAGCATTTTTCCTAAACTGTTACCACACATCTTATTTTTTCCTGCTAAATTTAGATACTCAAAGACCATCCCTTCTCCAAACTTGAGGTAATGAAATAATTTATGTAAAATAACTGGATATTCTTCAGATAAAAGTAAATACTGTTATTCACAAAAGAACAGTTTTTGACCTGCTTAAGTTTATCTACTTTTATGCCTTAAAACCTCAGTTTCTGGTTCTCTGCTGGGAAAAACCTGGAAGTGATAAAGCAGTCCTAAGTTAAAACCACTCTTCTATTATCATTCAAGTATTTACTGAGCAGAGCACTTAAGTATACAAAGCTAACTGACAGTAAGCCAGAGGAGACTAGGACCCTTAAAAGGCTACATTCTAGCTGGAAAGACAAGGAGTAACATTAGGGTCATCACAAAGCAGTACTCAAAGCTTTACTGAGGGAAAAATTAATGGCTTAGACTTTGAAAGATACCAAACTGGACTACAAGACAAAGAACTACAAACAAAAAGCAAACCTGGCTGGGGAAGGCAGAAGAGCAAAAGCAACACCAAAAGAGCATTAGACTCTTTCCAAAACCCACCTTAAGAGAAGCCTCAAGGAACTTCACGAAATCATAGTGGCTGCGTAACTCATTAAATGTAGTTTGGAACACAATATTCTAGTGGACCAATGCATTAGTCTGAAGATTTGAGAGTATAAATCTGACTATATGACTGATCAGCTGTCCCACCTGGAAGTCAGCTTATCTTTGATTGCAGCTGCACTATGGAACTCTAAGATACCTGCTTTATGCACATGACAAAGATAAACATGACAGCATCTAGGAATCTAATTTTGATTAACGGAAGACGGGCACCTAATATTTGTTTTATTTTCTCAAATTAATTTTCAAGTGACACACTTTTTTTTACAAGGTTCAATTAAAATACACAAAACTCTGTAATGCCTAGGTGGCACAGTTAGTTAATCATCTGACTCTTGATTTCAGCTCAGGTCACAATCTCTTGGTTCATGGGTTCAAGCCTCATGTCGGGCTCTGTGCTGACAGTGCAGAGCCCGCTTGGGATTCTGTCTCCTTCTCTCTCTGCCC
The DNA here is from genome assembly GCF_023721935.1 of Panthera uncia. NCBI lineage: Eukaryota > Metazoa > Chordata > Mammalia > Carnivora > Felidae > Panthera > Panthera uncia. The sequence goes on from NW_026057582.1 coordinate 84,469,023, forward strand.
CTCCCTGACTTGCCAATACATGTGTGCGTGAGCGCTCTTTCTCTCAAAATAAATAAACAAACAAGAAATAAACATTAAAAAAAATGTTTAAAAATACACAAAACTCTGATATGCTGAATAGAATTTACAGAAATGATAAAAAGGATATTGCAATCTCAATATAAACTACTCAGAAGAACCATACCAAGGAGAGATTAAACAGAAGCTAATAAGAAAATCCCCTAAAAGAAGATCTGCAGGAAAACTTGGCTGCAAAAATACTATTATGTTAAAAAACACCATTCAGAACTTTGAATGGTTAGATTTAAGAGACAAAAATGGTCCTAGCAATTTCATGGAAAGCTATTTACCATACGCCCAAAAGTATAAAATCAGAGTCAAGGCATATGTGAGAAAGCAGAGAAGTAACAAGTGAGAGATAATGTGATTTTCAGGGGCTTCAAATTCTCCAAAAATATGAAATGCAGACACTACAAAATATGCAGCTTGTGCAACTTGGCAAAGCACCATTTGACCAAAATACAGGTAAGAAAAGACTACACATAATAAAAAGGTAGAACAGCATGCAAGTTGTCAGGCTATCTCAAAAGACCAAAAACACTGTTCTCCCTGAGAGTTACTCTTATCTAGCACACCAACCTCTTAAGACTGACCAGTTTGTCAGAGTAATGTAATTTAAACCAAACTGAAGTCATTAGTCAAGAGATTGTATTTTCATGGATATAGTCTTCTCTTCATAGAAATTCTATAGGTCCCCTTCACTCCCACTGAACTGTAAGCTCAGTAAGAGAGAGGACCTTTTCTATCATTTTCCTACTGTCTAAAACAGTGCTTCACATAATAGGTTTTTAATAAGTACACACTAGATGATTAAAACAATAAAATCATCCAATTAAAACTTATAACTTTGCACTTTCATAAAGAAAGATGTGCATAGAAGCACATATGGATGACCTGAACTTTTTTTAAATAATGTTTTTTAATTTATTTATTTTTGTTTTTAAATTTTTTTTTTTTAACGTTTATTTATTTTTGAGACAGAGAGAGACAGAGCATGAACGGGGGAGGGGCAGAGAGAGAGGGAGACACAGAACTGGAAGCAGGCTCCAGGCTCTGAGCCATCAGCCCAGAGCCCGACGCGGGGCTTGAACTCACGGTCTGTGAGATGAGATCGTGACCTGAGCTGAAGTCGGAAGCTCAACCGACTGAGCCACCCAGGCGCCCCAATTTATTTATTTTTGAAAGAGAGACAGAGCAGAGGGAGGGACAGAGAAGGAGATAGAGAATCTGAAGCAGACTCCAGGCTCTGAGCTGCCAGCACAGAGCCCAACGCGGGGCTCAAACCCACGAGCCGTGAGATCATGACCTGAGCCAAAGTCAGATGCTCAACTGACTAAGCCACCCGGGCACCGAGCTGAACTTTTATCCCTGATCTTGAAATAGAGCTATCCATGATCATTTATTCCCTAAAATAAAACCATTTTCAAAAATAAAAGGAAGCTTTTCTTTAATGTGCATGGGAAATTTTGGATTCAGATAGAGTGGTTTTCTCACTGGACAGACTGGTTTAATTCCATGTAATCCCTACTTCCTGATAATATCTTTGAGCTTCCTCTTCCAAAGATCTAAATAGCAAAATACTCCTTCGGTAAACAAAGGATCACTGAACATATTCGTGCAGAGCCAAAGGTCTGACACCTAAGTCATTTGTTCAGTAAATACCTAACAAGCACACAAAAGCAAAATTGGTGGTATCTAACAGAGGGCAGATTAAAATACCATCAGACATAATTTGTCTAACTGTAAAGTGTAAACACCAGAAAAACAAGAGAAGAAAATAAAGTTCACACAAGTATTCTGAAGATTACTCAGGGAAAAGACCTTACTTATACTACGTGTTTATGCCTAGAAAATGCCAGACTATTAAATTTCAAAACTTATGTTTAGAGAAGATCAGAGATAGAAAATAGGTAATTTAAAAGTTTAAAGATCACTCAAATAAAAACTTCATGAAATGCAAAAACTCACATTTCAGGAAGATAGTGGTATTTTTGAACAGGATCTTTCCAAAACTAAAATAATTTTTCCCCTGCAAAGATAAAGGAGAGAAAGATAATTAGCATAGATCACTTTAATTCCCAAGGCAGAATATAACTGTTAAAAAAACCTAAATTTATAAAATGTTTAAGTTAGTTTTCTAAACAACAACAAAATCGATATCCTTCCTTTTAGTAAAATTCAACCATATCCAAACTGCAGAATTTTGTAGCTTGGTGCAGAGACATGATTTTTCCCCCACAGGCCATGAAGCAAGGACTCTAGAAAAGAAACTGCTAGAAATCCCAACTTAAATATTCACGGGAGGTACTCCTTAATTAGTTTATTCGCTTTACTCACTAATCACTGTTCAGAATAACCAATCATTTCCTTAAATAAACTATTCTATGAGCAGACAGGTTTAACTATTAACCATTTTAGTAACAATAGCTAAAATTCAGAACCTGAAGATCTTCACCAAACGAACAAAAGCTATAATGCTTGCCATTTAAAGGCACAAATAAGATTTGGACATTACAACCAGTGAGCAAAGCAGAATCAAACAAAAAGGCCACCGTGGTTTCAATAGGACTATTGCTTTTCGGCATTTCCTGCGTGCATCCGATTTTTGTGAGCTCACAGGACTATAAAAACTCTTACTTCCAATGAGGTGTAAAGGAGTGAGGTGGGGGACAGAAAGGGTCAACCTATCTAATAAGTTGTCCAAAAGACAGCCTACCTTTACCATGTCAAATTTTAGAACACAATTTCTACCACTTCAGCCATTCTCATTTTAGAATATATTTTTTAGGGGCGCCTGGGTGGCGCAGTCGGTTAAGCGTCCGACTTCAGCCAGGTCACGATCTCGCGGTCCGTGAGTTCGAGCCCCGCATCAGGCTCTGGGCTGATGGCTCGGAGCCTGGAGCCTGTTTCCCATTCTGTGTCTCCCTCTCTCTCTGCCCCTCCCCCGTTCATGCTCTGTCTCTCTCTGTCCCAAAAATAAATAAAAAACGTTGAAAAAAAGAATATATTTTTTAAATGCCTAGGCTTCCTCATCACACAAGGCTTAGAACAACCATTCGAAAGTGCAAAGGAAATCAAACAACTTCGTAAGTACAATCATCCAGTAACAAAAAGTGCAAAGGAAAAAAGTGATAAAGACACCTATAAACAGATCTCTCTCATCCAACCTGGGGTCACTGGATTCTGTGAAACTTCAGCTGAAAGGGAAACCGTTCTCCACCTATCATCCATCAACTTTACACGTCTCACGTAAGGCACTGAAAGTTCTCTCTGACTTAGCTGATAAGAAACCAATCCACTATTCTTCTCCGCTCCTGAAGCGGCTCTGGCACTCCTGCCAACCTACCCACAGAAGTGCACGGCTTTCCGCTCCAGGGTAGTGGATCCTTGCTATCCAGCGACACAGATGCTCCAGGCAATTCCACCCCTTTTGAAGCGGACTTTTGCGGAACCTTCATGGACCCCTAGGGCCGCCGTAGCCCCACCCCTTGCTCGTCCAGGCTCAGTTGCTTCTGAAGTGAACACTCACCGACGGTATCGGAATGTGCCACTTGGATCGGTCAGCAGCAGCGACAGGTGCCGGTCCTACACCAAGGAGCGACAATGGGGACGGCTGAGCCCCCAAAAGAAGAAGAATGACAGGCAGCACCTGAAGCCACGCAACCGCCGCCATCTTCACAGCCATGGAGCGCCTACCGAAAGCATTTCACCGTCTTCCGGTTCGCCCCGCCCTCTTCCGGCTCTGCTCTGGGGGCGGGATCATCCGGGTCCTCGAAACACAGCGGGGCTTGTTTGTTTTTCCGCCCAGCAGCCCCTCCCTAAACCAGTCGTCACGGTCTCGAGTGAGGTTTAGAGCGGAAAGCGCAGGCGTCGTCCCGTCGTAATCTGGTCACCTTGGAGCGTTAGGATGTTAATCAACCTCCGCGTAGGTCTGCTTTTCTCCTCTCTCCCGCCCCTTAAAGGGGCTGGGGATTTTAAGCAAGCACCTCGTGTAGCGTTTGGCTCTCTCCTCTCGTTCGCCCCCGCCTCTCATACCTTCTAAGTCAAAGTGAGACGCGGGGTCCAGAAGTCTGGGAAAGCCGTAAGTCTGACTGCCTCTTTGGCAGGTAGTAGTGAGTTCTTGGTTTCTGGAGGTTTTTAAGCAAGGACTGGAATTTGGCAGTGGTGTAGTATAAGCACTTCCTAAGCTGTATTTACTGTACTAGATAAGCCCTTAAAAAAAAAATCGTTGTAGCCCTGAAAAGCATGATGGTGCAGTAGAATTTGGCTGGAGAACATCCACCTTCAGCACAGAGCAGTACGGCACTTTCTACTTAAAACTAAAAACGGAAAGAGTGGGCCAGTTTTCAGTATCTGTGTTGTGAGGGTCACTGTAATAAACCTGCAGACGTTTGACCTGGACCGGGCAAGCAGTTTCTGTACTACCTGGTTCTCACGCTCTAGATTTTTATCCTCTAGAGCTCTTTGAGTACACGCCCCCTCCACTACAAAGACAGTTGCGGTTCCTAATGAAAGCAGTTCCTTGTTGGCACTCATAAGCAAGAAAATTTTGTCATATCTCCGTAGAAACGCTAGTTTGGGCCTGGAAAACCCAGGAGTACGTGTAGTTTTGCCACTTCTTAAGGACCTGGGGAGGACTCCATTTCCCAAGAACTTGATGGTGGTGAAGTGCTGGTTGTAATTTAGAAGGACTGCCCTTCAGTGTTTTAAAAACCTCTTGGCGTTGGCCTAAGAGCTGAGAGCCGGTCCGACGGGCTGGGAAGCCATGGAAGCTGCTGGGAAAGAGGAAATCAGGTAAAGGCCCACTGGTCCTGCAGGGACTGACTTCAGACAGTAGGGAATAGATAGTACCCGAAAGTACCTGAAAGCAACATTAGGTTTGAAGGTTTTATTGATTGTTTGAATGGCCTCTTATTTGCATGTTGGGTATTTGTGTATTTAATCTTTACCAGTTGTCTCAATTCCCCAGGGAATTAGTTGATATTAATAGCTAGTCCCTCACAAAATATTTTCAGGATGCTTTACAGAACAGTGGAAGAATTGTGTTCAGAACCCTAACATGAATTTCAGGCTATACCCCCATCTTCCTATATTATTACAGAGTTCATTCTTCAAAGCTGAAAAGCAAGGATTGCAAATTTCTCTAATCTTTGCACGCTTGATTAAAGGAAACAGTGACACAGACTATGTTAGTGGAAGATTTGATTACTTCCAAGAAAACAACTTTTTAGTACAGCCAAGTGTATCTGTGTGGGCTTGTTTTTATAATATCTTGAAATTTGTGTTCAATCATAGTTTCCTACATAATCATAGACATGCTGATTACAGCCGTATTCAGCAATATGTCTGCTTGAAGGCATGTGTGGGTTTTTTTTCCCTTTTATAGCCTAGAGTTGTTTTAATCATACGGAGGCTAATTTATTTTTTTTAAGACTTTTTTTTTTTTTGAGAGAGAGACAGACACAGAGATAGAGCATGAGCGGGGGAGGGGCAAAGAGAGAGGGAGACACAGAACCAGAAGCAGGCTACAGGCTCTGAGCTGTCAGTACAGAGCCCGACGTGGGGCTCAAACTTGGTAATGGCAAGATCATGACCTGGGCCGAAGTTGGATGCTCAACTGACTAAGCCACCTGGGCGGCCCCAAGATTTTAGTTTTAAGTAATCTCTATGTCCCACATGGGGCTCGAACTCACAACCCCAAGATCAAGAGTTGCATGCTCCACTGAATGAGCCAGCCAGGTGTCCCTGGAGGATAATTTAAATACATATACTCAAGTAGCAATATATATGCATCTTGTTCATGTTCTATTCCAGAAACAGCTCTTCTGCGAACTTGGTTTTTTAAAAATTGGCTCTTAGATTGTCAACATTATCTTAGAAAGTAACAGATTTTCCTCCTACATCTGTTTCTGTTTTTACTCTAGCCCCTTGCACATACCTCTAATAAAGCATTTGTCAGGTTGATTCATGCTTGTTTGTTAGGCTCTTGCAGGAAGCTCTGACACAGTCCTCCATATCTTCCTCAGAACCCAGCACTCAGTAAGAATATTCTGCAAATATTTTGTTGAAAAAATGAGTGGATTATTTTTGTTTGTGTGGGTTGTTTTTTTGTGTGTGCTTTTGCTCCTTCCTATTTTATTGTTGTAGTCATAGCCTTCAGTCATTATTTTAAAAGAACCCTTCCTCATAAGTGACAATACTCTCCTTCCAGTGCTTTCAGAGTAATCCCAGAACTTGATATTTTGTTGTTTACCTTGAGTGATTTACAAAAGGATGTTATTCTGCAGCACACATGCTATCATGTTAGGTTATGGCAATGACACAATTTTGCATTGCAAAAGTTCATTACCCACGTTCATGCTATAGTTAGAGAAGGAACAAAAATTGGATTCACAAACCTTGTGGAAAGTAAGTTTCTTAAAATGTCTTTTTATTTAGTGTTGAAGATGAAGCTGTGGATAAAAACATTTTCAAAGACTGCAGCAAGATTGCTTTCTACAGGTAAGGAGAGGAAATAATATTACCTAGATCAAAATATTGCAATATTGTAATGTTTATAGGCTTCCTAAGGAAAGAGTCAGTTAGGAAATACAGTCATTAAGAAATTCATCGGACAGGAGACCTTCACCTTTATACACTCACTACTATGTTATTTAAATTTCTTAATAAATTTATATTTTAAAAGTGTTTATGGCTTTGAATAGATAGTACTTTTACATATTTCAAAAGTCAAATAATATAAAAAGATATTCTTTGAAGAGTGTTACCCCCATGGTTGTCCCCTGCCACCCTATTCCACATCTTGTCCCTCTGAATAACCAGATTTGTCAATTTCTTATTTATCCTCCCGTTATTTCTTTTCATAAATACATTTATTCCTATATCACTGCCCTTCTTATACCAAGTAGCTTCCTATATATGCTGTTATGTACTTCTTTTTTTTTAATGCTAAATAGTTTATCCTGAGTATGTAGAGACTGCTCTCCCTTTTTATAGCTGTATAGTATTCCATTGGGTAGCCGTACTATAATATATTCAGTCTTCTTCCTATTGCTAGATCCTTGAGTTGTTTTTAATCTTTCAGCTATAAAATGACTGCCACAATGAAAAACTATACATATGTCATTTCTTATACATGCAGGAGTATTTATAGGATTAAATTCCAGGAATGGGATGACTGGGTCAAAGAATAAATGCACTTAAAATTTTAACTATTACCAGATACCCCTCATAGGGTTTGTACTGTTTTGTACTTTTTAAAATTGTATTTCTTTAAAATATTTTTGTTGAGTATCTCACTACAATTTTTGGTCATTTTACTTTCACAAAAATTGTATCCTATGTTACAACTTTCTAATTTATTCAGACTGCCCTAAAGGAAGAAAATCAGATCACTTAAATTCTGAATAGGTGCCTTAGAGGGAATTCTATAGGGAACTCTTGGTCATTTTGTTAAATCACTAGATTATACCGGATTTCCACTAGAATTTATTGAGTTTCTCTTAAAGTATACATTTCATGGAAAGTGGAAGGGAACTTAACAAGCTAATAAATATCATCTATGAAAACTGCCCCACCTTTTCAATAAAGGGAACAAAATGCCATCCTAGAGCAGTGTTATGTTGAACAATTTCATTAGTATTTTATTAGCACTCTAATAACAAAGTGTTCTGTTAGTGCTTTATTAGAGTACTAATACTGTCTGGGCCCGATACATTTATCATCATAGTGAATTTTAATGACTTCCACGTGGTAATATAGTTTGTTGAATGCTGACAGTCACAAATAATTCTCAGGCATTTGTATACTCTGTATCTGTAGGCGTCAGAAACAGCAGCTCTCCATAAAGTCCACCTATCAGGCATTACTAGACTCCGCCACAAAAGGCAAAGACAGCACCAAGTTCCAAATCCTCAATGAAGCAACTAAGGTAAAAAAGAAGTATTTTCTACAGAAAATTGTTTCCATACTAAATGGGGTTTGAATGAAGTAAATTTCCACAAAGGCTAATTAAAACTATGCATGCTTCAAAAATAAACTTTGCTGGAGAAATAATGTGATCTTTTTCATATGTACACTAGTACTTTAAAAGTAATGTGAATATTTACTTACAGACTGCCTGCGTATCAAATGCTTTTCTAGGTATTTTACAAATATTATTTCCTTTTAATTAGTCTTCATAATACAGAAAAGTGACTAGGAAGTCACTTGTTCTAAGTCACATAGCTAGTAATCAGTGTTTTCACCTGTGTCTATCAACTCTGTTAAGCATCCATGTTCTATTAGTGTTATACCCTGTACAGTTGAGCGTGTGGCCTGAGGAAGGTACAGATTGAGTGAATGTCCAAACCTCAAAATGTGGGTGGACCAGAGGAACAAGGGACTATGGAGTTGAAAACCTAAGTCACAAGTGTTCCATCTCCTGAGCTGCTTCACTAGCAGATCACCCTAGCTATTATATACTGAAAGGATTAGAGCAGTATTTTAAGTGCTTTTTCTCACTTGTCAAATCATACCGCTACTTCAGATGGGCCAGCCATAGAGGAAGTCCTGTATGGGCTGAGGTAGGAAGTATGGCTATGTGCAAGTACAGCGCTACCAGCCTGACCCACACTTCCAGATCCTCCCTGTCTTCTAAAGGCATCCGAAGCTTCCAAGGCCTCCCAGACCAATCTGGCTTCTTGGTAATTCTTATAGCTGAAAGACATACTTGAAGCCTTGAAGTGTAAGTTCCCTAACAGATGACTGAGAAGGAATTCTTCCTTTCGCTGCAAAGCTGTGAGATATCTCCCTGTGGCGACTGTAGCTCTCGCCCTGTGGTGCTGCACAAGGGAACCTCCTCAGAGAAGACAGAAGAAAAACTTGCTCCACAACGTCAGGGGGTTCTCTATAACATTTATTAAGCCTTTAATTTAGCAAAGGTTCCAGCTTTATTCCCACACATGAGGATCTATTGCACGGTGAGGTCAGCTACTTTCTTTATGAAGTTTTAGAAAATGCAGCTGTTTCATAGATGTGGAATTTTCTAACATACTTTTCTTGCCTGAATTCAAAGTAACGGCTAGAGTTGTATTAACAGTTCTGTGTTCTCTGTCCCTCTCCTGTTTCCAATTTCAAGCTACTGTGATAGCAGTACACTTAGTTCATCTCTCTTTACACAAATGGGATGGTTTAACCTTTTTCTGAAACCTAATGCTGCTTTTATGTTTTTTTTTTTAATTTTTAATGTTTGTTTATTTTTGAGAGAGAGAGACAGAGCATGATTGGGGGAGGGGCAGAGAGAGAGGTAGACACAGAATCCGAAGCAGGCTCCAGCCTCCGAGCTGTCAGCACAGAGCCCAACGCAGGGCTTGAACTCACGAACCTTGAGATCATGACCTGAGCCAAAGTCAGACACTTTACAGACTGAGCCACCCAGGCGCTCCCCCTAATGCTGCTTTTATACTACCTCTTTTTTTCTGGAGGAATTTGCCCCCTTGCTTGGCATTTCTGATACCTTTGAGTTCTCAGCTCATGGTACCCCCAAAGTCCTCTACAAACTGATCCAAGTCTTTACTAATTACCTTTTTTTAGCATACTTTGATAGCCATTCATGGGAAAATATGAGGCAGCACTGATTTCCTTCCTGAAAAGCCACCTGCCATTTGCATGTGGTCTAATAGCCTGAGACCCAGCCAAACCTCTGTATTCAGGGTCAGCAGAAGCAGTTAGCTCTGGGAAATGCAAGGAGTCCACTAGAAACCTTGTAGGAGTCATTAAGCCTGCCACCAGATGTCAGGTACCTTCCATTCTTTTTTTTTTTTTCTTTTTTGTCATTAGTTCATCTTCCTATCTCTAATGTATCTAAACCCAGAGAGTTGTAGCTATCCCATAGTCAGGCAAGAATCTCTTCCCATCCTTGGAGAACTTCAGTGTATTGAGCATCTGAACATCCACTGTCATGAAGATTCATGCTGAAACAAAGTAAATGAGGCAGAAGCATCCTGTGGACCAAAATACAAGTGTTCATGCATCTTGATACCAATGCAGTTAGTGGTGGATCCCCACACGCAGCCTTTTGCAAAACTATAGATCAGCTCTCTTCACACATCCCTCTTTGGAGCCTGAAAACGTGCAAGACAATGCTGTTCAGGTCATGTGTCAGAACCAGAGCCCACCAGATCTGGATGCCTTCCAAAAAAAAGAAGCCACAGTCCAGGAGGACCCACAAGATCTTAACACAGACAGCACATGGCTCAGAAGGGAGTTGAGAAGCCCTAACAAGCAAGGGTAGGTTATCCAGGATATTAGCAACATAGCTCCCAGGACTGAAAACTCTGTGGCCCCCTTGGAAGAGACTTCATGTTCAGGTATTAGAAATATTGGGGCTGCGGGGCTCAGCTATTGGGCTTTTGGGGCTCAGTCGATTGAGCATCCAACTTTGGCTCAGGTCATGATCTCATGGTTTGTAAGTTTGAGCCCCACATCAGGTTCTGTCATGGTAGAGCCCATTTAGGATCCTCTACACCCCCACCCCGTCCCTGTCCCTCCCCCACTTGTACTATCTCAAAAATAAACATTTTTTAAAAAGAAATATTGGGGCTGCATAGAGAATCTGCATGCTCTGATCTCAAGCAAATACATGTATATGTTTAGGAGGTCACCCTGAAATTCTGGGCTGAATTCCAATTTAATGTTTTCCTTGTCACTTGGAGTTGAGATGACGAATAGGGACTTAAGGTTTCGTGTCCTCTGTCAGTCTAATATGGGCAACGAAGATCCAGACAGTAATCTCCAAAGTTGTCTGAACCTTGTATCCAGCTTGCTGTATAGTCAAGCAGCCTGCTTTAGAGGTCGTTTCTGGGATAAGATGGGCGTTTCATGGGAGATATCACGTTAGGATATGGTGTGGGTGTGGTCTGGAGATTTAAAACAAGCTGCACATATCTACCTATTCAGAATGATAGCTTTTTACTTCAAGTTCACAGAAACAGAGCCCAGAGTCTAAGAGATCATATTCAGCTCACAGCTGCAGTTCTCAGATTTCACTGATGAAGCAGATTCTTAGTGTCGGCCTGCTCCCACACCCTTAAAACTCTTAAAGCAGTAACTTTGTTGTCAAGGTCTACTGTTAATTTTTGAAATCCTTCTTCTCAATCTTCTTCCCCCAATCTACCCCTTAATAAGCAACCAGAAAACAGAACCGAGCTTCATTGAGCATTTTCTTAGCTTGGACTGCCATAACAAAATACCATAAACTGGGGGTCTTAGACAACAGATATTTCTTTGCCAGAGTTCTAGAGTCTGGGAAATCCAAGATCAAGGTGTCTGTGGGCATCCTCTTCCTGGCTTATAGTCTACCACCTTCTTACTGTATTTTCACATAGCAGAGAGAGAGCTAATTCTCTGGTTTCTTCTTGTAAGGGCACTAATCCCATCATAACCCCACTCTCATGACCTTATCTAAACCTGTTTACCTCCCAGAGGCCCCATCTCCACATACCATCATATTGAGAGTTAGTGCTTCAAAATATGAATTGGACATGGAGGAATACACAATTCAGTTCATAGCAAACATGATGTTACTGAAACAGTAATATTACAGAACAAGCTGAAGTGTTTCCCTGTGTGTTGTCTCTAGGTCAAGACATCTAGGATTTGAAGAAAAGGCAGTTGTAGTTTAAAATGCATGAGTTCTCTCACACAGGGCCCCAGTATAGTATCTTGCCTATTCCTGAGAACAAAATAATCAGGTAGATATTTGATAAAAAGGCTTCCAGAAGAAAATCTTAAAGGAAGGTTAACGGTAAAATGTTGACTGCTTTTTTGGAACTGTTTTTTTCTGTTACCGATTTTTTACCTTCAGTGAAAATTTGACCTAGATTGAGAAACAGAAGATTTAGTCTTGTGACTTCAGAGCAGAGAAATGTATTCTGTCCTCCAAGTCTAGCTAAAAAGCACTGCTAGCAAGGCTAACCTGGAATAGACCTATGCCTTTGACCTACTTTATATTGCCAATTTTTATGCTTTCTTATGACATAGATGACTTTTTGGCAACATGTTTACTTTTCTTTACAGCCTGTTTACAAGTTTTCACTAGAGACTACACTTCTAGCAGCATCTCCAGGGATGCAGGCATATCTCTGAGCACCTCCATGAAGTTACCCCTTGCCTTTGCATCTAAGCCGGATGAAAATGGGATTTCACCCAGCCAGCCACATCCTCAGCAGATGAGGAAGAACTACAACTTGTTAGCCAGTACTGTTTCTGCAGAAGTGGCCGTCAACAGGCAGCTAATTTGGGAATAATAAACCAACTGGCTGCAACAGTGGAAGGAGCAGTTAGTGTCATACAGCACTTTAATGAACTCTTAGACAATCCTCTGGATGCTGGAGGTCTTTTTTATTTTTATTTTTTTCAGAGAAAGAGAGGAGTGGGGCTCACCTGAAGTGGGGTTCGAGCTCACCCGATGTGGTACTCGCTCTCACGAACCGTGAGATCATGGCCTGAGCCGAGGTCATATGCTTAACAACTGAGCCACCCCAGTACCCTGAATTCTGGGAGGTCTTGATCAACAACTGGGAGAGGTTGTTGTTCACTCTCGTAGGCCTTTTAGATTAACTGTTCTTTAGAGTATAGAGAAGACACCTGGTACCAGAGGAGAGGCAAGATCTATATCCATCAAGAAGAAGTTGATGGAGTCATAATTTCCATTCCTAATACCCACTGCCATTTAAATATGTGTTCTATGGCAACATGTTTAGTTTCCTTTACTAGCAGGTTTTGCTGTTCTGTTAACTCAGTCACAATCTCTACTAGTTGTGATTCCCAGTTGTGGGTAAATAACAGGTTTTGTTTTAATATAATTGTGATCAGTCCACTACTTGAGTACAAAGACAGGGCTATTCCTAGCACCATAGTTTTTACAACCTGGTGGTATTTTTGTCCATGTGGCCAAACAAAACAAAACAAAAACAACTACATAAAACTAGACTTATGGATGACAGACTAGCAGGTTTTGTTTTTACTAAGCATAGAATAAATAGGATAGGAAAAGAGAATTTGTACTCTTTCCCAGACTATGAGAAGTGAGTCTCTGAATAAAGGTTTATGAAAAACCAAATAGAAGCTTGTAGTGCTAAAAGGAACCTCTAAATGTACTCCTTTCTCTGAGGATTTATCTCATGTTCTCTGTGTAGGTGGACATTTGCACATCTTAAATACTTTTAAGGAGCAAAATCCATGCTGTCTCATTATTTAAAATGCTTAATTATATATTTCTTCACCTATTTTGCAGTAATCCATCTTGCTGCGATTTGAGTGTAACTGTTACTGTATTCCGAGTATTAACACGCAATCCTAGTTTAAGCAATCTAGCTTCTGTAAGTTAACATACTTTTTCATTGTCATTTCCAATCCTAATAGGAAGAAGAGATTCAATAATTATTTGTGTATTACTTTTTCACCAATGTCCGAGCAGAAGAAGAAGAGGAATGTATACAAATTCTTAATGTATTAGATAGAAGAACATAACATTCATGTCCCCACTTTTTGACACAGCAAGGTTTTGGTGGGAGAACTGAAAAATAACTGGCAATTGAGAAACCCAGAGAAGTGGTTTTTAAACTGTCAAACCACAGAGCCCAGTTCCATGGAGTTGTCTCAAAGTTCAGTTCAGGGAGGGGCTCAAAGGCAGGGGCACTGAGTCTCCCCACTGTCTTTAACCCAAGTAGCTTTATTTATTGCACTAGTGAAAATCTGCTGCTATTAAAAAAATTTTTTTAAGTCAATAAAAACAGCACGAGCCAGATCATAGAAGCAAAGCATACTAATGTCTAAGGAGATTATATGCTTGGACCATGAGAGCTATGTTGGTAATAGTAGGAGGTTTGAATGAATCTGAATACCTTGAAAAGGATTACCTACTGGAAAAAACCACTTGCTTAATTGAGCTAAAATGAAAACAAAATGGAGCTTTGACTCTGATTCGTATGTTTGGTTGTATAAGGTCATTAGAATAAAAGCAGTGTTATTATCTGCCTCCTCATATAATTAGGATTCTTTCTGAGCTGCAGCCTCAGGAACAGAACATACAGACCAGTCTTTGGTTTAAAAAAAAAATTGTTTTTAAAGACAGTTATTTCACTATAACTGGGAAGATCTCTGAGTGCATAAACTAGGTGCAATTTGTTCATCATATGTAGGCAACCTGTGGGCCCTCTGCTTAGGATGTGCTTGCTCATTCTGCCTACCCAGAGACCAGCTAATCTCTGAAGGTCCTGCTCCCCCAGAGACAGCCCAGAACCCCTTTCCTTACAGTCATCACTAATATTCTCTCTCCTTGTTCTCCCACAGCACTGTCCTTGTCCTTCCATCTCAGCACCTATAAAATGCTTTATGTTTACTATGTGTTTTGTCTGTAAATTGCAGTCTTCCTCTAAGAGTTTAGTCATCTTTTTCACAGCACCTCACAATATTAGATGCCAAATAAATGTTAAATTTGAGAGAACAATGGAAATGTATGTCTCGCTTCGGAGACAATACATAATCTAACAGAATTTCAGCTTTATTTGTATTTGGACACATTTTTAAATCTTAGAATTCTGATGGCACACTTGAAGTAATTAAATTTACAAAAGAATGTTAAACATACAATGAATAATTACAGTATGATTGAGGCAGGGGAAGGGTAATGTTGGTCAAAGAGTATAAACTTCCAGCTAAACAATATGAGTAAGATCTAAGGATTCTATTGTACAGCATAGTGACTATAACTGATAATACTCTGTTATATACTTGAATGTTTCTAAGAGAGTAGATCTTAAATGTTCTCATCACAAAAAGGAAATGGTAATTATGTGATATGATGCAGTTGTTAGCTAATGCTATGGTGGTAATCATTTTGCAATATATAAGTGTCAAATCAATAGATGATGTACACCTTAAATTTGTACATTATGTCAATTTTATTTCAATAAAGGTAGAAAAAATAATTACACTGCTACTCTACTATAATCCTACTTTATTTTTTAAAATTTTTTATGACATTCATTTTTGAGCAACAAACAGCACACGAGCAGGGAGGGGCAGAGAGAGAGGGAGACATAGAATCGGAAGCAGGCTCCAGGCTCCAAGCTGTCAGCACAGAGCCCAACGTGGGGCTCAGACTCATGGACCGTGAGATCATGACCTGAGCTGAAGTCAGACGATCAACTGACTGAGCCACCCAGGCACCCCTACTATAACCCTACTTTAAGAATTATCTGTAAAAGGAGCCAGAGCCACTGCACTATTTACGTGGTCACTCTTAAGTGTTGGGTCACTACTTAAGTGCCCTGACTACTTTTCTACATTCCCAAAGAGGCAAAGTTCCAATAATATCTTTATTTTAATGCTGTGATATTCTCCCTGCTTCCTATTTTACTTGTACCACATTGACCCTGTTCTACACTATGTCACACAGCCTGCCCTCCTTAGCCTTTGATTTAACAGATGTTACAGTAACAGTACATGTACCCAGTTGTAACCAGAATCTGGCATCACATGAAGGATTTAATGAAGGATTTGCTATCAACCACTGCGGCATGGCACAGCAATTGAAAACTGTCAAAATATTTCTCTGGGGGCGCCTGGGTGGCTCGGTCGGTTAAGCGTCCGACTTCGGCTCAGGTCATGATCTCACGGTCCGTGGGTTCGAGCCCCACGTCGGGCTCTGTGCTGACAGCTCGGAGCCTGGAGCCTGCTTCAGATCCTGTGTCTCCCTCTCTCTGTGACCCTCCCCCGTTCATGCTCTGTCTCTCTCTATCTCAAAAATAAATAAACGTTAAAAAAAAAAATTAAAAAAAAAATTTCTCTGATCAAGCTTTTTGAGAAAGATTGTGGCTCTGTGTTGGAGTTGCTTGCTCTCACTCAGGATTCCAAATAATATGATCTGGGGAAAGAGGAGGGGCTTCACCTAACATTGGCAGTTGATACTTTATGCTTTGGGGAACTTTATTTGGCGGGGACTGTTGGTAAAGTGAATGATAAGTGCTATTTTTGTAAGATAAGCATGCAGGTTTGGAAGCTTGGGCACATTTGACCCATTTTAAAAACTGCCATTTAGAGTAAATCAAAGGGGAACAAAAGGTTAGAAAAGCAAATTCTCAGGCATAGCCCTAGACCCATACCTTAAGAATCAGTAGAGTAATAGAATGTTCTGTAGGACAGGTGCCCATTGAAATTTCTAAGGAATCACAGAAGGCATTGGAAATAGGCAGGTCCATTAAAATTCCCAAAGACTCCAGAATGCCTATGAGAAGAAAACTTGTCGTAACAAAAACTAAGGTACTACTTGGCCTTTTCCACCATTCTCAAGTAAACTGGATTTTTAAACTACATAACTAAATGGGAAACAGAAACCCATGAGATCCTAGAAGTTTTTTTTATTAAAGATCAATGTCTGTTTCTAACGGACTTCTAAATTATAATAAAGATGACTTCATATTAAAAAATACATATTTCTCTGATCTACATGCTTCATTTTGTAACCTAAATCTGGCCATTTCTATTTTCTTGGGGTTTGTTGTTGTTTTGTGTTTTATTTCTCAAATTCTGTAGTCTAAATAATTCTATGTTGCTTCCATGTCACACTATAGGCAAAATTTTACTTAAGTTCCCCTGCCTCTTAAGAAAGCTGAGAACATCCCAACCTCTAGAGAAAATTCCCCAGGCCCTATTCCCAGGTGTCCAGGAAGTGCCTTGATTAAAATCAAGCAGCAAGCCTCAGGCATCTATCCTAAGGAACCCCAATGACCATTATTTTATTCTCTATTCCTTTCCATTCTGTGGTTGGTTATCCTTCATCTTTTATTCAGCTGGAATCCAGTTGCCCTAGTTTTAATACCAAACCCTTACTCTAAGACACCTGCAGTTTATCATAGATAAAGTGGCCGCATGTCCCAGTTTTCCAAAAGCAGTTTCAGCTCATGCCTATCAGTCAGTATAATTATTAATAGAGATCTCTCATTTTTAAAGGTCCTGGTCTGGACAATTATAGGTTTGCCTTGCCATAGAACACATAGAATGAAGGGCATCTGGGTGGCTCAGTCAGTTAAGCATCCAACTTCAGCTCAGGTCATGATCTCACGGTTTCGTGAGTTCGAGCCCCACAACGGGCTCTGTGCTGACAGCTCTGAGCCTGGAGCCTGCTTCGGATTCTGTGTCTCAGTCTCTCTCTGCCCCTCCCCCACTTGTGCTCTTTCTCTCTCTGTCTCTCAAAAATAAATAAATGTAAAAAAAAATTTTTTAAGAACACATATAATGTGTTTCTTGCTGTACCACAAGTATAGCCAAACAAGTAAATACAAAGATTGGGGAGCTACTTCCTTCATGATTCCCATTGTCTCCAGTTTACTTGGCCTATAATAATTCAAACATAGTTTCTAATTATTGTAATTTGACTCGAGAACTGGCCATCACTGGTGTAATAACCTGTTAAAACTAATCTCGTGTCTGTTCCAAGGTTCCTCTTCTGGCTGAAGTTTATGGTATAGAGGGAAATATTTTCAGGGTTAAAATCAATGAAGAAACTCCCCTGAAACCGAGGTATGAAGTTCCTGATGTTGTCACAAGCAAGCCACGCACCGTAAGGTAAGCCACGGAACAAGAGATCTTGGATACACCCTCAGTATGGTCTTTTATTATACCTTGAGTAGCAGATTTTGCATGTTCCTCCTGTTTTTTCTATTCGAAGCTATAATCATTTGCAGTGTCAGTTTTCAGTTATTTGGGGATACATTTATGCTTTTTATATATTGTCCATTCTCCACCATTTGATTTATCAGCACTTATTCATGAGCAGAAGCAGAGCTTTTGAGCCCTGCTGTCCTTCTTGCAAAGGAAATGATTCATCAACCAGACTTTGGGAACAAGTAGAATTTGAGAACAAGTAGGAGAGCTATTTAATTTACTCAGATTAGCAGCAGGGCTCCAGAGATCTAATATACTAGCCAAACTCCCGTGCTTACCACAATTTATACAATTAGGCTCACTTTTAATTAAGGGTAGTCTCAGAAATGTAACATGTCAAAGATAAATTAATCATCAGTGTCTAAGTGAAACAAAAACTTTGGAGATCAAAAAGCATTTTTCCTACATCTGCAGTATCTTCCTCAGTTCTCAATACTCTTTCCAGTGATATTTCACCGGTTCTGCCTGCTGATTCCTGTTATTTTTTCATATTATTTCACTAAAGGAATATAAGTTTATGCCAAATGCTTTAATTTTCACTATATCATTATCGTAGTTTTATGTAGATTACTTTTTCCACAAAAATTTAATCAAGTCAGTAGATTATAAGGAGAAAGTACTTCAGTGATAGAATCATCATAAATTCAAAATAGGTCTAGTCATTCAGCTGCTGCTATATGCCAAGAACTTAGAAAACTGGAATTAAAAAGAGACTGTTTTCGGGGCGCTTGGGTGACTCAGTCGGGTAAGCATCCGACTTCGGCTCAGATCATGATCTCACGGGTTCGTGAGTTCGAGCCCTACATCAGGTTCTGCTGAGCGCTCAGAGCTGGGAACCTGCTTCGGATTCTGTGTCTCATTCTCTCTTTGCCTCTCTCCAACTTGTGCTCTCTCTCTCTCAAAAATAAACATTAAAAAAAATTTTTTTAGAAGACTGTTCTCAAGGTTTTTTAGGTTGGTGCATATGCATGCGTGTGTGTGTGTGTGTGTGTGTGTGTGCGTGCTTGGTTACAGTATATTATTTTTTACTATCCTGGAGGATTCACTTTACTGGTAGATCCTTTTAACATTTTTACATCTGTGTTAAGTAAAATTCGTCTGTAGTTTTCTTTTTCTGTGTTATTGCCATGTTTTGGGGTCAGGATGATAACTAGCTTTGTGTGGTAAATATGTTGTATTAGTTCTGCTTCCATTCCAACCTCTTTCTAGAGGGCCTTTGGCTACTGCAGTAACAAGAAAGTTAAAAAATACATTCCTCCACTTCCCATACTCTCATGTAGCTAGTTTCTGGTATAATTCAGGTTCTACCAGTCAGATGCACTTACAGGTATCTTGATTTTAGAACTGAGCTTCCAATTTTGCTGGCATGGATTTGGCAGCTCTAGAATGTCTCTAGAGGCACACTAGTTAGGGTAGTAGTTTATTCATCTCTGGAGCTAATATGGCATGATCTTGGAGGCCAGCAGTTGCCACAGTGACTTCTGATTATCCAACTTCCTGATTCTAGCTGCAATAGTAGTTCAATTGACCATGCAGTAGTATTCTAGGGATCATTACCGGCTGCCCAACCTATTACCTCAGTGCTTCCAATGATGTCATAAGCTCCCAATTCTCCCATCTTAAGTTACTTATTTTCCACTTAAAATACCCAGAATTTTTTCTTTGCTTTTTTAATGTTTATTTATTTTTTAGAGAGATAGAGAGAGAGACAGAGCATGAGCAGGGGAGGGGCAGAGAGAGAGGAGACAGAATCCTTAGCAGGATCCAGGCTCCGAGCTGGCAGCACAGCTGGACTCGAACCCACAATCCACGAGATCATGACCTGAGCTGAAGTCAGACACTTAACCGACTGACCCAACCAGGCGCCCCCAGAATTTTTTCTTTAATGTACAGTTGAATCTTGGTTGATATAGCCTTTGGTATCAGAAGTAAGTGTAGGCAACAGACCCTCTAGGATGGGAATATGAGATTGGTTAGCTGCTTTGGCCGGATTTGAAAGCAGCGAGGACTTGGTTATCATTAGAGGATAAGAGACTAGTGTTATGGGCTCAATTGTGTCCCCCCCCCAAAAAAAAAACTCATATGTTGAAGCCACAACCCCCTGTGCCTCAGAAAATGACTATATTTAGAGGTAGAACCTTTGAAGAGGTAACTAGTTAAAATGGGGTTGTTAGGGTGGACTGTAATACAATATGAATAGTGTTCCATAAGGAGAGGAGATTAGGACACAAGTTGACACAGACAGAGGGATGACTATGTAAGGATACAGCAAGAAGATGGCCATCTGAGAGCCAAGGAGAGAGGTCTCAGAAGAAACCAAACTTGCTGACACTTTGATCTTGGACTTCTAGCCACCAAAATTGTGAGAAAATAAACTTCTGTACTTTAAGCCACCCAATGGGGTATTTGTTGTGGCAGACCTAGCAAACTACACAACTGGTAATAAACCACAGCATTCCATGGCAAAGTTACTTAAATTACTACCTGTGATCAACAGAATTCCACCAAGCCTTCCATTCCAGCAGAAGCAGCTCCTTTTCCTCTAACAAAGCTGATCCTACCTTGCTTGGACACCCTGTGTTGACCTCACCTAAGATATATTGTCCAAGGGGATGACAGTGCTCATTGTGCCTCACCCCTACCACCCTTCACTGCCTTTCTTTAAGCTCACTACCAGAGCCTAACATGCCTAGGGAGCTAATTACAGTCAAACACTACACCTAAGGAATTATAAGATTTTATATAGGCAAAAACCTAGGAAATACGGATAGAAATGCATTCTGAGGGATTCCTAGACTAAAGAAAGGAACATAATTTTAGGACCACATTAAATTTATTGACATGGGTACCAAAGAATCTAAATTTGATGTGCTAGCTTGGACAGCTGGGAGTGGGTCTAATTATTTGCTTGGTTGGTTAATTATAATCTGTACTCAGCTATGGACTCTGCTGAATGAAGCTGAGATACCAGCTCAGCCTTGGCACAGAGTAGAAAAAATGATCCATAGACTTAGGGAGATAAAGATGTTGAAGTGGATATGTCATATGCAACAGCACAACTAGCCCCTAATTTTGCTCTCCAAGAGGTTTCAAAGAGACTCCTTTCACTGAGAAATAACTTGAAGAAGGAACACTTGGAAAGCATTGTAGTGAGTGAATGTCTTTTATTAGCTAGAAATAATGGTGGAAAATGATGCCATCAAAATGGGCTCCCCGATTTCAGTGGAGATGGTGAGACTCCAGGTGCATAATGAAAGTAGCAGCATTTAGTTATTAGTGACAAGGTGAACATGTTTCCATAATGCACAGCAGGGCATGTATGGTACCCAAAATGTTTAACTCTCAGGGCAGTGAACAATGTATCAAAGGGTCCACTGGACTGAAATAGATGCATTAAAGTCCTATTTGATGGAACAATCAAAAGAATTCCATTTTGCTATTTATTTAGAGTGAAAGGGAGTACAAGTGGGGAAGGGGCAGACAGAGGGAGAGACAGAACTCCAAGCAGGCTCTGCACTGCCAGCATAGAGCCTGACACAGGGCTCGAACCCACAAACCATGAGATCATGACCTGAGCCGAGATCAAGAGTCAGATGCTCAACTGACCGAGCCACCCAGGAGCCCCTGCATTTGGGTTTGATAAACAGTGATATACAACTCTCATACTACTCCAGACAGTTAACAGAACCCAAGTATCTTGCCTAGAATCCAGGGAGAAGGACTTCACAAGAATATAATAAGAACATAAAATATCCCTCCTCACCTTCCCTAAGGAGGCATGTGACCATTTACCAGAGTGACTGTGCACCAGAGAAAGAAATATCTAGATCTCTGAAGGATTTTAATTGACTGCCTCTGGGCTTACATGATTTCTGGGGATCCAGAATATCCTAACAGTCTAGCTCTCAAATCAGAGCTGATGGGAGTCAGTAGAGATTGCATCTCACCGTGGACCCACCGGGTCAATAACCCAATCTATGTTATTTCCTTAGTTTTTGAGTATTTGGTTGGAATGAGAAAGAAAAGCAGTGTTTAGACTCTGTGCACCAAAGTGTTCCTAGACTGTCCAGCCCAAGGAAATGATGATGATAGCTAACATATTATTATTTGCCAGGCACTGCCAAGTACTTAAGTACTTTGCATGCATCATCTCACTCAGTTCTCCCCAAAAGCTCTATTTGTTCTTGCTTTTACTATTTCTACTTTATAGGTGAGGAAACTAAGAACTGGATAGACTGACTAACTTGTCCAAAGTTATACTCCTAGTGCATGATAGAGCTATATTCAGTCTAGGCTTTCTGACACCAAACCCCTATGTCCCATGAATGTGGATTTGCACATTAATTTGAATTGAAAATCACATTGAGCTATGTAAACCTATTTCTCTCTTCTTGCTTTGTTTTCTAGGCTGATTTCATCCTCAGGAGATGCAGGTAGTCTGGTATTGGCTGATGGAAAAGGAGATCTGAAGTGTCATATCACAGCAAACCCATTCAAGGTAGATTTAGTGTCTGAAGAAGAGGTTGTGATGAGCATAAACTCCCTGGGCCACTTGTACTTTGAGCACCTGCAAGTTCCTCTCAAGAAAAGGTATTTTTGCACATTACTTGGCATAAGAACATAAGAGGGGTGCTTGGGTGGCTCAGTCAGGCGAGCATCTGACTCTTGACTTTGGATCAGGTCATGATCCCAGGGGCATGAGATCAAGCCCCCTGTCAGGCTTCATAGTCAGCATGGAGTCTGCTTACGATTCTCTCTCCCCACCATCCTGTCCTCTTTCTCTTTAAAACAAAGCAAAACAATGTCAGAAAACTTGATCATGATTATCAATTGCCTAAATAGTTGATATATCACCATGAAAACTTAGTTCACCTTATTTGCTGGAATATTATTTTGAGAAATTTCATCTTTTCACCCATGCAAATAAATGCAGGCTTGATGACAAGAATGATTCGCAGACTTTTGCAACTTGACCCTCCTAACACATCCCATGCGTTTAACTGATGGCATTGTCTACTCTTAAAAATCACTCTCTGTTGAGAACTGATAAATGTTAATGTGAACTGATAAGTCTTCAGAACTTCATTTTAGGGGGTATAGCTCAGGGGTAGAGCATTTGACTGCA
The DNA here is from genome assembly GCF_023721935.1 of Panthera uncia. Classification (NCBI taxonomy): domain Eukaryota; kingdom Metazoa; phylum Chordata; class Mammalia; order Carnivora; family Felidae; genus Panthera; species Panthera uncia. Next base: position 84,491,917 of record NW_026057582.1, read on the forward strand.
GAACTTCATTGTATCCCCTTAAAATAACTTCAATTAACTTACACTTGAATAATTTCCAAGAATTATCTGGAAACAGTCACTCGATCAAAGCTGTTTGTATGAGGGTCACATGAACTGGGAGGTAGTAAGAGGGGAAGATTCTTCATTTTTTTTTTTACCAATATTGTTTTTAAATTCTCCAGTCTGTAGCTCTTTCTGTTTTTATCCTAATAGTTAACATCTTATATGTTCTGTAGAAAGCATTGAACATTCATTATTGCCACACAGTGGTTTTTATATTTAAAAACCTTATTTTCTAAAAACAAACAATATAAATCTTATTTTTTTTTTATTTTTTTACATTTATTTATTTTTGAGAAACAGAGTGAGACAAAGCGTGGGCGGGGAAGGGGCAGAGAGAGAAGGAGACACAGAATCTGAAGCGGGCTCCAGGCTCTGAGCAAGCGGTCAGCACAGAGCCTGATGCGGAGCTCAAACCCACGAACTGTGAGATCATGACCTGAGCCAAAGTCGGATGCTCAACCAACTGAGCCACCCAGGTGCCCCAAATCTTGTTTTCTTATTACAGAGATAGTTTCTGTTCATTATAGGAAAAATAAAAAATATTGAAAAGAAAAATTTAAATACCCATAATTCTGCCGCTTGTTAGGACCTTATGAATATTCAATTATTTTTTTTAACTGAAAAATACTAATAGCATAACAAATACCTGTAAACCCAGTACCCAGGTTATTTATATTTAAAATATTTTTTCTTTTAATAAACTCCCATTATTTTTGTTTTAGAGGTGATAACCTAAGTTAGGCCTTAATCTTTTTAGAATAAGCATATGCTACAAAGGAGTATATAGTGAAAAATATCCTCACCATTTGTCCTTGAGCTACCTAGTTCTATCTTTGAAAGTAATCAGTGTTTCCAGTTTTTTATGTATCCTTCCAGAGATAATTTATGTCCATCCAGTAAGATATATATATTCTTTGTCTTATCCTTTCTTGACACATATGATGCCACTTTTATACATTATTCTGCACTTTGCTGTTTCTTCTTTACCAATTTGATAGTTCCTAATTTCTTTAAAGCAGGTATATAGTTTCAATTGCATGCTTATACAATGACTCATTTAGAAAATTTCCTCTTGGTGGACTTTAAAATTATTTCTAATCTTGTTTTACAGCTACTCACTTCATGGATAACTTTATATATGTATCATTTTGCATACATGCAAGGATATACATAGACGAGTCGTAGAAGTAAAATTGCTGATCAAATGGTTTGTGAATTTGTAATTTTGACTCGTGCTGCCAGATCACCTCCTATAGAAGTTGTGAACTAGTTTGTATTTCCACCATTTACATTTGTGTTAGGAAAATCAGATTATCCACCTGGAAAAATTTTTAAGTTAGACCCAAGCCTCGCAACATTAGGAAAAATGAATTCCAGATGAAAAAAATCACAGAGTAGGAACATCTTGAGCTTACCTCCTCCCACACACACATCCAAATCTACAACTACATCACTTCTCGGCCTTTTGGCTAAGATCAAGTGTAGCAGCTGTCCTTAACAGTTTAATATCTGCTACACCCTCAATGTGAGGACAATACAGTATATTAAATGGATTTTTTGGAACTAGGAGATGGAATAGGAGCTTGCTCCATCCACTTCACGCATTGACCTGGTATTGGAGTACCTTAAGGAACAGTGCACCTACCCCTTGGGTGGGGAGTAAAGATTGTACAAAAAAAATTCTACAACTACGCGTAGAAAATGATCTCTGAGAATGAACTAAAGACTAACAACAGAACATACAACTAAGGATATAAAGAGAAAGACACATTAAGATGCCAGGTAGGAGGAGCAGAGACATGGTTTATTTAGTCAGGTTCCACATCCCCAGTGCAGCAACCCACAAGTGGGAGGGATATTACAACCAGAGAGACCTGCCCTGAGGAAGAAGAGGCCTGAGTCCCACATGAGTCTCCATATGCCAGGGGACCTGCACCAGGAAGACAAGCTCCCCTAACGTCTGGCTTTGAAAACCAACAGGGCATATGTCCAAGAGAGTCAGAGGGCAGTAGGAAACTGACACACTGCCCTTTGATGGCATGTGCACAATCACACCTGCTCTGAGTGCCAACACAGAGGCAACCATGTGAAAAATCCCTGGGTTACATGTGAAGGAAATTCACTGACTAATTTTAGGGGATGTGCCAGAATGGCAGTATCTGTGGGAATGTCCTCCAGGGACAGATGCACTGATGGGTACCATTTTTCTTACTCCTTCTACCTAGTTGGCCCAGCATTAGTGGATATCAGTTCTGGCACTCTTTACTATGCTAGTGCCACTCACCCCACCCCAGTGCTCCCCTGAAGACTTGTCCCACCCAAGCCACCTCCCAGCCTAAAGACCTTCTCAAGTGTTTCTGCACCCTGGCATTCCTGGCAGGTGCTTTAGCTCACATTAGAGCTCCTGCCAAGCAGCCTCCAACCCCAGCACTTGCAGTAGGCAACCCCAGCTGGGACCAGAACCACTCCTCGGCACCTCTGCCCCAGGAGGTCATCCCCACACACTAGAACACCTACAGCAGTCACAGCTGGACCCTGCAGCAAGCCAAGCAGGAGACATGCCCCACCCACCAGTGCACTCACAGCTGTCATTGCCAGGCCTCACAGCCAGCCATGCCAGGGACCAACCCCACACACCAGCATATTCACAACAGTCACAACCAGGCCTCTCAGCCAGATGGGCCAAGGGCTAGCCCCACTAACCAGTATGACCATAGCAGTCACAGCCAGAACTCACAGACAGTCATGCTGGAGGATAGCCCCATACACCTGTGAGTTTGCATCAGTTGCAACCTGGCCACAACAGGAAGGTGCACACAGCCCACACAGGGAATGCTCTTGGGGCACCTGACCGGGGTGACGAGGGTGTTTGCGCTACTGGGCCCACAGGACACCTTCTGCATAAAACCACTCCTTCAAGATCAGGAGATGTAACTGATCTGCCTAATACATAGAAGCAAACAGAGACTTAGGCAAAATGAGGAGACAGAAGAATATATTCCAAATGAAAGAACAAGACAAAACTTCAGAAAAAGAACTAAACAAAACAGATAAGCAATCTGCTTGATAGAGAATTTAAAGTAATGTTCTCCAAATTCAGGAGAACAATGGATGAACACGGTGAAAACTTCAATAAGGAGATAGAAAATACAAAAAGAACCCATCAGCTGAAGGATAAAATAACTGAAATGAGAAATACACTAGAGGGAATCAGCAGATTAGATGACGCAGAAGAACAGATCAGCAATCTGGAAGACAGGTAGTGTAAATCTCCCCATCAGAACAGTAAAAAGAAAAAAGAATTTAAAAAAATGAACATAGTTTATTTATTAAAAAATTTTATTTAATAATTTAATTTAATTTTAATTTAATTTAATTTTAATTTAATAATTTAATTTATTAAAAAAATTTTTTTCCAATGCTTATTTATTTTTGAGAGACAGAGAGAGACAGTGTGAGTAGGGAAGGGACAGAGAGAGGGAGACACAGAATTCAAAGCAGGCTCCAGGCTCTGAGCTCTCAGCACAGAGCCTGATGCGGGGCTCAAACCCACAAACCATGAGATCATGACCTGGCCGAAGTCAAACGCCCAATCCACTCAGCCACCCAGAAGCCTCTAAGAAAAATGAGCGTAGTTTAAGGGACCACTGGGACGTTAAGCATACGGACATTCACATTATAGGGGTCCCAGAAGGAGAAGAGAGAGAGAAAGGGACAGAAACTCTATTTAGAGAAATAATGGGGGGCACCTGGTTCTTTGAAAAGATAACAAAATTGATAAAACTTTATCCAGATTCATCGAGAAAAAATAGAGGACCCAAATAAATAAAATCAAATGAAAGAGAAGTTACAGTCAATACCACAGAAATAAAAAGGATCATAAGAGACAACTACAAACATTTACATGCCAGCAAATAGGAGAACCTAGAAGAAGTGGATAAATTCCTAAAACATACAGCCTTCCAAGACTGCATCAAGAAAAAATAGAAAATGTGAACGAATTGTGAGTAATGAAATTGAAACAGTAATCCAAAAACGCCTAGCAAACAAAAGGCTAGGACTAGACAACGACTTCATAGGTGAATTCTACAAAACCTTTGAAGAAGAGTTAATATCTGTTCTTCTCAAAATATTCCAAAAAATTGAAGAAGACTTAATGCTTCCAAACTCATTCTATGAGGCCAGAATTGCCTTAATACCAAAACCAATACCAAAAAAAAAAAAAAAAAATTAATTACAGGCCAATATTCTTGATGAACATTGATATAAAAACCCTACACAAAATATTAGCAAACCAAATTCAATAATGCTTTAAAAGAATCATCCATCATGATCAAATGAGACTTATTCTAAGGATAAAAGGATGGTTCAATATCCACAAATTAAGCAACATGATACACCACATTAACAAAAATAAGGATAAAAATCATATGATTATCTCAGTAGATGCAGAAATGGAATTTGGTAAAATTCAACATCATTCATTATAAAAAATCTTTCAACAAAGTTGGTATGGAAGGAACATACCTCAACATAATAAATGCCATGTATGGCAACCCACAGCTAACATCATACTCAACAGTGAAAAGCTGAAAGCCTTTTCTCTTAGAACACGAACAAAACAAGGATGCCCACTCTTGTCACTTTTATTCAAAAATACTGGAATCCTAAACACAGCAATAAAACAAGAAAAAGAAATAAAAGCCCTCTAAATGGGAAAAGAAGTAAAATTGTCACCATGTGAAGACTACATGATATTATATACAGAAAACACTAAAGATTCTACCAAAAATAAACACATAAATCATTTTTAAAAACTCTTTGAATTAATAAATTAATTCACTAATACAGGATACAAAACAAATATACAGAAATCTGTTGCATTTTTTGTATACTTATAATGAACTATCAGAAAGAGTAATTAAGAAAACAATCCCATTTGCAATTGCATCAAAATGAATAAAATAACTAGGGTTAAATGTAACCAAGGGGGTGAAAGACCTGAACCCTGAAATCTATAAGACATTGATGAAAGAAACCGAAGACAGCACAAGTAAGTGGAAAGGTACACTGTTCATGGATTGGAAGAATTAATATTGTTAAAATATCCATACTACCCAAAGCGGTCTGCAGATTGAATGTAATTTCTATCAAAATACCAATGGAATTTTTCTCAGAAATAGAACAAATAATCCTAAAATTTGTACAGAACCAGAAAAGATTCCAAATAGCCAAAGCAATCTTGAGAAAGAAGAACAAAACTAGAGGTATCATGTTCCTTGATTTCAAAGTATACTACAAAGATACAGTTATCAAAACAGTATGGTATTGGCACAAAAACAAAACATGGAGAGTTTTGGAACACAATAGAGAGTCCAGAAATAAATACATGCATATACAGTCAATCTTCAACAAAGGAAGGAAGAACATACAATGGGGAAAAGATAGCCTCTTCAATAAATGGCGTTGGCTACTAGGTATTTAACCAAAGAAAACAAAAACACTAATTCAAAAAGATATGTGCACCCCTATGTTTACTGCAGCATTATTTGCAGTAGTCAAGATATGGATGCAACCCAAGTGTCCATCCATAAATGAATGGATAAAGAAGACAGTGTCTACACACACACACACACACACACACACACACACACACACACACACACTATTACTCAGCCATGAAAAGGAATGAAATCTTGCCATTTGCAACAACATGGACAGATCTAGAAGGTACCATGGTAAGTAAAGTCAGTCCGACAAAGACAGATACCTAATAATTTCACTCATATGTGGAATATAAGAAGCAAAACAAATGAACAAATAAAAAGACCAAAAAAAAAAAACAAAAAACAGACTCTTAAATACAGAGAACAAACTGGGCGTTGCCAGAGGGGAGGGGAGGGGGGGATGGGTGAAATAGATGAAGGGGATTAGGAGTACACTTATTGTGATGAGTATTGGGTAATGTGTAGAAATATTGAATCATTATACTGTATACCTCAAACTAATATGACACTGTATATTAATTTTACTTGAATCAAAATATATTTAAAAATGAATCTAGGCACAGACCTTACACCCTTCACACACCTGAGGGGCTCAGTCAGTAAGCGTCTGACTCATGATCTCAGCTCAGGGGCTTGATCTCAGGGTCGTGAGTTTAAGCCCTGCTTTGGTCTCCACTTTTTGAGTATTAAAAAAAAAACCTCAAAATAGACCATAGATCTAAATGTAAAATAAAAACTATAAAACTCCTAGAAGATAACAGAAGAAAACCTAGATGACCTTGGGTATGGTGATGATTTTTTAATATACCACCAAAGTCATGATTCACGAAAGAATTGATAAATTAGGCTTCATTAAAATTAAAAACTAGGGATACCCGGGTGGCTTAGTCAGTTGAGGGTCCAACTCCTGATTTTGGCTCAGGTCATGATCCCAGGGTCATGGCATTGAGCCTGCATTGGGCTCCACACTGAACATGGAGCCTGCTTGAGATTCTCTCTCTCTCTCCCTCTGCCCCTCTCCCTGGCTCATGCTCTCTCTCTCTCTCAAATAAAATTTTAAAAAACTTTTAAAGACAATAAAAATAAATTAAAAAAAATTAAAAACTATTGCTCTGTGAAAAACAATGACAAGGAAATAAGATAAGCCACAGACTAGGAAGAAATATCTGCAAAAAACACATCAAATAAAGGACTGCTATCCAAAATATACAAAGAACTCTTAAAATTCAACAGTAAGAAAGTGAACACTCAAAAATGTACAAAGGAGTCGAACAGAAACCTTACCAAAAAAGATAAACAGATGGCAAGTAAGCATATGAAAAGATGTTCAACATCATATGTCATTAGTTAAAACAAGAAACCATTACATATCTGTTAGAATGACCAAAATCCAGAACACTGGTAACAAAATGCTGGGGAGGATGTGGAACAACAGGAACTCACATTAATTGCTGTTGGGGCTGCAAAATGATATAGTCACGTTGGAAGACAGTTTGATAATTTCTTACAAAACTAAACATACTCTTACCATATAATTCAACAATCATGCTTCTTGTTATTTACCCAAAGGAGATGGAAATCTATGTCTACGCAAAAACCTGCTCATGGATATTTATAGCAATTTTATTCATAATTGCCAAAACTTAGAAGCCGTCAGGATATCCTTCAGTAGATGAATAAACTATGGTACATCCAAATAATAGAATATTATTCAGTACCTAAAAGAAATGAACTATCAAGGCATGAAAAGACATGGAGGGAACTCAAATGCAAGTTTTACTAAGTGAAAGAAGCCAATCTGAAAAAGACCACCTGCTCTATGTTTCCAACTATATAAAATTCTGGAAAAGGGAAAATTATGGAGATAGTAAAAAGATCAGTAGTTTCCAGGGGTTAAGTAAGCCAAAGGGATACCTAAGCAGAACACAGATTTTAAGGGCAGTGAAATTACTCTGTATGATACTACAGTGGTGGGTAAATGTCATGATACATTTGTCAAAACCCATAGAATGTACAATGCAAAGAATGAACCCTAATATAAACTATGGACTTGGGGTGATAATGATGTGTCAGTGCAGGTTCATTGATTGTAATAAATGTAGCACTCTGGTACAGGATGTTGACAGCGGGGGAGACTGTGAGTGTGTAGGGACAGTGGGTCATATGAGAACTCTACACTTTCTGCTTAGTTTTGCTGTGAACCTAAAACTGTTGTAAAAAATAAAATTTGTTAATTTTTTTTTTAATTAAAAGGCACCAGGGATACCTGGGTGGCTCAGTAGGTTAAGTGTCCACTTCAGCTCAGGTCATGATCTCACGGTTTGTGGGTTCCAGCCTCGCATGGGGCTCTGTGCTGACAGCTCAGAGCCTGGAGCCTGCTTCCGATTCTGTGTCTCCCTCTCTCTCTCTGCCCCTCCCCTGCTCATGCTCTGTCTCTCTCTGTCTCTCTCAAAAGTAAACAAATGTTAAAAAAAAATTTTTAATGAAATAAAAAAAAGGCAACATACTAGTTGTCTTAAATTTCACCACAAATTTTTAACATGTATAAGAATTCAAAAATTAATATGCATCTATAGGAAGAACCTATACAAATCGATAAGAAAAAGAGGAACACGCAAATAAACAATGGGTAATACAAACTGCAGCAGCATATATTAACATGATGAATATCAAAATTTTTTAATATCAAAAAATTTTTAAGGCAAAGCCAAATGTGCGTTTGAGGACTCGTACACTCGTGGGAATGGGATAAAAAACAGCAAGGGAGTGATTCCACACAAAACTTGGTAAAGCGGTTACCTCTGAAGAGCACAGTGAGGAGATGGATGATAACATTTGAGGAGAGGCGCTATGATGCCAGACGAACAAGTCTGTTGCTTATGTGGCTTCGTAGTCGTTACTTTAGTATTCATTTTTAACCTCTGAACTTATATACTCTTCTATATCCGTACTGTATTTTACACTAAAAAAATTAATGTATAGTGAGGGTGAATAGACAATTCACAGAAGAAATAGAAATGCCATTTAATGTATACAAAAGCACTTTACGTCATTAATGAAAGAAATTCAAAGTGAAATGCATTACCTTGTCTAAAATTTTAGACTGCCAACGATTTTTGTTTTTATTTTTAGATTTTTTTTTAATCTTTATTTTTGAGAGAGACAGAGACAGAGTAAGAGCTGGGGAGGGGCAGAGAGAGAGGGAGACACAGAATCTGAAGCAGGCTCCAGGCTGTCAGCACAGAGCCCAATGGGGGGCTTGAACTCATGGACTGTGAGATTGTGACCTGAGCCAAAGTCAGACGCTTAACTGACAGAGCCACCCAGGTGCCCCTGGCAACGATTTTAAAAGTGTATAAGGTCCAGTATTGTTAAGAACGGGGAGAAATGAGCACTCAAATCCATGTATGCCCGATAGTTTAAATTGTTACAATTAAATTGGAAGACAGTGCATTATGTTGCTTTGTAGGAGGTTAACATTGGAGAGAGGGGAGCAGTGTTCCACCTTGCTTGCTTATATTTTGTTTTGATATTGTATTATGTATTACATGTATAATAAAAAACTGATAGTTTTTTAAGGGTTAAGAAAATTCAAACATATTACATTTTAACAAATCAAGCTATTGGATTAATGTTCATCATAAATGTTCCTCAATTTCATAAACTTATTTTTATAATTATTTTAATAAGTTAAAAAACATAATTTATGGGGTCTCAAAAGTTAGAAATTAAAATCTTTATCATTGAACAAAATTCTGTTAGTCTTCCCTTGAGTAAAACAACTTTATTTATATTAAAACAGAGCTACCAAAGAAAATAAGGAGGACACATCAGTTGACGCTTCTCAGGTAATACAGATTGAGCAATTTATCTTTTTTCAAATCTCTTTCACCATCAGTATGTGGGATATAATTGTTCTGTTCTTCCCTTCTTCTTACAAATGGGTACTTGATAAATACTGCATATAAATGAGACCATCTATCTCTTGCTCACCTTATTATCTCATTGATTTCATTCGTCTACTCATGTATTCATTCATTCATAAAACAGGTAATTCTTGAGTGCCTGCTTTTGTGCCAGCTCAAAAAATTATGCTAGGCAAGAAGAATCAGCCATGAATAAAACAAATCTCAACCTGTCCTCATGAATCTTAAAATCTAATGGGAAAGACAGACTCTGACAAGTACAAGCATGAGGAGTGTTACAAAAGAGTGCTATAGGAGAAGATAGCAAGGAACTTGACCAAGATGAGGGTCAGGAAAGACCTCCTGTAGGACATGACTTAACAGCTAAAACTGATGCGTGAAGATACATAAGCTAGTCAAAAGGTGGAAAAACACTATTCCAGATAGAGGGGATTTCATATTCAAAGAGCCTGAGGTAGGAAGGAGCACATTTGAAGAAATTTAAAATATATATATGTATATATTTTAGCAGGAAAAAGAAAAGCAAAGGAAACAGTGTTGTGTTAACAAGGCCAGAGAGATAGGCAGGGGCAATTCAGTGGAAAGTCTTACAATAATTCTTTTAGTAGACAAATATTGGTTGAGTATTTCCTATATGCCAGGCACTGTTCAAGGAATTGGTGAGATATCATTGAATAAATCAAAGTCCCCCATTACCATGAAGCTGGCATTCTTTTATGTCTTGTTAACCTTTTTTGACTTTAACCTAAGAGCAAAGGAAAACTATGGAAAGGTTGTAAGCAGCAGAGATACATGGTCTGATGTCTGTTTTTAAAGGATTATTTTAGCTGAATTATGAAAAATGAATATTCCAGAAATCTTCTCTTCATCCAAAGCCACATGCATCTTTGAAGGATCCCTGACAGTAGGTATGGCCACCAGGAATAGTGAAACATATTTCCAGTGCAGTAAGGACATGCTTCTTCCTCTTGAGGACTGACCCATGCTGATGAATATGAGAGAGAATATTTTTTCCATTTCCAAATAGAGAAGGACAACGAAGACATAGCCTTAGACAGTTTTGTGACCATATGTCAAATCAGCTGTGGGGAGACCTCTAATTAGATAGCTTAAATAGTGGTTTTGCATCACAGATGCAAAGAATCTGCTGAAGGCTATGAGCCTTCTCTATAAAACAGAATTTTTATACTGTTTGAGGGAGTTCACAAACTCTAAAGGCCATCCACAGACCCCAGAATAATAGTCCTTACAATAAGAATTCAGATGTGATTTAAACACACACACACACACACACACACACACACACACACACACACAAAAGCTCACTTTACAGAAGCTTATAATTATGAAGAAACCACCTAGAAATGGGCAAGGGGCTCATTTTTAAAAAGAAACATGCATTTCGGGGCTCCTGGGTGGCTCAGTCGGTTAAGTGTCCAACTTCTACTCAGGTCATGATCTCACGGCTCGTGGGTTTGAGCCCTGCGTTGGGCTCTCTGCTGACATTTCAGAGCCTGGAACCTGCTTCTGATTCTATCTCCGCCTCTCTGTGTCTGCCCCTCCCCTGCTCATGCTGTGTCTCTCTCTGTCTCTCAAAAATAAATAAATGTAAAAAATAAATAAATAAATAAAAAAGAAACATACATTTCATGCACACATACAATTTTTAGAAAACTTCTTCATTCTGCCAGAGAGGAAGAATGAAACTTGTAAAGCCAAGAAAGGAAACTTGTAGAGCCAAGAAAGTTTTGGGCTCTACATCAAAAGATTGTGAACCTGAACAGCCTCACTTCTCACGTAGTTTGGCTAATTGGAGGAGGGCGGCAAAGTACGCACCTCAGCCAAAATGTTTGCTTTTTGACCTAAGTTATTTGATTCTCAATGTTGTTCCTCACACGTTTACAAGAAAAAAAAAAGGATTTAAAAGATCTTACTTATGTAAAGACCGAATTTTTCTTTTTTTTAATATATTTTTAAAATTTTTTCATGTTTATTTATATGTGAGAGAGAGAGAGAGAAAGAGCCTGAGCAGGATAGGGGCAGAGAGAGAGGCAGGATCCAAAGCAGGCTCCAGGCTCCGAGCTGTCAGCACAGAGGCTGATGCAGGGCTCGAACTCAGAGCAGTGAGATCATGACCTGAGCTGAAGTTGGTCACTTAACCAACTGAGCCACCCAGGTGCCCTTTTAAAAAAAATTTTTATTGCTTATTTATTTATCAGAGAGAGAGAAACAAAGAGAGTCAGAGGACAAGTGGGGGGAGGGGCAGAGAGAGAGGGAGACACAGAATCTGAAGTAGGCTCCAGGTTCCAAGCTGTCAGCACAAGGCCCAGCATAGGGCTCGAACCCATGAACCATAAGATCATGACCTGAGCCGAACTCAGATGCTTAACTGACTGAGCCACCCAGGTGCCCCAAGACTGCATTTTTCAAAGTGCTTTCACAGCATTTTGGCCTGTGTAAAGATACTCATGTCAAACAATTCCTCAGAATTATATAGAATTACAATATGATCCAGCAATTTCACTCATGGATTTATATCTGAAAGGGGAAGTAGGGACTCAAGCAAATATTTGTATACTTGTGTTCTTAGAAGCATCATTCATAGTAGCCAAAAGGTGAAAACAGTCCAGCAACCCAAGAGTCATTGACAGATGAATGCGCACACAAAATGTGGTATATACATACAGTGGAATGTTACTTGACCTTAAAAAGGAAGGCAATTCTGACATATGCTACAAAATGGATGAATCTTGAAGATATTATACTAGGTGAAATAAGCAGTCACAAAAAGACAAATACTATAATGACTCTAGTTATAAGAAATCTATGTATCTATAGTAGTCACATTCATAGAGACAGGAAGCAGAAGGGTGGTTGTCAGGAGCTGAGGGAGGAAGAAACGGGGAGCTATTGTTTAATGGGTGTGGAGGTTCAGTTTGGGAAGATGTAAAAGTTCTGGAGATAGATGGTGATGATAGTTGCACAACAATGTGAATGTACTTAATGTCACTTTAAAATGGTGAAAATGAGGGGCGCCTGGGTGGCTCAGTCGGTTGAGCGTCCGACTTCATGATCTCATGGTACGTGAGTTCGAGCCCCACATCGGGCTCTGTGCTGACAGCTCAGAGCCTGGAGCCTGCTTCCGATTCTGTGTCTCCCTCTCTCTCCGCCCCTCCCCTGCTCATGCTCTGTCTCTCTCTGTCTCAGAAATAAATTTAAAAAATTAAAAAAAATAATAAATAAATAAATAAATAAATAAAATGGTAAAAATGAGGGGCACCTGGGTGGCTCAGTCAGTTAAGCATTGGACTTCGGCTTGGGTAATGATCTCATGATTTGTGAGTTTGAGCCAAGCTCCACATAGGGTGAGCCTGAGCCCTCCTTTGGGTGACCTCTCTGCCCCTTGTGGGATTATCTCTCTCTCTCTGTCCCTCTCTCACTTGCGCCCTCTCTCTCTCAAATAAATAAATAAAATAAAATAAAATAAAATAAAATAAAATAAAATAAAATGGTAAAAATGAAAAAAAAGGGGTGGGTGGGATAGCACACCTGGCTGGCTCAATCAGTAGAGCATGCAACTCCTCATTTCAGGGTTGTGAGTTCAAGCCCCACATCGGGTGTAGAGATTACTTAAAAAATAAATAAATAAAATGTTTAAAATGAATAGTAAATAAATAATTAAAATGGCAAATTTTATGTTAGGTCTATTCTACCACAATAAAAAATCATATTCATGTCAGCTTCAGTTCATAAGGAAGATGATTACTGGCATTTATGTAGAACACAGATCAAATTTGTTAAATATACTGACATCACAAACAGGTCTTTTAACATTTTTTAACATCCATCCAATTTTGAAAGACAGAGCATGAGTGGGGAAGGGGCAGAGAGAGAGGGAGACACACAATCTGAAGCAGGCTCCAGGCTCTGAGCTGTCAGCATAGAGGCCGATGCAGGGCTCCAACTCAGAGCAGTGAGATCATGACCTGAGCTGAAGTTGGGCACTTAACCGACTGAGCCACCCAGGTGCCCCACAAAGTGGTCTTTTAAAAGACAGACTCATTTTCTCAGTCTAATTTTTTAATAATCCAAACAAAATGTACTGTTGTGGTAACCACATTTGTTGCAATGTATAAACTCAATTTGCTCCTTTTTTTGTGCCACCAGGAAAACCAAGAGGATCTAGGCTTGTGGGAGGAGAAATTCGGAAAATTTGTGGATGTCAAAGTTAATGGTAAAATTGAAACTTGTGTAGTATTAAAGCAGATCTTGCCAAAATCACTAAATGTTGCTACATATAAGTCCCTTGAGCTCTGGCACCTAAAGAAGTGATTTCTGTAAGGGGAACAGAAATGTCAGATTTGGGTCCTTTATTGTTCAATAATGTATATCAACAGAGAAATAGTGAGTATGTACCTTCAGTGGTCTCATGTTAAGGGCCTAGGTCAGCACACTGCTGGTACTACTCAGTATACAGACAGCCGCAAATCCCACATTCTATTTTTATGAGAGTCAAGTGATGAGAAACAAAATTCTAAAGCTCATTGGCTCCAATATTCCAAGCCATTGGTTCTCAACCTTTTCCAAGCCTCCCCATCATTCACACAAGTATCACATACCCATATGTGAAATTTCTCACTAGACTTAGTGATAGTATGTGTGTGGTGGGGAGTGAAGTTTGTCTCTTTTGGATATATGGTTCAGATACTTGGAGCTTATATAGTTGGAAGAAATACTTTCCTCCTTCCTCCTTCCTACCCAGTAGGATAACAGATCCTCCCTCACTCCTTGAGAATTTCTGTCCTAGCATCTGTATCTATAACCTAGTATAATGATCAGGGCTGACAATGTGTTCAAAGTTTGTAAGTAGGGGGGCCATCGGGCTTTCCTTTCTGTAACATCATAATGTTTTTTACCTTCTCTATAGCACCCCCTTTCCAGAAATTCCTTTAAATAAGGACCATTTGATATCAAATACTTTTACCTAAGAGTGAATATAAGTCTGTTATCTCTCCTAGTTACTTGCATTTTTCCCACATTTCTAAAATAATTGTTAAATAAAGGACCTTGTCTTTGGTTAAAAACAAAACCAAAAATGTATCTACAGTCATAGGGAAGGGATATTTTGAGGAGCCAGGGAAGATCCTCCTGATGGTCTTGGCATTATAGTCCCTGTACACAGTAAGAATAAATGATCAGGCAGAAGACATCCAGTCTTTCATCTAGTGAAGATTAAAATTGCTCAGTATCCTTTGTTTCCTAATGCAAAGAAGCATGAAGTACATTTTAGGAACTTTTAGATTAGAAAAAAAAAATCTAAAACTTCATAGGTATGCTTTACAGATCGAAAGAATATTTACTGTAAATGAGAACACAGAGAGCTTCAAGCGTATAGCTAAGGAAACACTAACAAGTGACCAGAGCTTTGCCTTGTGCATGTTTGTATCCCCACAGTACCTAAATGTAACATCTTACAGAAAGGGCACACCATGATTTACTGATTGATCAGGGCAAGTTCAGGTCTCTCAATCCCTAGTCTAGTCATCTTGCTACACTCATAAGTAACTGAGTTTCCTTAAATGATTGTCCCATTAAGAAGCAAAATTCTATATCCTGGTCCCTACAGGCCCTGCTTCCATTGGTTTGGATTTCTCCTTGCACGGATTTGAGCATCTTTACGGGATCCCACAACATGCAGAATCACACCAACTTAAAAATACTGGGTAAAGTAAAAACAAAAATTCTTACAGGATGCTCTGGTTTCTGGACTGTAAAAGGTTTTTTTTTTTTTTTAATGTTTATTTATTTTTGAAGGAGAGAGAGAGCATGAGCGGGGGAAGAGTAGAGAGAGAGGGAGACACAGAATCCGAAGCAGGCTCCAGGCTCTGAACTGTCAGCACAGAGCCCAACGCGGGGCTCGAACCCACAAACTGAGATCATGCCCTGAGCCAAAGTCAGATGCTTAATCAACTGAGCCACTCAGGCACCCCTGGACTATAAAAGTTTGAAGGGAAAATATGTGAGATGTCTGAGCCTGAGCCAATATGTGCCTGGTCTTGTCCTCCTTGAGCAGTGGTTTTCCATTTTTATCTTATTTTTGGCAAAAAATTGAGAACTATAAAACTGTAATTCTGAACCTAAAAATATATAGAGGAAGTAAGAATATGGAACTATTGTGGTTGAAGCAGGAGAGAGAGCTTCATCACACCAACTCCCTAGGTTTTGCTTTCACCTCTCTAGGCCTTTCTGCGGAACCTGGGGAGAATACAGGGTGAAAATCACTGACCTAGAGAAAGGTGTTTACCAACCTCTGAACCAGAGAATGAGACATTGTGGCATCTTGTGGCCCTTGGGTGGCTCAGTCAGTTGAGCGTCCAACTTCGGCTCACGTCACGATCTCATGGTTCATGAGTGCAAGCCCCTGCTGTCAGTGCAGAGCCTGCTTCAGCTCCTCTGTCCTCCCCCCTCTCCCTCGCCCTCCCCTGCTTGTGCTCTCTTCTCTCTCAAAAATAATAAAACATTAAAAAACAAGAAAAATTGTGGCATCTCATGTCACCTTTGATTCCCTTAGGGGGATCATTTCAGACTAACACTATTGATAAGTAAATGCCAAAGACGTCAGACTAAGGAAGCAAAACCAAAGAGAAACAGTCTGATCAAGGGTTCAGATGCCGTTTCCACAACAGTTGGGCATGGTAACAAGTGAATCAGAAACTATGCTGCTCGCACACCAAGCCAAGCTCTATGCTTCCCACCCCAATTCAGTTCCCCATCTTTCCCTACTCAGTACTGTAGAAGCATGTTAGGACACTATCTGTCATTTTGTTTTAGCAGCAGAGAAATACACAATTTGCCAATGATATTTACTGTGTGCTTGCTATTGTAGAGGATTCACAGGAAATAGTCCTCACAAGAGGTATTCAGAAAAGATATCTAAGGGGTACCTGGGTGGCTCATTCGGTTAAGTAGCCAACTCTTGGTTTCGGCTCAGGTCATGATCTCACAGTTCTTGTGTTTGTTGGGATTCTCTCTCTCCCTCTCTCTACCCCTCCCCTGCTCCTGCTCTGTCTCTCTCAAAATAAATAAATAAACAAGAAAGAAAGAAAGAAAGAAAGAAAGAAAGAAAGAAAGAAAGAAAGAAAGAAAAAAAAAGAGAGAAAGAGAAAGAAAGAAAAAGATATCTAAGATATGAGACCATGCATGCCAGTTGTCACAGAAGGGGATGCCAAAGGAATCAAAGGAGGAGAATCACATTAACCTTGGTTGGGTTAGGAAAGTAGTACGAGTAAAGCCTTGAAAGATGCATAGGTCTCAAGTGTTTGCAGGGGAGAATGGAGCTACACTATTCATTAATAATATATTTGTGATTGTAATTGATGATAGTCCCATCTTTGTGTGTTTCAGTGATGGCGATGCTTACCGTCTTTATAATCTGGATGTCTATGGATATAAAATACATGACAAAATGGGCATTTATGGTTCAGTGCCTTATCTCCTGGCCCACAAACCAGGCAGGACTCTAGGCATTTTTTGGCTGAATGCCTCAGAAACGCTAGTGGAGATCAATACAGAGCCTGCAGTAAAGGTGAGCTTATGGATCATGGCTGCATGTCATACTTACAAAACAAAACAAAACAAAAAAACTAGCGTAGTCATAGCCCTGGGCTTTGTAGTGGCAATTCTCTGCCACCAAAGTCTTTGCAATATAATCAAGTGAAAGTTAACAGTATGTACCAGTTAGTTACATATGGATGAGTGTTGTAAGCTAGAGGGAAAGTTTTCAGACCCTCATTCCATTCTTTTTCTAGTACACACTGACCCAGATGGGCCCCGTTGCAGCTAAACAAAAGGTCAGATCTCAAACTGATGTGCATTGGATGTCAGAGAGTGGAATCATTGATGTTTTTCTGCTGACAGGACCTACACCTTCTGATGTTTTCAAGCAGTACTCATACCTTACAGGTACAGCTTCTTGTTTCATTATATTTCTTCTATTGCATGTGTCCTAATTTTCAGTTAATACTTGTTGTACACTGTATAGAACTTATAAACAATTTGCCCAAGCTTTTCAAAAGGCAGGCATTTCTCTTCTCACCTTTATCCCATTCAGCTTGGTAAAATGTTGCACTGGGACTACAACTCTCCACTCTCTAATCCCTAATACTCTCCATCTACTTTCCTTGGAGCCTTTAAGCCCTGGGCTTTCTTTGCCTTTATCTCAGATGATCAGTGATCAGTGTCCCAACCTGAACTTTTTCTATGTTCTCTTCTCCATTGAAATATACCACTGGTTTTAGCACTAAAGCATTTTATCTTGAAAAGATGTAAAAGATCATCTTTGTTGATGTGGAAAAAGCATTTGAAAAAATTCAACACTATTTCATGATAAAAACTCTCAGAAGGCTAGGAATAGAAGGAAAGTTCCTCAACATGATAAAAGGCATTTATGAAAAATCCACAGCTAACACCCAATTCAGTGGTGAAAGACTGCAAGCTTTCCCCAAAGATCAGAATCAAGACAAAGCTGCCCACTTTGACCATTGCTATTGAACACTGTAGTGGAAGTTTCAGCCAGAGAAGTTAGACAAGAAAAAGAAATAAAAGGTATCCAAACTGGAAAGGAAGAAGTAAAATTATTTCTATTCACAGATGATGTGATCCAACATGTTAGAAAATCCCAAAGAATAGGGGCACCTGGGTGGCTCAGTCAGTTAAGTGTCTGACTTTAGCTCAGGTCACGATCTCATGGTTTTTGAGTTTCAGCCCCTCGTTGGGCTCTGTGCTGAGAGCTCACAGCCTGGAGCCTGCTTCAGATTCTGTGTGTTTGTGTCTCTCTCTGCACCCTGTCCCCTGCCCTGCCTCCACTAGTGCGCTTGCTCTCTCTCTCTCTCTCTCTCTCTTAAAAATAAAACATTAAAAAAAAGTTAAAAAAAAAAAAAAAAGAAAATCCCAAAGAATCCACAAAAACTACCAGAGCTAATAATTTCACCAAAGTTGCAGGGTACATGATAAACACACAAAATCAGTTGTGTTTTTAAATACCAGCAATGAACAATCTAAAACAGAAATTGAGAAAACAATTCCATTTACAATAACATCCAAAAGAATAAACTACCTAGGAATAAATTTAACCAAGGAAGTGAAAGACTTGTACACTGAAAACTACAAAGCATTCTTGAAAGAAATTAAACAGGCCTAAATAAATGGAAAGACATCCTATGTTCATGGATTGGAAGTCTTAATATTGTCAAGATGACAATACTACCAAAAGCAATGTACAGATTCACTGCAATCTCTACCAAAATTCCAGTAGTCATTTTTTGAAAAAGTGGGAAAGCTGATCTTCAAATTCATATGGAATTGCAAGGGGCCCCGAATAGCCAAACAATTCTGGGGGGCGGGGGGGTGTTGGGGGTGGCAGACTTACACTTCCCAGTTTCAGGCCTTACTGTAAAGTAATCCAAACAATATGGTACTGGTATAAGGATAGACACATAGACCAATGGAATAGAATTGGAAGTCCAGAAATAAACCCATACATCCCTGGCCAATTGATTTCAGCAAAGGTTCAAGACCACTTACTGGGGAAAGAATAGTCTCTTAAACACGTGGTACTAGGATAAGTGGATAGACACATGCAAAAGGATGAAGTTGGAACCCTACCTAACACCATACCACACACAAAAAACTCAAAATAGATAAACAACATAAATATAAGAGCTAAAGCCATAAAACTCTTAGAAGAAAACAGGGGCCAACCATCATGACCTTGGATTTGGCAACAGATTCTTAGAAAAGACACTAAAATCATGAGCAACAGAAAGAAATAATAAGTTTGACTTCATTAAAATTAAAAACCTTTGTGCATCAAAGAACATTATCAAGGAAGTAAAAGGCAATATACAGGATGGGGGACAATATTTGCAAAGCATACATTTGTTAAGAGTCTAGTATCTAGGATATATAAAGAACCCTTACAACTGTACAACAAAAAGATAACTCAGTTCTAAAATGGGCACAGTACTTGAACAGTCTCTAAAGATATACAAATGGGTTAACAAGCACATGATAAGTTTCTCAACATCATTAGTCATTAGGAAAGTGAAAATTAAAACCACAATGAGATCCTACTCCATACCCACTATGATGGCTAATTTTTTTTTAAATAGAAAATAGTAAGTATTGGTGAGGATGTGAAGAAACTGGAACCTCATACACTGCTGTTGGGAACATAAAATGGTTCAGCTGCTGTGGAAACATTCTGGCATTTCAAAGAGCTAAACATAGCATTTAATATGTCAACTTGTCTAGGTCACAGTACCCAGATATCTGGTTAAACACTAGTCTAGATGTCACTATGAAGCTATTTTTTAGATGAGATTATCCTGTCAGTACTATTAGTTACATTGATAGACTTTGATTAAAGCAGATTACTCTCAGTAACATGGGTAACCTTCATCCAATCAGTTGAAAACCTTAAGAGAAAAGGACTGAGGCTCTCTAAAGAGAAGAATCTGTCTCCAGACTGCCTTCATATGTAAGCTGCACCTTCCCTGGGTCTTTGGTCTACCAGCTTGCCCCGTGGAATTCAGAGTTACCAGCCCCCACAATCACATGAACCAGTTCTTAAAATCATTCACTCTGTAAGTGTAGAAATATATATATATATACATACATACATATACATACATACACACATCCTGTTCTATTCCTCTGCAGAACACTGTCTAATATCCTTCATATATATACATATACATATATATATATATATATATATATATATATATATTCATTCCTGTATATCCTTTATATATCCCAGCAATTCCACTCTAGATAAGTGAAAGTAAGGACTTGGAGGGACACTTGTATGGCAATGATCATTGCAGCACTATTCACAATAGCCAAAAGAGGGAAACAAGTACCCATCAAAGATGAATGGATAAACAAAATGTGTTAAATACATAAAATGGAATATCATTCACTAATGTAACAAGGGATGACATTCAGATACATGCTGCAGCATGAATGAACCTTCAAAACATTATTCAAATGAAATATGCCAGACATAAAGGGACAAATATTGTATGATTCTACTTACATGAAGTACCTGCAATAGGCAAATTCATAAAGACAAAAAGTAGATTAGCAGTTATCAGAGGCTGGAGGGTGGGATGGGTATTGGAAAGCTATGGCTTAATGGTTCAAATTTCTGTCTGGGGTGATATAAAATTTTGGAAAGAGGTAGTGGTAATGTTTATACTACATTGTGAATATAATTAATGCCACTGAATTGTACACTTTAAAATGGTTAAAAGGACAAATTTTATGTTCTCTTTTGCCATTTTTTGTAAAATGGTAATATAATATTACCCCCCCCCAATTGAATTGTATGCTTTCATTTGGTCAGTTGTATGGTATGTGAGTTACATCTCAATAAAGCTGTTAAAAATAAAAGAAATGTAGCATCGCTTCTGATGCATTCTCTTGCTAAAAGTTCCTGGGTCCAGCCCATGTTCAAGGGAAGAGGAATTTGATTCCAACTTTGGTGGGAAAAACAACCAAAAATTTATGGATATGGGAAGACACACATATAGGAATAAGCACTGTCAAGGCCCACTGATAGGCCTTTTCAGCATTGTTATTGGGGAGAATAAGCCTGGTTTATAGGAAGATGCTTCAAAAACAGTGGGTCTGCCACCATGTTCAAAGAAATCCAAGTTTTAAGTTTAGAGACTACCTGTTGACTCCTGATGAGGACTTAACAACATCCCCCCTTCTTCTCTCCCAATATTGTTATATCATAATGTTTAGTTAAATCAATATTTAGTGTTTATACTTTTCAAATGCTCAAAGGTGTCAGATAATTTACCCAACCCACTTTTCTCTCTCTAACCTTCCCTCCCAGCTCTCTCTGTCCTGCCCCCATCTAGGTTGTTGCTCTCCAGGCTCCCTGCACAGCTGTCATCCTAGGACTTTTGCTTACTATTTTCTGGTGTTTGATCCCCCTTCTCTTGGGTTCCATGTTTTTCTTTCTTGTGGTTTATTACCTTATTGTTTTTGGTTTTTGTTTATAGCATCTTCTGGTAGTTTCCTAAGAAAGTGCCTGTGAGGTACATTTTTTGCATCTATGCAGGTATGAAAACATCTTTTCTACCTTCACTCTTGATAATTTGGCTAGATTGAAAATTATTTCTTGGTGGGGGGCTTAGTGGTTTAAGCATCTGACTTTTGATTTCGGCTCAGGTCATGATCTCACAGTTTGTGAGATCAAGACCCCGCACTAACAGCATGGAGTCTGCTTGGGATCCTCTCTCTCCTCTCTTCCCTACCCCCCACATGCACACACTTTCTTTCTCTCAAAATAAAGATTCTTTTAAAAAAGAAAATAATTCTCCCTATGACCCAGAAATTGCACTACTAGGAATTTATCCAAAGGATACAAAAATGCTGATTCAAAGGGGCACATACACCCCAATGTTTGTAGCAGTGCTATCAGCAAAAGCGAAAATATGGAAAGAGCCCAAATGTCCATCAACTGATGAATGGATCAAGAAGATGTGGTATATATTTATAATTGAATACTATTCAGAGATGAAAAAGAATGAAAGCTTGCCATTTGCAACAACATGGATGGAACTGGAAGGTATTATGCTAAGTGAAATAAGTGAGAGAAAGACAGATATAATATGATTTCACTTACATGTGGAATTTGAAAAACTCTACAAAAGAACATAGGGGAAGGGAAGGAAAAATAAGGTAAAAACAGGGAGGGAGGCAAACCATAAAAGACTCTCAAATATAGAGAATAAATTGGGGGTTGCTGGAGGGGGCTAGGTTAAATGGGTGAGAGATATTAAGGAGGGCACTTTGCAGGATAAGCACAGGGTGTTATATGTAAGAGATGAATCACTGGGTTCTACTCCTGAAGCCAAGACTATACTATATGTTAACTTGAAAAAAAATTAATAAAAAAATTATTTCTCTATTTCCTTCCATCTTCTTGCTCCAAAATCACTCTGAATTCTGTTTCCTTGTGTATGATCTATCTTTTCCTTCTGAAATATATTCCGAAATTTCTAATACTTTGAAATTCTGGAAATTGACAATAAAATGCCTTGATATAGATCTTTTTACAAATTTTGTTCATGTCGGGGCGCCTGGGTGGCTCAGTCGGTTAAGCGTCCGACTTCGGCTCAGGTCACGATCTCGCCGTCCGTGAGTTCGAGCCCCGCGTCAGGCTCTGGGCTGATGGCTCAGAGCCTGGAGCCTGCTTTGGATTCTGTGTCTCCCTCTCTCTCTGCCCCTCCCCCGTTCATGCTCTGTCTCTCTCTGTCTCAAAAATAAATAAACTTAAAAAAAAATTAAAAAAAAAAATTTTGTTCATGTCAGTGCAGGGCTCGAACTCACTAACTGTGAGATCATGACCTGAGCTGAAATCAAGACTCAGATGCTTTAACCGACTGAACCACCCTGGCACCACAATATAAATCTTTTTTTTTTTTTTTTTTTCCAAATAATCATTGTGCTGGGTATTAAATGTGAGCTCTTTCAGTCTTTAGAATGGTGTCCTTCACTTTTGGTAAACAGTCTTGGATTATTCCTTTGATAATTTCTTCCCCTCCCTTTTCTCTTTCTACTGTACAGATCTTATAATCTCCCTTATTTTCTAAGTTTTCTCAATTTTATCTTCTAGGCCTTCCATTTATGCTGTATTTCTAATTTCTTCATACTAGTTCTTTTTCTCTGATTGTTCTTTATTTCCAGTGTCTTAAACTAGTCTTATTTCAGTATATTTTTTCATCTCTCTGACATACTAATGATAGATAATGTTTTGATGTTTACTTTGGTTCCTTGTATTGTCTCTGTTTTCTCAGAAATCCTTTTATTCTATTTCTTTTTTTTTTAATTTTTTTTTAATGTTTATTTATTTTTGAGAGATAGAGCTTGAGAGGGGAAGGGCCAGAGAGAGAGGGAGACACAGAATCTGAAGCAGGCTCCAGGCTCTGAGCTGTCAGCACAGAGCCCGATGCGGGGCTCGAACTCACGAACCACGAGATCATGACCTGAGCCAAAGTCGGGACACTTAACCAACTAAGCCACCCAGGCACCCCTCATTCTATTTCTTTATGTGGATCCTTCTAATCTTGGAGGCTTTCAATAAGGTTCTGCCTCAAAGCGCTCTAGTATTGGGGGTGGAAGGTGGAGGGGGGGGAATCTTCCCTCTAGGAGTTTTCTGAGAAGAGAGATGAGCTCTTCTCATCATATTCCCCTTTCAAACACTCTGGTGAGAGCCTCCCTCACTTTGCTCAACAGTTACCACCTCTCCTCTGTCCCACACTTCCCCAAGTTTTGTTGAAATTACTCCTCTCCCATTCTTTTTGTTCTTGTGGCTTTATTCTTTTTTTTTTTTTTTCTTTCCTTTACTCTGATTTTAGTGGGACTTTAGGAGGGAAAAGAGAAATGCAGGTGGTTGACCAGAAGTCTGCCATGTTATCAGTAAATGTTTTGATAGCAATTGATAGTTTTCCTGCCTTTAATCCCCTTCCCTTTTAGTCAGTCTCAACACTGCTCCCTAATTTTTCTAAAACATAGGTATGCTAAGATCACATCTTGCCAAACTTTTGATGACTTCCCATAAGATTTAGTATTCCTAGCCTGAACTACAGGGACCCTTACAAACTGACCCTCTCCAGTTTCGTCTTCTACTGGTCTCTCTCACAATGTAACCACCCTGGATTATTTATTTTTCCCTAAGCTTATCATGCACTTCTCTGCCTCTTTGTCTTTTCCATTCCCTGTGCCTCAATGCTCTATGCATTCTCTCTGGTAGATTCCTCCTACTTACTCTTCAAGGTCCAAAACCAAGTGTTACTACCTCTTTGAAGCCTTTTTTTTTTTTTTTAACATTTATTTATTTTTGAGAGAGAGACAGAGAGCAAACAGGGGAGGGGCAGAGAGCGAGGGAGACACAAAATCTGAAGCAGGCTCCAGGCTCCGTGCTGTCAACACAGAGCCTGACATGGGGCTCGAACTCACAAACCATGAGATCATGACCTGAGCCAAAGTCGGACATTCAACTCACTGAGCCACCCAGGCACCCCTAGCCTTTCAAGTCTCCACATTTTACTGCAGGCAGTATTAACTCCTCTGTATTCCCATAATACTAGGCTGATACCTTTAACATAGCAGTTACACCTCTAAGCAGAACAGTTAATTTACGTACCTGCCTCATCAGCCAAATTATCACTTTCTTGAGGGTGAAGACAGTGTTCTCTTCTCCTTGATATTCTAAGTACCAAGCTCAGTGCTTAGACCCTGTAGACATTTAGGACATGTTTATCAAATGTGTAATTATCATTGTGATGGTAGCTGGCTCAGTTGTCATCTTCCACTTTCAGGCACACAAGCCATGCCCCCTCTCTTCTCTCTGGGGTACCATCAGTGCCGCTGGAACTATGAGGATGAGCAGGATGTAAAAGCAGTGGATGCAGGATTTGATGAGCATGACATTCCTTATGATGTCATGTGGCTGGACATAGAGCATACCGAGGGCAAAAGGTACTTCACCTGGGACAAGAAAAGATTCCCAAATCCCAAAAGGATGCAAGAGCTGCTCAGAAACAAAAAACGTAAGGTAAAATAAGCTGACGCTTTGAAACCTTTTCATTACAAAGCATTTTTTTTTTATTATTTAAAACTTGCATTGGCACATTAGTGGAGGAGAGCCATCTGATAAAAAATGGCCATGGAAATAGTACCTTCAAATGTAATTGTAACTGTGATAACAGGAAAGCAATGATGGAAAGATGGTCACACCATCCGTCCCTGCCTTAGGTGTCGAGGTCCCTGCAGGACAAAGGGACCTAGAATTCAGTCTCATTTGTTGTGGCCATCCTGTAGTTATGATAGATACCCCAAAAGCATGATTTGGTTCTGATGTCAACATCAATCTCGAGATTGAGGACATCACATGGACACCAAGAGGGTCTGAAAAGGTTGATTAGTCACATAGGCATTCTTGGGGGAGTAGGGCTGGCTCCCAGGCTGCTCTCAGGATGTCTTGAGAGAGCTGGGAATGGAGACATCTCAGCTTTTGTGGTGCTTGGAGGTTTGGACTGGGGTGAGGATTCCTATGCATGCTCAGGGCTTGTGTGGTTTGAACTTCCTGCTGGCACCCAAGGAGGGAGCATTAGGGCTTTCTTTGTCAGATGTGGGCAGAAGGGTAAGGGGGAGTGGTGGGGCTAGAAAGCTCTTAACAGTCCATCAAAAATGGAGTCATATTCTTCATCATACCATTTTTTCTGCATGCTTCCCTGATGGACTCCACCTATCAATCTGGCCAAAGGAAGAACTAAAATAGAAAATGGAGAGGGGAAAAAAGACACTGGAAAGTATGTAATACAGGTGTGGTGGTGGTAACAGCAATAATGAATAGAAGGAGGGAGAGGAAAAAATTGAGAGAGGAAAAGGGGGAGAACCCTAGATGTTTCATATAAATGGATCCCTGCAGTCCCTCTCCTTGAGATTAAAGTTGTCTTTTCAATCCATTCCTTTGAGCCCCAGACCTTTCACAGGTGACCAGAGCCAATTATATTAACTCCTAATTTCCAAGTTAATAAATAGCTACCATTTGGCAAGCACTTACTATTGGCCACAGAATTTGATAGAACACAGTATTCTATCCAGTCATCACGGAATTATGAGGTAGATCTCGTTAGCCCATTTTCCAGGTGAAGAAACTGAGGCTTAATTTTGTATTTTGCACAAAGGCACATAATAAATAAGTAGGAGGCCAAGAATCTGAACTCTGATTTGCCTGACTCCAGAACCCATGTTATTCTAAGCAACTATTTATTGAAGCCATCAGATGTTCAAAATACCGTGCTACAGATGAAGGGAATGCAAAGATGAGCTCCTTGGGGTCTTGCAGTGAGTTGGGGGAAAGACAAGTATACAACAACCACAATGTAGGGCAATAATGTAACAGCCAAAGAAAGATCAAGGTCAGGAGGGGACTAAGAGAGAAGATTGCATCCAGCTAGATTCAAGCTGCGCTTTGTGCATTTTAGATGCGCCCTGAAGGATGACTCTCTAGCTGAGAAAAGGGGAGGAAGCAGTGCAGCCAGAGGCTGAAGCACCCAGTGGTGTTTGGAAAACAGTACGCAGGTTGGTTTGGCAAGAAAACCATGTGCAAGAAAAGGCATGTGCAAGGTTTAAGTAGTAGGGAATCTGACCTTATTGTAGGCTGCTTTGTATACATTTGGAGACATTAAAAGTTTTTGAATAAGAGGTTAGTATGAAGAATATGTGAAGAACACCTACCACTCAACAACCAAAAAACAAACAACCCAATTAAAAATTGGAAAAAGGACTTAATAGACATTTCTTCAAAGATATACAAATAGTCAACAAGCACATGAAAAGATGCTTAACATCACCAGTCATTAGGAAAATGCAAACAGAACCACAATGAGATACTGCCTCATGTCGTTAGGATGGCTACTATGAACAAACAGAAAGTAGCAAGTAAGGAGGTACAGAAACAGAAACACTGATAGTGGAAAATAAATGTAAAGTGTTGCAACCACTACAGAAAACAGTTTGGTAATTCCTCAAAAAGTTAAAAATAAAATTACCATATGATCCAGGAAACCCACTTATGGGTATATACTCAAAGGAATTGAAAGCAGGTACTTGAGCAGATATTTATATGCCCATATTCTTATCAGCACTATTCACAATAACTGACAGTGGAAGCAATCCAAGTGTCCATCAGCAGATGACTGGGTAAACAAAATGTGGTAAATACATACAATGGAATATTTTTCAGCCTTAAAAAAGAAGAGATCCCGTCACAAGCTACAACATGGATGAACCTTGCAGACACAATGCCAAGTGATATAAGGCAGTCACAAAAAAGATGAATACTGTATGATTTCATCAATCTGTAATACCTACAGCAGTCAAAATCATAGAGACGGAAAGAATAATGGCAGTTGCCCAAGACTGGACAGAGGAGGGAATTAGTTGTTTTTAATGGCTATGGAGTTTCAGTTTTACAAGACGGAAAGAGTTCTGGACATTGCACAACTCTGTGTATGTACTTGTACCCTTAAAATTGGTTAAGATGGTAAATTTTATGTTATGTGTATTTTACTACAATTAAAAGTGTTTTAAAGTTTTTGAGCAATGGAAAATTAAACTTCAGTTTGCAGAATAGATTTGAATAGATTTGAGGAAGGGTGTTGACAAGGTTGTCCTAGACAAATAAAGGGTTTTGATGCCCTGGAGTAGGAGGTGATGGTATTAGAAAGGTAGAAAGATCCTAGAGACACGGAGTTGTGATGACAGCTCTTCTCAAACCTCCTTCCTAACTATACCTGTACCATTGGGTTTGGGCTTTTTTGTTTTTAACACGCTATTCTCTTGTTTTCTTTAATGTTTGCTTTTGTCAGTGTTAACTTCTAGATGTCTAGGGAGCAGGGACGACTTAATCCTCTATGTATAGCACCCAGCACCTCAGACAGGAGCTTAGTAACTGCTATTTTGAGAACACATATTGGTTGGGAAGCGATAATTATGGAAGAGCACTGGCCGAGTTTTGATACTAATTACATTTCCATAAGCATGAAAAGTTATTGGGTTTTACCAGTATCTTAAATATTTCAATACTAGTAGTTATTTCTGAGTAAAATTTGAACCCCAAAACTATGATGAAAAGTATAAAAACCAACATATAACTCCTGTGAAACTGAAGAGCTCATCAAACCTCTATGTCCTGACAGCTTGTGGTCATCAGTGACCCCCACATCAAGATTGATCCTGACTACTCAGTGTATGCTGAGGCCAAAGAACAGGGCTTCTTTGTGAGGAATCACGAAGGAGGAGACTTTGCAGGGGTATGCTGGCCTGGTAAGATAGCACTTTATATACTTATTATTTCCACTTGTTTAGTCCCAATTAATAAAGATTGCGTGGCCATCACCCTCATTTCTTATGGATGTCTTTTGCCACAGCGTAAGCACCTTTAAGAAAGTTTTCTTTTGTATCAAAAGATCCTTTTGTATCTTCCATAACATCTGGTACAGTGTCCTCTGTATACATTTCTCAGTCAATGAATGAATGGAAAAAAACAAACAAACAAACAAAACAAAACAGGGAAGCCTTAATAGTACTCTAAGCAAATGAAAGTAAAAAGCCAAGGGATGAGAAAAGGAGAGGAGAAAAAAAAGAACAAGTGGCCTATAGTCTCTCCCTGTCAATCTTTTTTGCCTTGTTAGCCCATAGTTTTGACTTCTCAGACTTCCGTGAGTGACCTCAGCTGCCTCCAGCAACTCTGGATGCTTTATTTCAGAAGGTATTAATTTAAAGCCTTGGTAGAACCTTGAGGACAAAAAGGAATCACCACTCTATCCTCTCCTGGCACTCCATCACAAATCCAAGTACTGCAGAGAAACCCCATGCATCCTTCCCCCCGCCTCCCCCTGCCCACCCTTATACCATTCATGAACACTTCTTTGTTCTCTTTAAGAACAGAAGGGTCACTCCAGATTATTTGCCATGATTACTTGGGCTATCCTGGGCCATCCAGGCTCCGTCTGGATGCTTGTTCATTGGCATTCCCCTGGGCCTCTCCGGTTGGAAAGTCTAGTCCAGATTATCATTGGAGTCCAGCAATGCCTTCATGCACTTCTTGACAGACTGCACCTCTGTATCAACTACCTTACATTTAGGGTGCCCAGTGATTACCCAACTTTGACATCTTCTCTACAACATATCTAACCATGAGGACCACTGTTTCTCACAGTCTGTCTACTCTTCTGCCTCTACAGGTCTCTCCTCTTACCTGGATTTCACCAATCCCAAGGTCAGAGAGTGGTATTCAAGTCTTTTCACTTTCTCTGCCTATCAGGTTTGTTTTTATTCTTTTGCTCTTTCCTAGTGACTTGGGAGGATGAAAGAAGGAAAAACATGATTGAATAGATAGAGTGCTTCATTGAGTAGCTCTTGACAAGTAATCCTGGGATGAAAATGCAAGGAAGGCAACCACATTATAGGCTTTGATGGTGCGAGGAGAGGTGCCACATATATTACCAAGTGCACAAAAGCTGTGATTTCTACTTCCATTATAATAGACTCTGTGACGTATCAAAGTACTTAATAATATTATATGTTAAAATTACTATATAAATTTTACATAAAACAATATTCTATAGCTTATTTAAAGATGATGATAATGATATATGTGAGAATATCTTGCAAATTATAGGGGCGCCTGGGTGGCTTGGTCAGTTAAGCGTCCAACTTCTGCTCAGGTCATGATCTCGTGGTTCGTGAGTTTGAGCCCCACATCAGGCTCACTGCTGTCACGCAGAGCCCACTTTGGATCCTCTGTCCCCCTTTCTCTCTGCCCCTCCTCGCTCATGCTGTCTCTTTCTCTCTCTTGAAAATAAATAAACATTAAAAAAACGAAAGATGTGATAAGAATTGAAATTTTTAAAGAGGTGTAATAATAAATCAATTCTTAAAATATTATAAATATATATAAAATATATAAAAAAAGAAATATATCAAAAACTATAAGAAAGAACTGGAGAGGCCACTTCTAGAAAACAGTTTTCAACCCATTATGAGGATGATAATAATGATGTTTAATATAAATTGAGTATTGCTGTGTGCCAAGCACTGTGCTAAGCACTTTATGTACATTTTACCATTTCATCTTCAGAGTAACCTCTGAGGTTGAAACTATAATGAACTCTAATCCCACAGATGAGGAAACTGACATATGGACAAGTTTAAAACCCCACTAAGTTCGCTCATCTTAGTAAGTGGTAGACCTAAGATTTGAACTCAGTCTGTTTGTCTCCCAAGCCCAAGTCTTGACTACTAAACTCTAGTTTCTTTTTTTTTTTTTTCAATTTAAATTCAAGTTAGTTTACATATAGTGTAATAATGATTTCAGGAAAATAGAACTTGTTGGGATGAGCCCTGGGTGTTATATGTTAAGTGATGAATCACTAAATTCTATTTTCCTGAACTCTTCTTTATCCATTCATCAGTCGATGAACATTTGGGCTTTTACAGGGCCTGGATGTTACAAGGAGCAGGACATTTAGAAAGCAATGGAATGAGCTGCCTGAAGGACTCCCTGTCATTGTAGCTATGAGTCAAATGCTGAGAGACCAGGATTCTATAAAAGGGATTTCAACACCATGGTGACTAGATGACTCAAAAGCCCCTTCCCACCCTAAATTGAACAATTCTATGCAGAACACAAACTCTAGACCATGCTACCAAACAGGTATTTTACCTTTCAAATCTTGCAGAGTATTAGAGGGAAGGCAGAATCTTATCATGGACAGCTATAAATGCCCTTAGTTAAGAGTTTTTGGGGTGCCTGGGTGGCTCAGTCAGTTAAGCGTCTGACTCTTGATCTCGGCTCAGGTCTTGATCTCAGGGTCATGAGTTTGAGCCCTGCATTGGGCTCCATGCTGGGCATGGAGCTTATTTTTTAAAAAAAGGTTGCAGCAGATAATGGATGTTATAGGACCTAACCTTGAACACTCACACAACCTTTCCTATAGGGGTTCTCCAGGGTAGGTCTTGAAGTGTACTTGCTAGGCAGTATTTCATATACAATACAGCACAGTATTCTTTCATTTATCAGCAAATACTTATTGGGAACCTTCTGTGGTTCAGGTACTGTTCCAGGTGTTTATGAGCAAGACTGATAAAATTCCCCACCTTGTGGGCCATTTATTGTAGCATTGGAACAGAAGACAGAGCATAGATAATAAACATAATAAATAATAAATTAAATAGAGTATGAAAGAGGAATAGGGTGGCTATCATATTAACATCATCACTATAGGAGTATTATCATGGCTGAGGAAGAAATTTACTTCTTAGGGATCTACTGACATCCTCTACATATGGAACGACATGAATGAGCCCTCTGTCTTTAGAGGACCAGAGCTAACCATGCAGAAGAATGCCATTCATCATGGCAATTGGGAGCACAGGGAACTTCACAACATCTATGGTTTTTATCAGGTAAGACATCCATAGAGAAGTCACCTGGACCCAAATGCCCTGACTTTTGGGTTGAAAGTCATTTGTAATAGCCGTATTATATTGTTCATTTCTCTTTGTGGGTCTTATCAAGTTGTAGCCAATAAAGGACTTACTATTTCTCCCTTTGCACCTTTTCTTTCTGTAATAAACTTGATGAATTATAGATATATGAGATTAATGATAACATAGAAACATCTTCTTTGGCAGGAGTCATTAGTAAATGACATTGAATACTTAAAGACTTTTTTTGAAGTAGGGTAGGCAATGTGTAAATACATAAACAAAGGCAATTAAAACAAATGTTTTGAAATTTCACAAATCTTATATTCATACCAGGGGAACAAGATTTAGAACATAGATATACAATTTCACTAAGTCTTTAAATGCAGACAGCCTTAATTAACTACTTAGCCTTTTCATTAGAAGGTGGTAGAATTGTCTTCCATTTGCCAATCACATCCAAAACATATGTCAGTCATTTGCCCCTACTGATATCCGTAGTTCTTTGTTATTTTCATCCTGTGTTCCTATGGCTCTCCCATCAATTGGTATTTTCTAGTGGGAGTTGCTGTCTATATATAGCACAGTTCAGATTATGTGTTTACTTCTTTAAAAGCCTCTTGCTATAACTGCAAACTACTTTAGAGAATTTTCTTATGTTGGCCAGGGCCAGTCACTTAACAACCTCTTTGAATCTCATTTTTTTCCATCATTGAAAATGCTCTGTCTCAGAGGTTGTTCTGTAGATTATAAGAGAAAATCTTATAAAATGCCTAACAATAGTAAGCATTGAATAATTCTAGCTTATTATTTACTATTATTCCATTGCTATTTTAATCAAAGAAAATCTTCCACTCAATATGGGAATTTAGAGTAGTTTCATTGCATTATGAAAATTATTTGATAGATTTATTTTAATATTTTCCATTTATATTCCCACCTATTTACTTTTGCATGTCTAATAGCTTATTAGGATGTTTGCACAATGCTCTAATCTAATCATCCCTTTGAAAGTTTTCCCTTTGCCTTTGTAGCAAATGGCTACTGCAGAAGGACTGATACAGCGATCTAAAGGAAAGGAGAGACCCTTTGTTCTTACACGTTCTTTCTTTGCTGGATCACAAAAGTATGGTAAGGCACGGCTCATATGATCAGACTTAAAAACATAAATTAGCAAACTTTTTTTTTTGTATGGTATATGGTGCTACTGTGTTGATGCCTTTTTTTCCAGTGGCCCTTCGGCAGGCCTAGGATTGTAGCAAGTGACGTTCCCGGAAGTATGCCTTTTGTCCTGTGACACAAAGTACATCAATTTTAATAAAGTTTAGTTACTTGTTTCCCACTGAAGAAACGGCCACTTAGTTGCTGGGAGAATGACTTCAGAGTATCTCAGTTTGCTGGGATGGTCATCTCTGATTCTGTCTATTTGATTTATCTAAACCAGGGGAAATCTACTTCTTACACATTCCTTCAACCACCTGTTCACTTAGTAATATGGCTTAAAATAGACCTGGCTGTTGCTTGTGGTCAGGGTCATCTATAACTGGATTCAGTTTACTAGCTAATGCAGATCTAATTCAACTTAACCACCTTCCAGCAGGAAGGCTATTTTAAGTCCCCTGGCCTTGCATAAATAACTAAGAGCTTAGGTTCTAGTCTGAAGAGTCCAGCCTTTACTGTATCATACACATTATTAGGCCTCCTCCGCCAGCCCTGAAAACCAGCCCCTGTGGTACTCTGGAAAAGGCCACAATATTGTTATCTCAGGCAAAGATTCATGTACATAGATGCTCACCATAGTGTTAGTCCTTGAAACAGAAAAAGAAAGAAAATCCAAATAAGGGAATATTTATAAAAGCATGATATATCCATATGATAGACTATCATAAGGCTATTTAAAATAGTACCTCTTAATTGCATGAGCAAATGTTTGTGACATCAAGATAAGGGGGGGGGGGGGCACCAGAATGTTTAAATGTTGTTACAGTATATTATCACAATTTTGTTTAAAAAGTAGAGATAGCAATCTAAATCAATAAGTTTAGTACCTTGGTGATTATGAGTGATTTTTAAATTTTCTTCTTTTTACCTATCTCCATTTTCCAAATTCTCTACAAGAATCATTTTTAATCACTAAAAAATGTCAAGTATTGGGGTGCCTAGTTGGCTCAGTTGGTTGAGCGTCCCATTTTTGGTTTTGGCTCAGGTCATGATAGCACAGTTCATGAGTTCAAGCCCCGCATCAGGTTCTGAGCTGACAGAGTCTCTCTCTCTCCCTCTTGGGATTCTCTCTCTCCCTCTCACCCTGCCCCTTCCCCACTCGCATGCATGCTCTCTATCAAAATAAATAAACATTTTTTTAAGTCAAGAATTTTTTTAAAATTTCTTAATGTGGATTTTATTTTTTAGAGAGAGAGAGACAGACAGACAGAGCCCAAGCAGGGCAAGAGCAGAGAGAGAGGGAGACAGAATCCAAAGCAGATTCCAGACTTTGAGCTGTCAGCATAGAGCCCAACTCGGGCTTCAAACTCTCAGACTGCAAGATCATGACCTGAGCCAAAGTCAGACGCTTAACCGACTGAGCCTCCCAGGTGCCCCTAAAAAGTAAATTTTATGAAAATACTAATATGAAAATGAAAATACTAATAAGTAGCAGTTAAAAAAGGTAAAAGATATGAATACTAAGTAATCTCCAATCTCTTAAATATCAGCCTACTGCCTAGTCTTCAATACTCTGTGAAACTATCAGCCTTCCCCAAAGTGTAGCAAGTGAGGCATTACAGAGAACACTACTGTGTTAAGTTTTCTGCTTAGACCAATAGCCAGAGCTCGCTTCTGACTAAACAACCATATGACACATGAAAATATCTGCAAGAGAGAAAGAGGAACTTTCTCTCTTGACCAGAATGCCACCATGTTGATTTCACAATCATTTTGTCTCATTTGAAGTCAAGGAGAAATTACTAGAGTACCTTAAAAAAAAAAAAAAAAAAGCAGTCCCTTGAAAATATTTTTCTTCACTGGCCATAGGACAACCTAAAATTTCTGTGGAAGATTAAAACAAAAATAGCTTCCAGAACTATTTTGATAGAAGATAGACAAAAATGCCTCAGGACTAATTTAGATTTAGTAAAGTAAGATTTTTTTTTCTTGTGTGAATCTCTTTAGTGGTATATATTTTATCTTCACAATGTCTTATCAACTATACAATGATCAAGAGCAGTGGCTTTAGAGTCACACACTCCCTGGGCTCAAATCCTGCCTCTATCACTTAGTAACTATGTATTTTAATCCACTGTTGGCCATATTTCCTTCATCTGTAAAATGAAGTTAACTAGTGTTTACCTGATAATGTTGTGATGATTCAGTGAGCTACTACAGGCCAAATAGTATCACCTGCCTCCATCAGGCCTTGATAAATGTTAACTAATGTCCTTGCTACTGTTGTTATGCCTCCCTTATACAGTCTGTACCACTCCTCTTAAATTGTAGAGTGGCTTTTTTGAGAGGGGGTGTAGGAATAGGCATAAAAATCAATGCAACAGAATTAAGAATCCAGAAAGAGTCCAACACCCATATGATTAATTAAATAGGAACAGAGTTGCCAAGGCAATTCAATGGAAAGAGGAGTTTTTCAATAAATGGTGTCACAACACTGGGTATGGAGGTGGGGGAAGGAAAGAACCTTGACCCTTACCTCTTACCATACACAAAAAGTGATTCAAAATGGAATATAGACCTTAACTATAAAAGATAAAACAAAAACTTCTAAAAGGAAACATAAAAACTCTTTGTGACTTTGAGGTAAATAAAATTTCTTGTATGGAACACAGAAAGCATGAACTATAAAAGGAAAAAAATGCTAAGTTGGACTTTATCAAAACTGAAAACTTCTACCCTTTCAAAGATATTAAGAAAATAAAAGTCATAGATGCCTGGGTGGTTTAGTAGGTTAAGCTTCGACTTCAGCTCAGTTCATGATCTCACAGTGTGTGAGTTCGAGCCCCACATCGGGCTCTGTGCTGACAGCTCAGAGCCTGGAGCCTGCGTCGGATTCTGTGTCTCCCTCTCTCTCTGCCCCTCCCCTGCTCGTGCTCTCTCTTTCTCTCTCAAAAATAAACATTAAAAAAAATTTTTTAATCAATCAATAATAAAAAGACATGTACTTTTTAAAATAGCAAAAGATTTGAATAGACACTTTACAAAAGAAAACATATAAATGATCCATAAATACATGAAAAGATGCTCAAAATCATTAGTCTTTAGACAAATACAAATTAAAACCACAGAGAGACACCACTACACATCCATTACAGTAGCTGTAATTAAAAAGACACATTACCAGGGCACCTGGGTGCCTCAGTTAAACGTTCAACTCTTGTTTTTGACTGGGGCCATGATCTCGTGGTTTTTTAGTTGGAGCCCCACGTCGGGCTCCACACTGAGAGTGTAGTCTGCTTGGGATTCTGTCTCTGTCTCTGTCTCTCTCCCTCTCTCTGCTCCTCCCCCACTCACTCTCCCTGTCTCTCTAAATAAATTAATTTTAAAACAATTCTAATTAAAAAAATTTTTAAAAGACACACTACTTAGGGTGCCTGGGTGACTCAGTTGGTTAAGCGGCCGACTTCGGCTCAGGTCATGATCTCGTGGTCTGTGAGTTCGAGCCCCGCGTCGGGCTCTGTGCTGACAGCTCAGAGCCTGGAGCCTGTTTCGGATTCTGTGTCTCCCTCTCTCTGACCCTCCCCTGTTCATGCTCTGTCTCTCCTTGTCTCAAAAATAAATAAAATGTTTAAAAAAATTAAAAAAATTAAAAAATAAAAGACACACTACCAAGTGTTGCCAAGAATGTAGAGCAACTGAAATTGTCATGTATTAATAATGTAAAAGTAGTACAACCACTATGCCAAACAGTTCGAAGTTTTCTTAAAGTATGCAACACTGAACACAGACCTAGCAATTCCACTCCCAGATAGCTACCCAAGAGAAATGAAAACATATGTCATGTGATTGGGACACAAATGTTTATAGCGGCTTCATTCACAACAGCCAAAACTTGCAAAGAATCCAAATGTCCATCAATAGATGAGTGGCTAAACTTGTGATAGATCCACGCTATACAAAACTATTCAGCAAATAAAAAGGAACAAACTATAACATTATGCTGAGTGAAAAAAGCTAGAACACAAAATAGTATATGTTTCCATTTATATAAAATTCTAGAGAAGATATAGAAATCAGATCAATTGTTAGGTAAAGTGGAAGGTTATTGACTGCAAAGAAGCCCAGTGATCATTTACACTGTTTCTGTACCCTGCTTGTGGTGACAGTTACAGGTTTTTGAGCTCAGACTCTTCACTTAAAATAGGTACATTTATTATATGCAAATTATATTTCAGTAAAGATGATATATTTAATGTTTCTCCTAAAATCAGACTTGAGTTATACTTCAAAAATAAGTGCAATTTCAGAATATTTTTACAAAATGTTTTGTGGATTTTAAGAACTTTTTCACATTAGAAAATCAATATATTTTCGTTGTAGAAACCAGATTTTGTATATTTTAAGGTAAGAAAGAAATGTTTTCCTTTATATTAATTTGTCTATTTCAAATAAAGAATCTATGAAATTGAGTGCATGAGCTGATTTGTGATTTTTTTTTGATACCTTGTTACTGGTGATCAAAGGTGCTGTGTGGACAGGCGACAACACGGCAGAATGGAGCTACCTGAAAATTTCTATCCCTATGTTACTCACCCTCAGCGTTACTGGGATCCCTTTTTGTGGAGGTATGATGATATCCACAAGCTTGAAGTGAGAGAAAATAAAAAACTAGGGTGTTTCTCCATCCAAGCTGGTCACAAATGCCTTCTCATTAGCTGCTTTGGGAGGGATAACTGTGGAAAAAAGAAAATGAGGAAATTGAAGGGATACTTCCAAGCTGTTTGTGTCTCGTCTGAAGTGAGGACATGAAATAAAGTCATCAGAGAGCCCAGAGTGCCTGGGTGGCTCAGCTGGTTAAGCATCCAACTTCAGCTCAGGTCATGATCTCACAGTTTGTGAGTTTGAGCCCTGCGTCAGCGAGAACATGGAGACTGGAGGCTTCTCTGCTCGTGCTCTCTCTCTCTCTCTCTCAAACATAAGTAAACATTAAAAAAAAATTTTTTTTTAAGTCATCAGAGAGCCCGAGTGCTTTTTTCCCTCTTTCTCTGATTCCTCCTTAGATGCTCTTGATAACTGAGTTTTTCTGAAACATACCTTTTCATCAAAGTGAGAAAAATGGAGAGAAGTACAAAGAATTTAGCAAATCAGAGAAAAGCCTTACAGAAATCCTTTTTTACTCAGCAGGTTTAAAATTGTGTGACATATTTTAACTGTTTAAAAAAAAAAAAGATATGCTCTTGGGAAAGATAAATTTAGTTAAAATACGATTCCCTGATGGGTTGCTTTCCCTAAATCCTAGTAATTGTCTGCGGATGAGAAATCCCAGTATGGAAGGTGCTCGGCAAGACTAGTTCCAGCTGCTCCTTGTTTTCTGTAGGAATAGAAGCAACTTAATGTCACACACATTTTAACAGATGTGTTTCTTATGGTATTGGTCCACAGACAAGAAATATGTATCCTCCTTAAGGACCAAGCATCACATTCTCCCTAAGTCTCTAATTCTGATTGTCTGTTTTTTAGTTCAGTAACTTTTATCTTGCTTTCAGCTGTTGCTTTCAAAAGGAAATCAGTTGCCAACCTCCTACCCCGGCCCTGAACATACTTATTGAGACAGGTCGACATTTTGCAATTTCTGGGTTTGGGAACATAACAGAAATGTTAATCTTGCGGCAAAACCTCTGACCTTTGGACAAGAAAAGAGTATTCGAAGAGAATATTGTCAGCTCCCCAAACAGGCTGAGTTTTTAAATACGTGCTCCCTAATTTCAGGCCACAGTTTTATCCTGTCATTTTGAGTGTACATACAGCACATTTATCCCGTCCGTCTTCAAGCCCTCATTTTACCGGTGTGCAGTATTTGTTAGAAGACCGGTTGCCTCACTTGGCCTTTCTTTGCCTAACCAGCTGACGTAGGTGGCTTCATTGGGAATCCAGAAGCAGAGCTGCTAGTGCGTTGGTACCAGGCCGGAGCCTACCAGCCCTTCTTCCGGGGCCACGCTACCATGAACACCAAGCGGCGGGAGCCATGGCTCTTTGGGGAGGAACACACCCGGCTCATCCGAGAAGCCATCAGACAGCGCTACACCCTCCTGCCCTATTGGTATTCTCTGTTCTACCGGGCACACGTGGCTGCCGAACCCGTCATGAGGTAAATAGGCTTCACCAGTTGGGGCCCCCAGCACTCAATCTACACCAGAAAAATCCCCTAGCCATTGGGGAACTCAGTAATTACACAGTGATTTCAAGAGAAAAGCCATGTGTTTAATCAGCTGTCAATCAGATTATTGAGCACCCACTGTGATCAGGGTCAAGGAGTTGAGGTCAAAGAAAAGCCAGATCCCCTGCTACTTTGTAACTTAAGTGTTAATATTTGCTAGAAGACAGAAATAGAGATTTTTTTCAAAGAAAAAGGAAGTGACTATAACTGAATTCATGGTTTTAACCCACAAGCATCCTCTCATGATTACTCTGCTGGTCTTGGAGTCTTACTCTTAGGGCTAAACCATTCCAAGTTGGAGGTGAACATTTTTTCCTGGCGTATAAATTATATTCTGATTCTATTTTGGAGGCAAGATGTGAAAAACCTACTTTCTAGGTTACAGAATGATACAGAGACACACATAGTACATACACCAAGGCTTCCAGATCAGCACTTCCTAAACCTGGCTCAGATCAGAATCACCTGGGGAGCTTTTTAAAACTATAGATTTCAAGGCCATACCTCCAGACCTACTAGGAATCTCCTTGGGTAGATCTCAGGATCTGTATTTGTTAGAAGTTTCCCTGGTAATGCTAGACATCAGCCAGAAGGAAAGACTACTGCTTTGTTACTATTCAGTAGGAAAAGGATCTGTTATTACAAAGGCTAGTGAATAAACTAAAAATAAATTTATCTTACTAAAAAAATATCCTTTACTCATGAGGTTGAAAAAGCATTAGAACCATTAAGCTGATATCCAGATACATAGATGTTGAAGATTTTATCTTTATAAGCCCAAAGGCCTCCTAGATAGTTGTGTAAAAGAATTAAAAAACAAAACCACACAGCTGTTTCTCAACCCTCCAAAAATGTTGCCAGCATGAAAACAAGTAAAACCAGTTCTTTTCATTTAATATAGGTAATAATTAAGGATGCATGAAAGGCAGTGACAGTATGAAAACATGGCACAGATTTTACATCATCATAAAAATACGGTTTTACACACATTTAATTTGTTCCACACTGAATGTGTTGGGCATTTGGACTTGCCCAAAGCTCTGATTTTGCCTTCAGAGTAGTCAGTGCTCAACAATCGGAAGGCAAAATTGTACTTACCAGAATTCTCAATCTTTCATTGGAACGTTCCAGTGAGTAGATAGGTCTTTCACATTAGAACAATATGTAGTAATCCTAGCAATTGCTCATAAAATCTTAAATCATATGAAAAGAGTCTTGACTCTTTGGCTTTTTCCAATTTCCTTTGAGTAGTTATAAAACTGAAAATATAAGTGATTTAATAGTAATAAAACATTTAGTAATGTTGAGGTAAGAATTTTTTTTTTCTTTCCCCAGGCCTCTATGGATAGAGTTCCCAGAGGAATTAAACACTTTCGGTGTGGAAGATGAATACATGCTAGGTGAGCAGTTCTTATCACTATGATAAATATATTGTAATTATGTTTTTGTTATATTTCCTAGTATAAGAGCACTAAAAAAAAAAAAATCGCTAATCTCAAGACAGCCAAAAAATAAAAAGTAACTCTGTCATTAAGATTTTTAGTGTATTGGGGCACCTGGGTGGCTTAGTCGGTTGGGCGTCTGACTTCAGCTCGGGTCGTGATCTCATGGTTTGTGAGTTCGAGCCACACGTAGGGCTCTGTGCTGACAGCTCGGAGCCTGGAGCCTGCTTCAGATTCTGTGTCTCCCTCTCTCTGTTCCTCCCCCACTCGCACTCTGTCTCTCTCTCTCTCTCTCTCAAAAATAAATAAAGATTAAAAAAAAAGATTTTTAGTGTATTAATGGAAAGATAGTTCTATTCTGTGGTCATGTTGCACTTCTCATATTGTTAACTTCATATAAATCTATTCTATTTGTGGATGCAATTTCAGGTTCTTGTTCTGGTCCACTTATAAGCTTTATGATACCACTATAGGGAATGGAAGTAGAAAACAGTAGACCAGACTCAGAGGGCTTACTTCATATGCAAAATAGGGTTGTTGATGTTGTTGGCTTCTTCTTTAACAAGGTTTGGCCACCAAATCCACAATAGGGACATTTATCATCTTGGAAATAGGACTCAAGAAACCATGCTCAACAGAGAAATGCCCAAAAGGTGAATCCTGTTTCTAAGGAGTGGAAATCCTAAAACACAAAAAGCTTCACGCTGTGTCTCTCTCCAATCATTCTTAGGTCTCAGTTTAAATAGCTACTTCCTTGGAGAACATTTCCCTGACCAGAATTGCTTCTAATACCCAATTACACCTAAATTCAGTCAAAGTCAGTCCCTCTTATTACATAACTTTCATTCCGTTTTGTGCTTTTGCCTTTTTGGTTTTTGTCCCAACTCTAATTTGTAATTATTTGTTTAATAACCGTCTCTACTGACTGCAGACTCCATGAGGATAGGCATATTATCTGTCTTATTTGCCACTGTATCTCCAGAGCCTAGCATAATGCCTGGCACTCACCCGGAACTCAATAAATATTTGTAGAATTAAAGAGTGAATTCATAAATGGATGAAATTTATATACATATGGGGCCATGGTCAAAACAAAATTAATAATCCAGGTTGCCTTTAAGAGAATTCCAGCCTTCCTAATGATAACTGCCCACTGCCCCACTGATACACTCCTATCCATGCTGACCACAGTTCTGGATAACAGTTGTAGGCTCACCATTTTCAAAGTCACTGACAGCAAACAGTGACGCACTTGGAGAAGTGCAGTAGCTCCTCCAGACTCCTGGCATACGAGCAGCTGTGCACAGGAGACTGTGATGGACTGTGGCAGGGTCCCTCTCCATTACCCTAATATGCCATAAATAGATTAGTTATAATTAAGAATACAGTCCCCGATTTGAGCACTGGTCCCCTCTCCAAAGTGCATCTCTCTGATGAATTCATTGGTTCAATTCAAGGTCTCTACTTTCACCAGGTTCATAGTTGAGTGATCTCTACAACGACAAAACCACGCAGGGGAGAAGGGTGTTTTCAGACTTCTTAGAATGATGTTCAACTTTATTTCTTCTCTGTTTTTCAGGAAGTGCTTTATTGGTTCATCCAGTCACAGAACCAAAAGCCACCACAGTCAGTGTGTTTCTGCCAGGATCAAATGAGGTAAGAATAAATGAGAAACAGCCACATATCTTACATGTCTCATATCTTCTCCCTTCACTCTGAT
Source organism: Panthera uncia (assembly GCF_023721935.1). Lineage (NCBI taxonomy): Eukaryota > Metazoa > Chordata > Mammalia > Carnivora > Felidae > Panthera > Panthera uncia. The sequence goes on from NW_026057582.1 coordinate 84,534,030, forward strand.
GAATTAGCCCCTGTTAGGACATAGATTTCTGCATCATGCAGTTGGGAAGACAGCCCAAATGTCTATAGCAACTGAAGATTCTTGTAAATCGTGACCTCAGAGGTCAAGAAACATAACGAAAGAGTGGGGAGAAAGATGAATAGGTGACAACACCGGGGAGGGTCAGAAGGTTCTTTACCTTCACGCTTTGACTTGTGTAAGTGACTCCTTGTTAACACATGGAGGCTTTGAGTAGGAAGAAATCTTCAGTCTACTAAGAGGTATGAGTGTGTGGGGGGAAACATAAGTAAGAAGAGATTTTGCTCATTGGTTCTGGCCCTATCTAAATTCTAAGTTTTTGGTACTAAAAGCTGTCTCCAGGCACTTGCCAAAGTGGGTAAAAAGTAACAATGGTGACTTCCTTTGTGCCTCCCCCCACCCAGCCTCCCAGTTCTTTTATTAGTTATTGTCTTTGATTATTATCACTGTATAAAATACCACCCTGGACTTCTGGAGCCCAGGGCACTGAACCAAGGCAGGACACAGGAAGAGGTGGGATTAGCCCATGGGATGCAGAGCAGAGATCCACAAGCAGTAACAGCAACACCCTCCAGAGACAGACCATGGATGGTGCAAAGGGGCCAGGAGAAGAGGCAGGGCAGAAACTTGGGGCACCAGACCAGGTAAAGAAGGTATGGAATGGAGAGCAAAGAGGAGACAAATCCTGGAGAGAGTCCTTGAGCACTGGAACATCGCCAGAGACCTTTGCAGCCAGGGGGAGGAGGTGTGAAGGTTACCAAACTGATGTGAGACGTCCATGTCAACATATTCCTGGACTGTCAAGGCTTGTGGTGAGGTAGCTGAGCTGGGCCATGCTTAGTGCTCAGTACTGTCGAGTGCCGGCGAGGCAATACCATGAAACATCCAGCACTGGCATTCTCTCTCCATCCAGCTTTACCTGTGGGGTTGCTGTATTCGTTTCCTGAGGCCGCTGTAACAAATTACCACAAATCTGGTGGCTTAACATAGCAAAAATTTATTCTCTCCCAGTTCTGAAGGCTTGAAGCCTCACATCAAGGTGTCAGCAGGGTTGGTTCCTCCTGGAGGAGAATCTATTCCATGACTCTCTCCTCGTTTCTGGTGGCTGCCTGCAGTTCTTGTGGTTCCTAGCTTTGTAGCCACAGCACATCACTTAATGTATGCCACCATTGTCACGGCACCTTCTCCTCTGTGCGACTGTGTCTCCTCTTCTGTCTCTCATATGAGGACCCTTGAGATGACATTTAGGACCCACCTGGATAATCCCAGATAATCTCCTACTCCCAAAATCAAATTTGTTACCACAGGAAGGAATATTCACTCCTAGGGATTAGGAAGTACATACACCTTTTTGAGGGGCCACCATTCAGCCCACTATGTTTGTCATTATTGATATGGCAATACCCTGGCTCTTCTCCAGAATGTTCATGAGTTATGTTCTTTCCTCTTGGTTTCTCCAGTAATTTGCAGTTCTGAAGATGAGGGCTCTTTACAAAGGTTCCCCCTGAGTAAACAACAACAGCTAAATAAATTGTTCTGCCAAGCACTTCTGCCGAGAGTTTCGCAATTCGATTTTAATAAAGCAACAGCCTCGGGGCCCCTGGGTGGCTCAGTCGGTTGAGCGTCCGACTTCGGCTCAGGTCATGATCTCGTGGTTCATGAGTTCGAGCCCCGCGTCGGGCTCTGTGCTGACAGCTCAGAGCCTGGAGCCTGTTTCAGATTCTGTGTCTCCCTCTCTCTCTGACCCTCCCTTGTTCATGCTCTGTCTCTCTCTGTCTCAAAAATAAATAAACGTTAAAAAAAAAAAATCAATAAAGCAACAGCCTCCTGTTAAGAGGAACTAGTTCCCTCATGACTTAGCCACAAATTAATTTTTTTATTAATTTTTTAACTAATAAAACATGTTCTTAATGATCTATCATCATTGCAAGCACATCGTTGTGACTGTGTAACATATTCCTTCAACATCATTTCCCAGAGTATTCTATGATTGTTTCTCTCATTACATCTTCACAGACCCTGGATAGGAGAGCCAAGCCCTTGACCTCATCAGTCAGCTAGTATAACATCGCACTGTGCAAGGGGGCTACCTAACGTCCCTTGTTGTCACTTTTCCTCATATTTCTAGATGGCCCATTCCCTCTACTTAAAGTCTTTGCTCAAATAGCTTTTTCTCAGTGAGGCCTTCTCTGACCACCTAGTTAAGATTACAGATCACTCCCACTGCCCCTGGTACTGTCCAGCCTGTCTTCATCCTTCATTTTTCCCACAGAACCTGCCACCTTTAACATACTAGATATTTACTTACATGTTTTGTTTATTATCTTTCTCTCCCATTAGAATGTTAGCTTCTTAAGGGCAGTGATTTTCATCTGTTATGTTTACTCTATATCCTCAGCATCTAGATGGGTATCTGATGGGTAGAAGGCCTTTAGTAAGTACTTAGTGAGGAGCTTGGTGACTGAGCACTAGGTCTGATCTACATGGTACTTTATACCAGTTTACCCTTCCTAGGCTGGGGATGTTTGTATATATTACCAGAGCACATACTCTATACCCCTTATTCTAATTAGTTCCGGAAGTGACAGACAGGTAATTCCAAAATCTTATTTAAGCCAGTTTTTGGGTTTTTGTTTTGTTTTGTTTTGTTTTACCTTTCGCTCCCACTACTCTTTATCTAAAGGTACTGGAATTTGCCAAAGAAAGACATTATAAGAAAAGAAAGCTATGACAATATCCCTCATAAACACAGATGCAGAAATCCTTGACAAAACATTAGCAAATTGAATCCAGCCAAGGATAATACATAGAGACAAGGTGGGTTTGATACAGTTGAATTAAGAGTTCCCTGTAGCTGAGGATGGTCAAGTCACAGCCCTCTCACATTCACAGCAGGACGGTGACAGAGTTAACAGTGCAGCTATATAAAGGATGTGGTAATCCCAGGAGGTGAACTTGCGAAACAGACTCCTTGGCTGCCAGAAATTATACGGCTAGAAGAGAGAAAAAGAGGCTTTTGTTTCCATGCTGCTGCTGCTGGGATCTTAAGGATTTTATTCCATCAAATTACTTTGTAGGACCTTCTTGTTAACTTCAGCAACTAAACCCCCTTGATGAGGATCCCAGATAAGAATTTGAACCTTATCAGTGAATCGTACTCTGCTTTAAAAAAAAAAAAATGATATCATAGTAGTAATCCAAGTTTCCACTTGCCTTTCTCCAAAACCTGTTTCCTTCTCTGACACTTTCCTTTTCTCCCACTCATTTATAATGTATTTGCTTGCACTGTGCTTTTCTTCGTTATTGCTTTTCCTTTATTCCATCGTCTTTTTTACTGCTACACACAGTAAGTTTATAAAACAACCAAATGATAAAATCCATGACAGCAGGAACTCTGTGTTTCTGTTCACTCACGTATGCCTAGCAGTGCTGGGCATGTGGCAGATTGTTCGATAAATAACTTTTGGATGGACAAATGGACAAATAAGTGGCCTTTCAGTCAACTTAATCTATCACGGTACTAGGTTAGTCCTTTGGGACCTTCTTAAAAGCATATGTTCTTCCTAACTTCTATTCCAGATTTTTAAAAAATTGTGCCTATTTTTTTTTTAGCTTTCTGGGTATTTGAAATCCAGATAAATGGATGTTTTACTGAATAATGAAATTGTGAGCAGAGTTGTTCATATACTCTCTCTCATTAGGATCTGTTCCTTTTCAGGTCTGGTATGACTCTAAAACAGGTACTCATTGGGAAGGAGCATGTACTGTGAAGATCCCAGTAACTTTGGACACTGTAAGTTGTTTTCAGGCTGTAATTTTTACCTACTGTGCTCTATCAGTCTGCTTGGACTGCCGTGATAAAACACCATAGACTGGGTGGCTTAACCAACAGAAGTTGGTTTTCTCACAGTTTGGGAGGCCAGATGTTCCAGATTAAGGGGCCAACCAATTCATTTCCTGCTGAGGACTCTCTTCCTGGCATGTAGACAGCCTCCTTCTTTCTTTGCCCTCACATGGCAGAGGGAGAGCATGCACTCTTTGGTGTCTCTTCTTATAGACACTAGTCCTATAAGATCAGGGCCTCATTTTTTGGCCTCATTTAATCTTAATTACCTCTTTAAAGGTCCTGTTCCCAAATACAGTCACATTGGTGGTTGGGGCTTCAACATATGAATCTTGTCGGGACACAAACATTCAGTCCATAACATGTGCCTGCATAGCGAGAACCAAGGACATAGTGTTCTGCATAACAACACTTCTACAGAGAGAGTCAAAAAGCAGATTAATGGTTGCATAGGGATGGGGCAGAGAGAGGGCTTGGGAGCAATGGGGAATGACTGCTAATGGGTACAGAGTTTCTTTTTAGGGTGATGAAAATGTTTCAAAATTGATTGTGGTGATGGGTACATGACTCTCAATATGCTAAAAAACATTTAATTGTACATTTTAAGTGGTTGAATCATATGGCATGTAAATTATACCAATAAAGCTGTTAAAATGTGAGAAAAAAAGAATAAACATATAGCCTGGTTTCACGGTATGAAACATCAAGGACAAACAATTCTTTCCCATATATTTACATTTTTATGTGTAAGAAAAATAGTAACACTGAAAATGGAGTAAAAATCTGGTCACCACACACACCATATGGAATGTCTTTCTACCAGACCAAGTCACAAAACATGAGTTTTCAGTTGTAACCCTGGACCTCTAGGTGCAAGGAAGGCTGTCAGTTTCGATGTTGGAATCACAGGGGCCCATCCCACCTGAACTTGTGAAGGGGAGTTTGCTCTTGCAGCTAAATCACAACCACTACTGCAGGCCCTAAGTAGTTTTAAGAGTAAGAAACATTTATTGATGTCGTTTTTTGAAAGCTGTCATCAGCAGTATGAACTCCATAATAAAATGATTTCAAATTTCAACTTTCAGATCTAGAAGAGACTTTAACATTCATCGACTTGAGTCTCTCATGCTTACAGAGGAAGAAACTGAGTTCAGAGAAGTTAAATTACTTGTCCAGGCTTATGGCTAGATTTTGGCAGAACTGAGATAAGAACCCAGGCCAGCCGCACTCCCACTTCAGAGCCCATTCTGTACTAGCCTACTACCTCGGTCTTTGAGAAAAGAAAAGACGAAGCGATGGGCTGATGAGGGTGGGGAGATAAATGCACTTTACTCCTTGCTGCCAACTGTGAGTCAGGCAGAAGGTGGACATCTTATCTACTCCACCCTCACACCCAACTTCATCTGTATTCGTGTACTTTTCTCCCTCTGGTACTTTACTCAGTGAAGTACAAGCCCCCATGTGATCTAGGGAGCTTCCTTACAGAGGACTGTATGGGGAGGCAGGAGACCTCCTGGGCTTTCTGTGCTGGGAATGCCACTCCAGAAGAACCATAGGTATGGGCCATGTCTATAACACTGTTGTTAGAGTCACTTAAAGTGCTTTCGGGGTTTCTATAACAGAAGTTTCACAAATTTACTCTCAGAATTGAGTCAGGCATCCTGGTGACTTAGGAAAGCAGGGAGCAGGAAGGGTATGGACTCTAGTGAGTAAGGACAAAGTCATCTCCCTGAAACCAAGAAACTATAATTTTTTATAGGCACACGTACATACATGTGGGCCTACTTACACAGGCAGAAAAACTCACTCCTTAGCAGGGCCCTGGTGAAACATGTGTATTATGTTGACAAGCAAATTAAAAATACAAAACAGGAACTACTGATAGGATAGGCAGAAGAGGTAACAAATTGATGAAGGGTGAGAAGTTTCCCTAAGAATTAAAAAATGGACCATTTTTTTTTTAGTGTTTGAACTCTTCCTTTTAATGCCAGGGCTTCCATATTTTCCATCTCTGTGCTCACAGATTTACTTTGCTGTTGAGTCTATACTTGTAAAGAATGTGAATCTTAGAGCACCTGGGTGGCTCAGTCAGTTAAGTGCCTGACTTCAGCTCAGGCCACGGTCTCACAATTCATGGGTTTGAGCCCCATTATCGGGCTCTGGAGCCTGGAGCCTGCTTCGGATTCTGTGTCTCCTCTCTCTGCCCCTCCCCCACTCGTGCTTTGTCTCACTCTGTCTCTCAAAAATAACTAAATGTTGTAAAAAAATTTTTTAAAAGAATGTGAGTCTTGTACCATGAAGTATTTTTAGATTCTACTTTGAGATTGCCTTTTACAAATGCTCCTTCCCCAAGAGTATTGTTCTGTTATAGATACCAGTGTTTCAACGAGGTGGAAGTATAGTGCCCATAAAGACAACTATAGGAAAATCCACAGGCTACATGACTGATTCCCCATATGGACTCCGGGTGGCTCTCAGCACTAAGGTATTTGGAAAATGTTACCTTTACACAACTCATTCGTTACTACTTTATCTCTTTACAGGAGTAGTAGCCTTCTGAGTATGTGGTAGTATTTAAAAATGATACACCCCAGTTAGTTATGGGATGGGTGTTTCTGATGTTTTGAAACATTTCAGATTCACTGTCCAGCTTGTCTGACTTTCATGGAATTGTACTTAAGAGAACTCTGAGAACTAGAAATGTTAGCAATTTCCTCTGGAGCATCATGACCTTGGTGCTCTGCAGCTTGGCCTTGATTACCACTGGACTAAATGCTCACTGGGCATAGTCAGCCTGCCACATGGATTAGCCCTAAAATTCAGTCTCCTCTAAGAGGGTACCTGTATCTATGCAACATTTCAGCAACACCGACCCCACCCAATGACTTTTGTTCTCATCAGATGGCTCAAACAACTAAAATTTCCTGGGGTAAAGCTTAGAAGGATCCAGAATTTGTATGTCCTTTTCAGAAGATCTTTTGAGCCAAATGAAACCTATAGCAGATTTCTTTCTTATCCTTTTGCCCAAATACACTTCCAACACAAATTCTTACTCTTGCACAAATATTATAAAATAATTAAACTTTATTTTTCTTACATCTTTCTTTTCCATCTACTTCACTTAGACATGTCTTCTTGGACCAAACTATGAGTCTCAGACCACAGAATAAATACAAGAGACTCGAGATCCATAGCACATCAAACATTGTCAATAACAATAAACTGCCATATGGAGTGCTGTGACATTGTTTGACATGCCAAAGGGGTCCTCCTACTGAAACGAAGAAGGAACTTCTATTGTCTAAATGGAGGGTTTCTAAAGATAGTTGATCTCCTCCATTATATACTACATTTTTTTTAGCTTCGTTTTATTGTGTGAACTTTTCTTGACCTGTCGTCTCATTTTAAGATACTATTTTCAAAGAAGCCACCTGTGCCACTGACCATATTTCGTAGTTTAAATTTTTTTCAGCAAGGTCTCTTTGTGCTCCTCTTATGTGACTTCCTTATTCATATTAATTCACCAATGGGCACTGAATGTATATATTTGTATGACTACATTGTGCAGCTTGAATAGTAAGCTTTTGTTTAATAAAATTTTTCACAGATTTTTTAATCCCTCTAGTGGGTGACATTCTTTTCCTAGTAAGCTATTATATAAGCAGATTCTCTCCCTATGATTCACTCTCCAGGGTTCTGCCGTGGGTGAACTCTATCTCGACGATGGCCATTCATTCCAGTACCTCCACCAGAAGCAATTCTTGCATAGGAAGTTTTCATTCTTGTCAGGTGTTTTGACCAACAGGTAATAGCAGCTAAAAAACTGTGTGCTTTCTTAAATAAATTATGCTATCCTCAAAAGCACAGCTGTTGTTTTAAGGTACTATTTAAAGAAAGTAATGATGAAGGCCATTTGTGGAGTATTTTTCTTTTTTTTTTTTTTAACTTCACTAAGATATAATTGACAAGTAAAAATGTAATGTATTTAAAGCATACAACATGGTGATTTGCTGTATGTATATACTGTAAAAGGATTCCCACCATCAAGTTAATTAGCTCACCCATCACCTCACATATTTACCTTTTTTGGTTTGTTTGTTGTCTTGTTCTGTTTTAGTGAGAACACTTAAGTTCTACTCTCTTGGCAAATTTCAATTATAGGATATAGTATTGTCAACTATGGTCACCATCTTATATGTTAGATCCTGAGACCTTATTCATCTTATAACTGAAAGTTTGTACCCTTTAACCAGCCTCTCCTTCCATTTGCAAATAGAAACAATTTTACTACTTCCTTTCCAATTTGGATGCCTTTTATTTCTTTTTCTTGCCTAATTGCTCTACCTCGGGTGTCCAGTACTATGTTGAACAAAAATGGTGAGGAGTCGGCATCCTTGTCTTCTTTCTGATCTTGTTTCAGCTTTTCTCCACTGAGTATGATGTTAGCTGTGCACTTGTCAAAACAGCTTTTATTTTGTTGAGATACATTCATTCTATACTCAATTTGTTGAGAATTTTTATCATGAAGAGCTGTTGAATTTTTTCCAATGCTTTTTCTATATCTACTGAAATAATCATATTATTTTTATCCTTCTTTTGTTAATGTACTGTATCACATTTATTGACTTGCCAATGTTGAAGCATCTCTGTATCCCAGGAATAAATCCCACTTCATCATGGTGTATGATCCTTTGTTGAGGAATTCTGCATCTGTGTTCATCAAGGATATTGGCCTGTCATTTTCTTTTCTTATAAGTATCCTTGCTAGCTTTGGTAGTGTTCCACTCTTTGGAAGAGTTTGAAAAGGACTGATAATTCTTTAAATGTTTGATGGAGTTCAATAGCAAAGCCATCTGGTCCTGGACTTATCTTTGTTGGCAGTCTTTTATTACTGATTCACTATCCTTACTAGTAACTGACCTGTTCAGATTTTCTATTTCTTCATGATTCAGTATTGGTAGCTTGTATGTTTCTAGGAATTTATCCATTTCTTCTAGCTTATCCACTTTACTGGTGTGTAATTATTCCTAGTAGTTTCTTATGATCCTTAGTATTTCTGAAGTATCAAATGTAACGTCTCCTCTTTCATTTCTTATTTTATTTATGTATTTATTTATTTATTTATTTAAATTCTAGTATAGTTAACATATAGTGATATGTTAGTTTCTGATTGTACTTACTTGAGTCCTCTTTTTGTTGGTGAGTCTAGCTAAAGATTTGTCTATTTTGTTTATATTTATTTTTCTAATGTAAGTAACCTCTACATCCAAGGTGAAGCTCAAACTCACAACCCCAAAATCAAGAGTCACGTGCTTTACTGACTGAGCCAGCCAGGTGCCCCAGCTTATTTATTTGTTTTTTAATTATCTCTTAGTTTCATTGACCTCATATTGTCTTCTTAGCCTCTGTTCCACTTATTTTCACTCTGACCTTTGTTATTTCCTTCCTCCTACTTTCTTTGGGCTTAGTTTGTTCTTCTTTTTATAGTTCCTTGAGGTGTAAAGTTAGATTGTTTATTTAAGGTCTTTTCTTTTTCTTAATGTAGGCATTTATTACTATAAGCTCCCCTCTTAGAATTGCTTTTGCTGCATCCTGTAAGTTTTGATATGTTGTGTTTCCATTTTACTTTGTCTAGGATACTTTATTTCCCTTTTGACTTCTCTTTGACACATTGGTTGTTTAGGAGCATGTTATTTAATCTCCAAGTATTTGTGACTTTTCCAGTTTTCTTCTTGTGATTGATTTCTGCTCTCCTACTATTAGGGTTAGAAAAGATGCTTGATATAATTTCAGTCTTTTTAAATTTGTTAAGACTTATTTTGTAGTCTAACATATGGTCTATCCTGGAGAATGTTCCATGTGTGCTTGGGAAGAATATGTATTTTGCTGCTACTGAATGGAATGTTCTATATATATATCTATTAAGTCTATTTGGTCTAACATGTAGTTTAAGTCCACGTTTTCCTTATTGGTTTTCTGTCTGGATGATCTATCCATAGTTGAAAGCGGGGCACTGAAGTCCCCTGCTATTACTGTATTGCTGTCTATTTCAACCTTCAGATCTACTAATATTTGCTTTATATATTTAGGTGTTCTGATATCGGGTGCATAAATATTTACAAATGTTATAACCTCTTAATGAATTGACCCTTTTATCATTATATAATGATCTTTGTTGTCTCTTATTACAGTTTTTGGCATAAAGTCTGTTTTGTTTGATATAAACATAGCTAGCTCTGCCTTTTTTTGATCTCCATTTGCATGGAATATCATTTTTCATCCCTTCACTTTCCTTCTGTATGCTTCCTTAAAGCTGAAGTGGGTCTCTTATAGGTAGCTGGGTATTGACTTTTTAACCACTCAGCAGCCGTGTCTCCATTGATTGGAGAATTTCGTTCAAATACACTTGGGAGTACTTATTGATAGGTGGTTTGAGGGCTCATATCTCAGGTGGGAGGCCTTAAAACTGGGGTACTAGAAGTGTGGTCCAAGCCCTTCACTCTTCAGGGAGAAGTTGGGATTTGGGAGTTCCCCTTCCACTTGTATGGCACTGCCCTGGGGGTAGGGAGTGAGAGTGTGTCTTAGCCTTTCCTACCTGTTTCGATGTGGATATTTTCGCAGTCACTCAATGTGTGGGAGTCACTCAGGTAGTTTCTGTATCTCCAGAAGGGAATTGCTCCACCTGTAGCTTTACGTTCAGTATCTCCATGAAAGGAGGGAAATTCAGGGACCTCTTGTGTTGCCATCTTGGTCTGGAATTTCCCTGGAGTATATTTCAGTCACTCCATGAATCTTCCTTCCTTATTGTCTCCATCTTCCTTTTCCTCCCTCTCTAAAACATAAAAAAGAATTCAATTTAAGTTCTGATTAATCCCATGTATTGCCCCATTCAACAAGTGATTAAATATCTGAGTTCTTAATTTGATTGCAGTGTCGAAGTCACATTTGTGACTTCAGTGTCCTTAGGTGATATCTCTCCAAATGGCTTGTCAAAGGGAGACTGGTTTGTCTACTGGTTAGGCAGTCCTCAGCACATGGAATTATCTTTTTCCTTCTCTTCATCTTAGTAAACGTGGCAACCGTATTGTTCTTGCCTCCATAGGGAAAGATGGGAGAGGAACCCACAAGGCTGGGATGTTGACCTAGTAACCAGTCCAAACCCCTATTCTCCTCCTTTTCCTAATCCCCTTTGCATCTATTCCAGTTGTGCTGACAAAAGAGGTCATCATCCCAGCAAGTGTGTGGTGGAGCGGGTCTTCGTCCTTGGCCTCAAGAAGCAGCCATCTTCTGTGACCACCCATTCATCTGGTGAGGAAACAGTTCATTTGTTTTTGTAAACATGGAAGTATCTCTTCACCCAGTGAAGAGATGATTAGTCCCAAAACTGATGTTGTGTGCTCAACTGAGTGGACCCTGTACTTTCTGAAATACACTGGTCAAATACCCAGGTGTCTCAAAGGAGCAAAGCCACCCTGCTTCTCCTCATCGACTGGTCTTTCCATGAACTATAAGATGTTAACATTTTTCTAAGGGAAATTATTTGGGGCTTGAAAAATATTGTAACTTCTCTGAATATTTTGTTTAACTGTAGCTGTCTGAAGCTGCAGAGAATCGTACCCATGTTTATGGAGTTTCTTAAAAGGATACATCCTTTCTTACCTGCTGAACTTCTTTGTTCCTTACAACTCCTTTTCAACCAATCTTGCACTCAAAATGATAGAGGGTTTAATCTTCAAAAAATTCATGGAAGTCCATGGGTAAAAGTGCTATTCAGCTGGATTTTCCTACATGGGGCTTAAGGTTTTATGACCAAGTCAGAAATATTTTATATTTGAAAGAAAGATCTTTCTCTCCTAGATATTCATCAAACTTTTCCTGCTATTGTCTTGATATTTAGACGGTAAAGAAGAGCCTGTGGTTTTTACATATTGTACCACAATGTCCACCCTGAGCCTGGAGAAGCTGTCACTGAACATCGGCGCTGACTGGGAGGTCCACATCAAATAACTGTGACGTGCACCCAGTGACAGGCGCAGGAAGCAGCCTGCACCTTTCAGCCTTTCCCTTGGCCTTTTCTGATATTTGTGCTGCGTGCTAATTGACTTCTCTGGCTAACAATTAGCTTTCATTAGGCACCACTTTACTAACAAAAACAGATTTCAGGTTTTACATTTTTAGAGGTACTAGGAATACTTTTTGGGTCAAACACCACCTCATCTCCTAGATGCAGGCAGCCCTGAGACTTTTATAGAATTCATTAATCTTCCATTGCTTCTTGGACTGTGGCCCTGTGGTCAGCACTGTGGCCCAATGAGTAGCTTCTCTTTAAGCACAGCTGGATGGTTGTGTGTGTGTGTGTGTGTGTGTGTGTGTGTGTGTGTGTGTGTTTAAGTAAACTCTACCCTCAATGTGGGGCTTAAACTTACAACCCAGAAATCAAGAGTTGCATGCTTTACGGATTGAGCCAGCGAGGCGCCCTGGATGGATTTGTTATATATGAGATGTGGGCCAAACCCACTGTTTGTGGCCCATTTGTGGAAGCTTGCCTCAGGCCATGCAGCAGGATCAGTCTGGCTACAGTGGCTGAGCTACTCAGGGCCTGTCTCCAAGGGGACAGCAGCCTCTCCTACCCCTCGGTCATCTTTCACCCACTTAGATGTGGGCAAAACCACCCTTTTCTGCTTGCACTGCATACGCTGAAGCAACAGGGAATTATTCTCCCCTAAAGATTGACTGTGAAGCACAAAGGATTCTTTTCCCTGTTGTGCTTGTTGGGCTTCAAAGTTCCCAATTAATCTTCTTAAAATCCTAATTTACCTTAATTGTTTTTATTAAATACTGTTTACTGACCACAGAAGATTTGTAACATGAGTAAGCTATATTTTATAATTAATAATAACATGAACACCCATGTCCCCACAACTGAACTTCAGAGATAGAACACAGGGCCAGGATGAGGGTGAGGTAAGTCAGGCACAAAAACTCTTGCCTTGGGCACAAAATTAAGGGGGTACCAAAAAATGCAATAATCAAAATAAATAATATTTTAGTGTAGTATTTTTCAAAATCAAAATTAATGCAAAAAATAATCCATGATGAACAAAATATCAAAATTTTAAATAAAGACAGGATCAGTACTACTAAGTTTTCTTTCTCCCTTGGTCCCCCATATGGCTTGGCATGGGCTAAAAAGCATTATGGAACACCAGTTCCTCCGGCTGCTTCCTGCTCTGGAGACACCAGTGCCTCTTCGCTGCCTGTTACTGCATCTGTAGGGCAGCCTCGTGTGCTCAGCACGTTTTCATGTTTCCTCCACTGAGCCACTTGACAACTGCCACCTCTGTGTCTTCTGTGCCCTGGGCCCCATTATCCGCCACTTTCCCCCTTCCCATGCAGCTCTTACCATCCATTGAGGCCCAACTCAAATGCCACTTTTCCATTAAGCCTATCTAAATCCTCTGTCACCCCCACACCCCTGGACCCATGCACGGTTACTTTGCTCATCTCTGAAATGCTGTTCCACTTATAATGTGCGCTTTCCCAGCATCCTCAGGGCAGTCCCTTAATGTTTCAGCTTTGTCTATCTTGTTCCCCTGCTAGAGTGCATGTTCCTCGAGAGCATATTTGTCTTCTGTCTGCCAGAGCACCATTATACTTGCCTTTCAGTAACCAATGGCTACAATTAGTTAACTGATGGATTTGACTGATTAAAAAGTGAGAATTTAATGTATTTGTTTCCGATTTACTTTTCTGACAGGACTCTTCCCTCCAGATGTAGCAAACATTGTGCATTTCCTTGTGGACACATTGCATTATATCAGTTGAGATTTCACCTTTGCACCACACCACATAGACATTCACAGATTCTTTGCTATTTCTGTAAGTCTTGCAATTCAGGAGAAAGGAAGAAGTCTACATTAGCTGAAGCCGTATTTCCCAGCTTCGAACTTCCCTTAGCAACCTACAGTAAGACTTAACCTGAAAACTGGGTGCTTTTACCTAATACATGATGATGGTTTTTAATGGCATGTGAAGCTGAATAATTAAGACCTATCTTTAGATTAACATGTATTGCATTTATTCTTCCATGTAAAATATTTTTTGGAGAAAGGAATGAAACTGCTCTGTCTTGACGCAGAATGGTACTGAAAAGTTCTCCGAGAGTCAGAGTGGAGAGAAATACAGTCTGGGTGTTCATTGTTCTCTGCTTTTACGGCTTCTCACACTTCACCTGCCTCCTGTTTCTGCAGCTGTTACCAGAGCGTTCTGTGGGCATGGGTTGGCCTGCAGGTGTTCAGTTACCTTGTTGATTGTGGCTAATTCTTGATATGTGTTCTCAGGAAACTGGATTTCAAGTAAGAATTAGAATTTTCAACAGTTGGGAATGCAAGCTGGTGCATCCACTCTGGAAAACAGTATGGAGGTTCCTCAAAAAACTAAAAATAGAACTACCCTATGACCCAGCAACTACACTACTAGGCATTTACCCACGGGATACAGGTGTGCTGTTTAAAAGGGACACATGCACCCCCATGTTGATAGTAGCACTATCAATAATAGCCAAAGTATAGAGAGAGCCTGAATGTCCATCAATGGATGAATGGATAAAGAAGATGTGATTTATATATATATACAATGGAGTATTACTCGGTGATCAAAAAGAATGAAATCTTGCCAGTTGCAACTACGTGGATGGAACTGGAGGGTATTATGCTAAGTGAAATTAGAGAAAGACAAAAACCATATGACTTCACTCATATGAGGACTTTAAGAGACAAAACACATGAACATAAGGGAAGGAAAACAAAAGTAATATAAAAACGGGGAGGGGAACAAAACAAAAGAGACTCATAAATGTGGAGAACAAATTGAGGGTTACTGGAGGGGTTGTGGGAAGGGGGATGGGCTAAACGGGTAAGGGGCATTAAGGAATCTACTCCTGAAATCATTGTTGCACTATATGCTAACTAATTTGGATGTAAATTTTAAAAAATAATAAATAAAACAAGTTAAAAAAAAGCCCCCCCCCAAAAGAATCTTCAACAGAGATTGAAACAAAGCTCTCAAATGCATAATGTGCCAGGAATGAGTTGACAAATCCGTTTAAATCAGAAAGTGCCCAACAGAAAAACAGGCAAAGGTAATTCATAAAAGAAAGTAAAACAGACAAAATGAGCATGAAGAGTGCTCAGCCTCAGTCATAATCAAAGAAATGATTTTTTCCCCCAACTGGCCAAGATTTAAAAAAGTGAAAATGTCCAGCACTGATATTAGTGTAGCGAATAGGCCTGCTCATGCATCATTAGTGGAATTATAAATAAGGATAATCTACCAGGATGAGTAGTTGGCAATAATATCAAAACCTTACATTTGCATACTCTAACCCATCGATTCCACTTTAGATAAACCAGATGAATTGCTCAGAGCTCCTAATTGCAATGTGGTTTACACTGTGGACAACTAGGAATTAGCTAAGTGTTCTTTAACAGGGGACTTGTTAAATATAGCCCTTTCATACTGCAGAATACTGTACAATTATTAAATAACAGCCTTAATGTATATCAACATAGAAGTATGTTTTTGTTAAATGTTTACTGAGTGATTTCATTTATGTAAACATTATCATAAACTGAAACTGAGGGACATCCTATACTCTTCAAAATGTGAAGGCCATGAAAAACAACAGGTCTGAGGAAGTGTTTCAGATTGAAGGGGGTACAAAAGAGACGTGACAACAGATATGTGATCCTGGGCTGGAATCTGGGCCTATAAAGGACATTATTGGGACAGTTGGCAAAATTTAGATGGGATCTTTTGATTACATGGTAATTTTCCTAATTTTGAGGGTTATCCTGTGATTACATAGAAGAATTTCCTTGCTTTTAGGAAATGTATACTGAAGTATTAAAGGGTAATGGGTTATCCCATCTCTAAGTTACTCTCAAATGGCTCAGAAAAAAATTTTATTTATGTCTGACAAAGAGAGAAGGCAAAATGTATTTAAATGCTATGATTGAAGAATCTGGATTAAGGGTATATAGGAACTCCTTACGCTATATTTTCCACTTTAAGTTTTAAACTTTTTCAAAACAAAAAGTTGGGCCATATCTCTATAGGATCTAACAGCTTTTAAATGTTTGCTTTCTGTTACTGTAAAAGCTTATAAGCTGTGGCATATAAAATAGGGTGAAGCAAATGGATTTAAAAAAGAAGATACCTTGATTCTGATGCTGCAGACCACTTCAGAATGTTCCTCGGATCAGCTGTTCTCCACCTGAGAAGTGCTGGGCCAAGCCACGTCCTCTACTTCAGGGACACAAACAGCATCCTCTTGTTAGCTAGGATACCAAGGGGGAGTTACTCATATCTAAGGGCTGAAAGCCTTCAGCAGAAGGAAGGAGGGGGAAGGAACAAAAGCAGGGAAGGAATGTGTTTTGTTTTGCAGAACCAGCAGCCAGCCAAGGGGACTCCCCACTAGGTCTTTCACCTGATAGCCTCTTGTGCAAGCCAGTGTAGGCCAGTTTGGACTGTGGACCTGAGCAGAAGCCTCCCTGAGTGGTCCTAAAGTTAACTTTGGCTCATTATAATACCAGATCTCCTCCTTTGGGCTGAGTGTTCTGCTGTTTTTCAAACATACAGCATGTGCATTAGCATGTTGACATGTGAGTTATACGCAGTTGAAACAAAATGCTAAGAATAGAATATAAGGCTCCTAATATATATGCAAGTTCCCTGCCCCTGCCCCCTAATACATTGAATGAAAGCTTCCTGTACTAACCCCACAGGAAGACAGTACTTTCAGAGCTATCTGTCTTCTTACTTGTAACAAGTAATACAAAGTTCTTTGTTTTCAGCACTTCCTTGGGTTGTGTTCAACTTAATGCACATCAAGCGGCAACGCCCTTGAGTTCAGTTACACTCTGAGCAGCAGGCCAGCAGCCCCTGACCCTACACACCCACACTGTGGCAGCACTGTATGTTGCTTCACCACAGAGGTCTTAATTGACTGCGGGAGCTGACCAAAGAACCTTTGGAAGGGTTCACACGAAGAAATAGAATACATGTTTAGGGGGGCATTTATTTCGGGCAGATGACTAGCATCGTGGCCAGAGAAAGTCCTTCATGCATTTGGAAGGCCAGTTTCGTCACCGTCCTACTCTTCCCAGATCTGAGTTATCCAGCAGATCCTGGCAATGGTGGATCTGAGGCTGTCAGTTCCTCAAAGAAGTGATCCCAAGAAGTAGGTTCCAGTTTGGTACCAAGACATTCTCTGAGAATGCCCAAGGAGGTTGGTTACACTTAGGATTGACCTATAGGACTAATTATGCTCCAGGCACAGCTCACTTCAGAACCAGGTGAACTTCCATGTGTCAGCATCACCAGGACCAATCCCAGATCAGGCCATCCTCCTAACTGCTCCCTAGAGGAGAAAGGGTAGATTGTTGCCAAGAGTTTGTCTTAAAGTTGCGCTGAGCCCTATATCCTGGTTAACTAAAACCAGTGAGTCAGATTGCCATAGCCTTAGAGGAGACTGCAAGTCTGGAATTTTGGGCTGAGTGCAGAGTTCTTTCACTTTCTCACATCTCTTTCAGTAGCAGACTATCATAATGATAGGCAGCAGAAAGACAAACACATAAATATCTGGAGCTTAATGAATTTTTGCCCATAATTGACCATCTTACCTAAGAGCGTTCTGGATAATGGAATTCCTATGACCATATCAAGCTTTCCACTCTGCTTTTAAGATTTTCACCTACCAACCCCTCTGAATGCCTTGCGTAAATTCCAGGGGCAGTACCCTAGACTAAAATAACTTCTTAGCCCCGGGCCTAGAAAGCCACCTGCAGCTCCACTGGAAACAGATTACTATATTAACCACAGACAATAGAGGCCATATAACTAGCATTCTAGGTGAAATTGGCATCTGATATCAGATCTGCCTGTCTTATGACCAACCTTGCAAAAGACTGCAGTGCCACAGAAAGGCCAGCCAGAATTCTACAGCTGCTTCTTGACAGTTGTTTCCAGCAGGGCTGTGGTATTAGATTCCTCTCCAATCAGAGCTAAGGGAAGGGGAGCCCTCACTATTTATATACAAGGATCCAGTGTTCTTATGCCTACTTCACATATTAGAGTCCTAGTTATGCCTTTAGTCGCTCCCTGGAAATCAGAAAACCTGGGGTCTGGTTTGGTTCTGCAGCGAACTGAGTGATCTTGGCCATGCCGTTTAATCTCTCCAGGCCTTAGTTTCCTCATCTCTGAAAGAAAAGAGATCATTTCTAAAATTCTGTGACTTTTCCATGATGTCACTGTAAAATTAGGGCAGATATCTCGCGTTTCCTCAGTTGTAAAATAGCATTAATCAAACCTGCAAGGTTGTCCTACAGATTTAAAATATTCTATGTGTGTGGAAAGGAAAAAATAGTAACTTTACTTTGGAGAAACGTGGTAGATACCACCTTAGCCAGGTGATCAAGATTGACATCACCTGTGATAAAACACCTCTAGATCCTGTATCCCCAAATGAGAAGGGCGCATGACTTCTATGATACTCTTCCCCCAAATCCATAACCTCAGTCTAATAATATGAAAAACATCAAACTCCAGTTGAGGGACAATCTACAATGTGATTTCCAAGTACTCTTCAAAAGTAGCAAGTCATGAGAGGCAAAGACTGTGGAACCATCAGAGACTGGAAGACACTGAGGAGACATTACAATGCAGTACAGGATCTTGGATCAGATCCTGTAACAGAAGAGGGAAAAAAACCATTAGTGGAAACACTATCAAATCAAAATATGTCTTGTAGTTTAGTTAATACTATTTTACCAAAACTAATTTCTTAGTTTTGATCATTTACCATGGTTACATGAGGTGTAAACACTAGGGGATGCCGAGCGAAAGGTATACAGAAACTCTGTACTATCCTGTAACTCTTTCGTAAATCTAAAATTACTTTAAAATTAAAAGTTTTAAAAACTATATGAAGAGGCTAGCTCACAGTGGACGCTCAATGAATGATGGGTGTTATAAGCAAATGCATTTCCTCCAATAGAGTTGAATCAAAGAAATATTTATTGGGGCACCTGGGTGGCTCAGTCGGTTGAGGGTCCGACTTTGGCTCAGGTCATGATCTCACAGTTCATGAGTTCGACCCCTGCATCGGACTCTGTGCTGACAGCTTGGAGCCTGGAGCTTGCTTTGGATTCTGTGTCTCCCTCTCTCTCTGCCCTTAACCCACTGGCATTCTGTCTCTGTGTCTTTCAAAAATAAACATTAAAAAAAAAAGAAATATTTATTGATGGAAAAGACAGTGATACAAAGCCATTGATTGGCCTTGTCGGTGCAAAAGAAACCATTCCAACCTCAGATAGCGTGTGACATTGCCTGAAATATGTTATAAAAGCTAGTTCTTTATCCTTGACGAGACTTCCGGGATCGAAATGCACAGCTGTTCATTATCTGCCCTTTGTTCTTGGGCTCAGATTGGATTTCTCCCTGATGGCATGAGGCAGCTGAATAAACCTTGTGTTTGGACCCACTAATCTGAAGGGGTTTCATCCACAACGATTGATAGAGCAAAGTGAATAGCACCTTGTACTCTGTGTTTGATATTCCCATCCTGCTCTGACAATAGGCTCATCTTATCACATACTCAACTTAGTTACTAAGTTACTTAGTTAGACTGCCAAGGAAAGAAAAGTCGGCAGGTGTGTGGCCCAGAGACAGCTCCAACCACAGGGGCAAATTGACCAAGAAATTTTTATTGCATTAGCAAAGCAAGAGAAGGGTAAGAAATTTCTCCTCGCATAGGGAAATTTCATTCAGCAGATATACAACACATATTTATTAAGAGCTTTCTATGTGCTTAGCCCTGAGAGTGGGATGGGGGCCCAGAGTTTACGATCTTGAGGGCAAGTGGAAAGCTCAATAAGCAGAAACAATAAAATGTGGGTGCGTGCTGTGAATTTAAGAGTATAGAGTAGGGCTGGGACTCAAGCTTTTGATGGTGGAGAAAGGAAACTCCCCCACTTTGCTTTCCATGCCACTGGGGAGTTTGAGAGTGGAGGTCAATCTTTTTAGAGGACTTTTTAGTACAGGCAGATAGGCATGCCTCTGATTGGAGATGCTGTGACCATGTGATGCTGGGCAGACTGCACCTATCCCAGGGATGGACACATGGAAGATATTCAGTAAATAAATCTCGTAGACTGAACGCCGACTGACTGTAATTCAACCTGATCTATTAAATTGGGGTCACCTCTAAAAACAACATTTATTGAGTGCTTAAGACAATCTTGTCACTATCTTAAATGTTTTACATAAATTAAAATTGTTTAATTTTTATGATAACTCAGTAACAGAATGACTATCCACATACCCACTCTATAGGTGAGAGAACTGAGACACAGGAAGAAAGGAAGAGGTAACTCACCTAAAGTTACACAGGCACAGCCAGCAAGCAGCAAGCCCAGGCTTTGAAGCTCGGCAGTCAGCCTTCAGTCTGTCCTCCCATTTTCTGCCTCTCCAAAAGCAGTAGTAAAGGTCCTTGGGCATTTTCTTAGGGGACAGGAGGATAGGCTGATGGTTCCTATAAGCAGTAGCTCCAGACACAGGGCTCCTCAAAGCTGCAACCCCAGGGACAGTGAGCCTGGTAGTATTCCCTGTTTTGGCTATCACTTCCCACCTTGTCTCACAGCCTCTAGCCTTGGGCTGATGAGACTGGTCACATGGAAACAGGCATGGCTACAGTCTAGCACAAGCCTCCACTGAGCCACACGTGGAATGTAGCCGTCTCCTTACGGCCTGGGTAGAAGCTACCACAGATGGGTATAAAGCAAGATGGAGGCCAAGTAGGCAATTCCCTTCTCCAAGGCCACTTGTGCTCTTATCCAAGAGCCCTGATACCAACTCTTTCTGGAATGACATCCCCCAAGACCTGACAGGCAACCTGATTCAGTATCTAGTTCCACCTGCTGACTCAGATGCCTAATGTGTGCCTGCATAGTCCATACTCAGGTGTGCTTTTTGTAGCAAATCTGGTCCAGTGTTTATTTTGGGGTGTGGGGAGAGATGAGAGGTGTCTAGGTCAAGTGGGCAAGAAAGACAGGGATTTTTCTCAACTGGGGACTCTGCTGAGTGGCATTTTCCACCCAGACAGTTCCAATGAACGCTGACACCATAACATTCTAGAAGAGATGCCAAACGCAACTGAATAATGTTGATATCCTAGAGTTTTAGAAACTAAAAATTATGTTCTCAAAAATATCTAAAATATTCTCCTAGAATTCAGTGTCTCACATTCAGCCTGGCTACCTTTTCTTTGATATTGTTCTCCATTCATTCAGTGGCCTATAGTTTGATGATCTATATAGGAGCCGATTCAATAACACATCAGCAGTACTTTGTTAATTTTCAGTGTTCAACTTCCTCAAGTATTCCCCTTTCATTTCCTGACAACACCAGCACTTAATGACAACCCAGAAATGTTCCTATTCAGGTCCTTCTCTGTCCACCACGTAGCCTGCCTGCACATAGCTTCTTTTGCTCTCATACTCATAATCTTTCTTCATGCCTATTTTTAGTTTTCTTGGCTCAAGCTTCTCCAAGCCACTGAAACACAGCCCTCACTCTCTCTCTCTCCCTCTCTCCCTCTGGCATGCATGCTGCCGGTAGGAGCCCCCAGGTAAACACTCCTGCAGAAACCCTTTAGTGCTCCTTCCTCAGGAAAACCTATTTCTTCCGGATCACAGCTCAGCTTTTAAGATGGACGTAAGCTGGATGACCTTCTGATGGGCTTTGAGCTTTGAATTTGGATGTGGACATTTTCTCTCAGATGACAGAATCACTCCAACTTCCCCTTTGCCGTTGCTTCCTTTCCTTGAAGGTAGTTCTATCTTGTTTTCTTTAAAAAACCTTTTCCTTCCAAATTTGCCTGCCATGCCAACCGTCATTAGCGCATCTGTGGCCCCACGGACAGGGGCTGAGCCCAGGTCCCCGGGACCAATTCCCCAGCAGGGCCAAGGCAAGACCACCGAGGCCGGGGGCGGAAACCCAAGTGGCATCTATTCAGCCATCATCAGCCGCAATTTTCCCATTATCGGAGTGAAAGAGAAGACATTTGAGCAGCTTCACAAGAAGTGTCTAGAAAAGAAGGTTCTTTATCTGGATCCCGAGTTCCCACCAGATGAGACCTCTCTCTTTTACAGCCAGAAGTTCCCCATCCAGTTCATTTGGAAGAGACCTCCGGTGAGTAGCTTGCTGGCTGCCTGTTGGGCTTTTTCCCCTCCTAGAAGTCCTCCCACTCAGCACCTCCCCGCAGCCCCACGGTGCACATGGGCGCTGGGGGAAGGGTCCTGGCAGAGGCTCCCCAGGGCTCTGCCCTCGACTGAGGCCGAGCCCATTCTCACTCTCTTGCTCTCTTTTCCTAAAAAACATCTTGCTTTCTATAAAAGAAATTGGAATTCAGTGTAATCCAGCCTATAAAAGTAAATATCCCTTTCCCAGAACAACAACAACAAATTCTTTGTAAGAGTCCTTCAACTTCTAGGGCTAAAATCACAACGAATGACATCTTTAGTCTGCCAGCAGCCATGACTTTCTGCAACAGAGAAGCCCCAGAAAGAGGAGAGGAGCTGGCAAAGATCACTTTTTCATGCATAGAGTGTTAGGATTAGAAGGAGAAATCCTAGCACTCAGTTTCGTCCACATACTTCGCCTCACACATGAGAAAATAAAGGCGCACAGAGAGAAGTACATCCAGAGTGAGCATGACAGCCCAGAATAAAATCCTTTCTCTTTAGGTACCTCTTCCAGCCTCTGGATTTCATGTACAGTGATCCGCCAGAAAGAAAAGCATATCCTCTTGCCTCCCTTCTCTGATCAGACCACCCATATGACTCTGGTCCTTAATTCAAGAAATATTTATTGGGCATTGGTAGGGCCGGAATGCAGGCAAGCAACAAGGGAGACAGCTGTGGATAAGAAAGACAAGAAGTCCTGCTCTCCTGGAGCCTAGAGTCCTGAAGGGAAGGCTGTCAGGAGATAGCGTTCTGGGTACAGTGAGCTCAAAAGGCAAGAACTAACCTTCCCTGAGGAGATCCTTTAAGCTGAGGCCCCGAGCTATTCATTAACTTAATCAAGTGAGGCTGAAGTCCTATTCATTAGCCACGTTTTTCTTTATAACCTGAGATGAAACATCCAACAACCCTGTTCTCAGCCCCTGGGTTCCCCCAAGGGCTCCTTTCCTCTCCTGGGAGCCCTGTGGTAAGGCCTGTGACTATCCTGAGTTCTCTCTTTAAAAGAAAGTACTGGAAAGAACTTCATTCTCCAGCCCAGTCACCGCCCTGCTGCCAGAGCACTGGGATATGTCCCATCCCTGCTGAAGTATCTTCGGTGACACCGTTCTGCCCTCCCCCCATGCCTTCAGGATAACTCCAAACTCCTGAGCTGAGCTATCAGCCCTTTTCAGGCTGGCACCCTCTCCCCCAGACGGTGACACACTCAGCTCCTCTGTTGTTCCAAGTCTCCTCAGACCTCAAGGCCTTTGCTCATGCTCTCTGTCTGGAATGCCCTTGTTTTTTGTTTTGTTCTGTTTTGCTTGTTTTAATATAATTTATTGTCAAGTTGACTGACATACAGTGTATACAGTGTGCTCTTGGTTTTGGGGTAGATTCCCATTATTCATTGCTTACATACAACACCCAGTGCTCATTGCAACAAGTGCCCTCCTCAATGCCCATCACCCATTTTCCCCTCTACCCCGCTACCCCCATCAGCCCTCAGTTTGTGTTTAAGAGTCTCTTATGGTTTGCCTGCCTCCCTCCCTCTCTGTTTGTAACAAGTTTTCCCCCCTCCATTTCCCCCATGTCTTCTATTAAGTTTCTCAAGTTCCACATATGAGTGAAAAGTGGAATGCCCTTGTTTTTATCTGATTTGCTCCTCCTCACCCTCTCTCCAGTGCTCAGGTGTCACTTTCTTCAGGCTTTCACATGTCTGTTCCCTATCTGATAACAGGACCTATTCCTGTTCAACACTGGACCCCAGTAGTCAGAGAAGGGCCAGGCCCACAGTAGGTACTCAGCTGCTGGTGGTGAATGAAAACTCACATCTGAGGGCACTGACCGCCAAGAGATAAGGACAGCCCAGCATTCCAAGGCTGGGGGTTCCTAAAAGCCTTTTCTAAAATTTTTTTTTTTTAACGTTTATTTATTTTTGAGACAGAGAGAGACAGAGCATGAACGGGGGAGGGTCAGAGAGAGGGAGACACAGAATCTGAAACAGGCTCCAGGCTCTGAGCTGTCAGCACAGAGCCCGACGCGGGGCTAGAACTCATGGACCACGAGATCATGACCTGAGCCGAAGTCGGCCGCTTAACCGACTGAGCCACCCAGGCACCCCTAAAAGCTTTTTCTAATATTACTACAGAGAAAAAAACCAAAAACCTTACAAATATTGCTTTTAGTGAAATTATTGGTGGCTTTTAGTCTTAAAAGCTATACTTGCATTTCGATAAAAATGCTACCAGGGTCTATTATGCTCTAGGCACTACTTCAGTCCTAAAACTTACACTGCCATTGTCAGTGTGACATTAGGGGCACCAAAAGACCTCTTTCCAACTGTGCTCCTACCACCAACACCCCCTTACATACAGTTGAAGTGATTAAAGTCCAGAAAGGACAATCACACAAGTTGACTGAAATTGAAAGAGTGAAATGATCCCAGAACTTTCTGAAGTGTAAAGCACTTATTGGAAACGTCAGTTTTGCCTGCATTCCATAGATGTAGTGACTTTTATCAGGTTTGAGCAGTCTGAAATGGAGACTATGTCCTACGAGAGACCATTCCTGCTTTTACTATCTGAGGCACAGAATCAGTGAAAGCCAATCTGAGCTTTTCTTCATAATCAAGTTTTACTTGTTACAGTTAGATGGTGGTGGTGGTGGTGATAAGGGGAGAATTATTCAGGCCAGCTACAATTCTAGCTAAGATGATGCTGCACTTTCAGCTTTACCCTCTTAAAAGAAGAGACACCCAGGCCACCTGTCTGGGCACACCTATAATCTCTTTTCACTTGCCTATGAGTGCTACCCTCACTGCCTTTCCTCTTCTATTGGGGAGCTTCATGCATTGTGTCTCGAGGCCAAGCTATCTGATTCCTCTTGCCCCTATTTCTAGAATCAGAAAGCAAACAAACCATACAATACTTCCCAATTGTTGAGCCAGATTTTCTTGATGACAAACCCCTGGACAGAAGAGAATGGGCTTCTAGAACAGGGCCTCTGGGAAACTGATTACTCTTGCCCAATTTCATCAGGGAAATGCCAATCAAAACCAATGAGATATCACTTTGTCAGAACGGCTAAAACCTAGAAGACCATAAATAACAAATGTTGGTGAGGATGTGAAGAAAAGAGAACCCTTGAGCACTCTTGGTGGGAATGCAAATTGGTGCAGCCACTATGGAAAACACGTTCCTCAAAAAAATTAAAAATAGAAATACCATACAATCCAGTAATTCCACTACTGGGTATTTTTCCAAAGAAAACAAAAACACTAATTTGAAAAGATATACGCACCCCTATGTTTTTTGCAGCATTATTTACAATAGCCAAGATATGGCAGCAACTCAAGTGTCTATCAATAGATAAATGGATAAGGAAGATGTGGTATATATGTATATATACATATATATGCATATTGTGTATACATATATATACATATTGTGTATATATACATATATATACATATTGTGTGTGTGTGCGTGTGTATATATATATACGTATATATATATACGTATATATGTATATGTATATATATGTATATACGTATATATATATACGTATATATATATACGTATATACATATATATACATATATACATATATATATATACACACATATACACAATAGGCCATAAAAAAGAATGAGATCTTGCCGTTTGCAACAACATGGATGGACCTAGAGAGTATAATGCTAAGTGAAATAAGTCAGACAGAGGAAAATACCGAATGATTTCCCTCAAATGTGGAATCTAAAAGACAAAACAAATGAACAAAGAAAGAAACAAAGAGACCCATAAACAAAAAAAGAACAAACTGGTGGCTACCTTAGGGGAAGAGAGTTAGGGGATGGGTGAAATAAAGAGGATTAAGGGGTAAAAACTTCCAGTTATAAAATAAATAAGTCATGGAGATAAAAAGTACAATGTAGAGGATATAGTCAATAAGATTGTAATAATGTTGTTTGGTGACAGATGGTGACTGCCCTTAACGAAGTGAACACTGAGTAACGTATAGAATTGTTGAATCAATATGTTGTACACCTGAAACTAATATAACACTGTATGTTAATTACACTTCAATACAAAGAAAAAGCCCAAAATAATAATAAATAAATCATTACATTTTTCAGGTTAAGTCCTGTTAACCACTACAAAAACATCTTTGATTTTTTTTTAAGATATTTACAAGCATGCTTAACAAAATGTGAATCCTTAACATGTCAGACTCTAACTTTTCTCTTCATGAGGAAAACTCATAAGGAAAAATCAGTAAGATTCTTATAATTACAGAAAGGATAATTTCTCTCTAGGAGGGACATGATTGTTGTTTAATGGGGAAAAAAAAGAGGGAAAAATGCTAGTTTATTTACAAGAGGAAGGGAGCTAGAACAGAAACCAAAGTGGGGTGGGGGGAAGCAACAGGGCAGAAGGCCACACACTCCAATGTCATCCCTCCACTTGACCTGACACTCAAAGGCATCTTTACTCATGAACTTGTGACATGCCTGAGGCAAGTAAAAAGTAACTTTTTGGTAAAGGGGGAAGTTAGTGTCTTGAGTTACACAGGCAGAATGAGCCAACACACCCAGAAGTCAGAGTGTGGAAAGCACAGGAGTGGGGAAAGAGAGAGGCATCTAGAATCAAACTGCCAGGAACCCACTGAACTGTGGTGGGGGGGAAACGGCTCTGCCCTCTCAGAGCCTATGAGGTGGGGGTTCAAGATCTCCAAGGAACTGTGAGACCCCAACTAACACTTGGGAAGTGGTCTGCTTACAAGAGGCTGACACATGGTGAAGCCACTGTGGAAAAGAGTATGGAGCTTCCTCAAAAAGTTACAAATAGAACTATCCTATGATCCAACAATCACACTACTGGGTATTTACCCACAGAATACGAAAACACTAATTCAAAGGGATACATGCCCCCCTTTGTTTACTGCAGCATTATTTACAATAGCCACGTTATGGAAGCAACCCAAGTGCCCATCGATAGACAAATGGATAAAGAAGAAGTGGTATATATGTACAATGGAATATTATTCAGCCATAAAAAAGAATGAAACCTTGCCATTTGCAACAACATGGATGGAGCTGGGGAGTATAATGCTAAGCAAAAAAAGTCAGTCAGAGAAAGACAAATATCACATGATTTCACTCACATGTGGAATTTAAGAAACAAAACAAATGGGTAAAGGGGGAAAGAGAGAGAGACAAATTAAG